>NW_024097706.1:0-587516 GCF_016545835.1 Crotalus tigris
CGCCTGCCTACTCATAAAAAGACGTCCTGGATGCACCCACGCTCAGGCACTGGCATCTCATTGATTATGTCATTGTGCGGAGGAAAGACATGCAAGATGTAAGAATAACTAAGGCTATGCCGAGTGCTGACTGCTGGACTGACTATAGACTCATCATTTCCAAGTTAAATATTCACATCAAGCCAAAGAATCGTCCACAGGGAAATAGAGTTGTGATGAAAAAGATCAACGTCAGTACACTGGAAAACCCCGACGTAGTAGCTTCATTAGTAAAAGATCTTGACAATCAACTCCTGGAGCTGCAAATACAGGAAAATGCTGAGAAGGACTGGGAATGTTTCTGGGACATCTTGCACTCTTCTGCACTTAAGGTTCTTGGACCTTCATATAGGAAGCAGCAGGACTGGTTTGATGAAAACGATGAAGAGATTAAGGCCTTGCTTGCTGAAAAACACCATCTCTACTGTGCTCATCAGAATGACTCATCGTCAATTGCAAAGAAAAATGCTTTTATAAACACTCGCAGGATTGTACAGAGCAAGCTCCGCAAGATGCAGGACTCCTGGTTGAGTGCCAAAGCAGATGAAATCCAGAAGTTTGCTGATAGAGGTGATGTCAAATGATTCTATGAAGCCCTTAGATCCCTGTATGGATCTCAGCCCTTAGGAAGCTCTCCTTTACTGGATTCAAGTGGTGCAACTCTTATCACTGAGAAGACCCTGATTTTACAGCATTGGGCTGAACATTTCCAGTTTGTGCTGAACTGCCCATCCACCATCAATAATGAGGCGACTGACAGGTAGATAACAACTATAGCCTGGATGCCCTACCATCAGAGGCTGAAACCTCACAGGCATCAGTCAGTGTTCCAGTGGTAAGGCGCCAGGATCTGACGCAATCCCAGCGGAAGTCTATAAGGCTGGTGGTGCTGTGCTTGTTGCAAAACTTACCCAGTTGTTCCGATCTTTCTGGAAACAAGGTTCCATTCCCCAGGAACTGAAAGACGCGTCCATCGTGCACCTCTACAAGAGGAAAGGAAATCGACAAGTCTGTGATAATTATAGAGCAGTGGTTCTCAACCTGTGGGTCGGGACCCCATTTGGGGTCGAACGACCATTTCACGGGGATCGCCACACAACGCAGTCCGCCATTTTTTCCCCCCTTTTCCTTAGCTGTGCTACTCCCTTTTATTCTATTGGCTTTTGAAAGCCAATAGAATAGATTTTCTTGAATAGAGTCTAATTCTATTGGCTTTCAAAAGCCAATAGGAATTGTCCAGGCTGTCTCTGCCCTGCTGAGCCCGCCAAAAGTCCCATTCTGCAAACGGTGCTTGACTTATGACTGGTTGAGTAGTCCTCGACTTACGACCGGTTGGGGGTCGCAGCATTAAAAAGGTTGAGAACCACTGTTATAGAGGAATATCACTTCTCCGTCACAGGCAAGATCTTTGCACGAGTGTTGCTAAATCGCCTGATTGGCCATCTGGAACAGGGTATACTACCTGAGACACAGTGTGGTTTCTGCAAAGAGCGTGGACGGTGGACATGATCTTTACAGCTCGACAGTTCCAGGAGAAATGTCAGGAGCAGAATCGTGAACTATACACCACCTTTGCGGATCTCACCAAGGCTTTCGACACAGTTAGTCGTGAAGGATTATGGCGCATTATGTCGAAGTTTGGGTGCCCTGACAGATTTATTCTGATGGTATGGCAGTTCCATGATGGCATGGCGGCTCATGTTCTGAGTAACGGTGGAGCCTCAGAGGTCTTCCCTGTCACTAACGGCGTTAAGCAAGGCTGCGTGCTGGCACCAACCCTGTTCAGCATGATGTTTTCAGCCATGCTGTCAGACGCCTTTCAGAACATCTCAGTGGGGGTTAATTTGAGGTACAGAACCGATGGGAAATTGTTCAACCTGCGAAGACTTCAGGCTGTCACCAAGGTAAAGGAGACTGTGCTACGAGATCTCCTCTTTGCTGATGACTGTGCTCTTAATGCAGGATCGGAGCAGGAAATACAAGCCAGCATGGACAAATTCGCAGCCGCTTGTGACAACTTTAGCCTCTTCATCAACACGAAGAAAACTGAAGTGATGTACCAGCCAGTTCCAAAAGACCAATATCCAGAGCCTCCCATCACAGTAAAGGGACAAAAGCTGCAAGCAGTGGACCAATTTACGTATCTTGGTAGTACCCTCTCCTGTGCAGTAACAATTGACAATGAGGTCAACTGTAGAATTGCCAAGGCAAGTTCTGCATTTGGCAGTTTGTGGACTAACGTGTGGGACCGTCGTGGAATAAGCCTTGCTACTAAGCTTAAAGTTTACCAGCCAGCAGTGCTAACTACCCTGATGTATGCTAGTGAGACCTGGACAGTGTATAGGAGGCACATTAGGCAACTGAACTACTTCCAAATGACTTGCCTTCGTAGAATTCTGAGGATCCGGTGGCAGGATAAGATACCAGACACAGATGTCCTCTCCAGAGCAGGCTTATCATCAATTTACACTCTGTTGATGAAAGCCCAGATGCGCTGGGCAGGCCATGTTGTAAGGATGCCAGATCATTGCATCCCTAAACAGTTCTTCTATGGTGAGCTGTCTCAAGGAAAACGATCGTACGGGTGACAAAAGAAGCGATACAAAGACACGCTGAAAGCCTCTCTCAAGTCCCTGGATATTAACACCATCTCTTGGGAACTTCTGGCGCATGATCGACCGACATGGTGCATCTTGGTGTACCAGGGTTGCCAGACATATGAACACAGAAGGACAATCTTGGTACAAGAGAAGCAAGCACTCCGCAAAGCCAGAGCTGTAAATGCTGAAGTAACAGTGTCTACATTTCTTTGTTCAGTATGTGATAGAACATTCAGTGCTAACATCAGTCTTATCAGCCACCTACGGACACATCGTTGATGGCCCATAATCTACAAGATGTCAAGGTCCTCATCGAAATCAATGGACGAACAACACAGTATTATCAGTGTGGTAATGGATACAGAGCCATTCAACTGAGATTTAATCTTAACAAGATGTAGTACTGTTTTTGTTAAATTTCCAGATAGTGAAAAAAGGACCTGCTCTGGATGGAGTTGCATTCCTCTTTGAAAGAATGCAAATGCGAGTAGATAAATAAGTACCATTTTGCTGGGGAGGTAACAGTGTTACTTATGCCTTGGTGTATAGTCATGCTGGCCACATGACTATGGAAATGGTTTTGGACAACGCTGGCTCCCTCAGCTAAGAAACAGAGGTGCACATGACTGGATAGGGGAAACCTTTACCTTCTTTAAAGAGTAGGTATGAAACTAAATGATATACACTAATCAAATTTAGCCATCGGAAGCTCAGATTTTATAAGAACTAGCTCCAGATGATTCACTAACTTCTTGAAAAAAAAATAACTTTGCTCGGTAATTCTTCATCTAGATTACTGTAATAAGCACTTTATGGGGTTACCTAAACTTCAGGTACTGCAGAATGTTAATGCTTGATTATGGAACAGTACTTAAGACTAGTGTCATACATATTATATATAATCTCCACAATCTGCTCAGACTGTTCCGAGTTCAAGGTTTTGTCAGCTTTTTAAAATATGTTAATTTAAAATTTAATTTAATCACTCTTGCCTCCTTCTAATTGTTTAACTTTTATATATATACTGTTTTATATTTTAACATTTTATTGCACACCAGCCACTTTGAAGGAGATGGTCAGTTCAGAAATGTGAATGAATGAATGAATTTACAGAATTATTTACTGCTGAATCCATTTTATTAAATTTTGCCTAGGACCATTTTTGCTTTACAAGCCTGTTTTTTTTTCCAACTTCCACTTCTGAAATGCAAGAGATGGACAGTTAGAGACCCAACTGTAACCTCCAACTTCTCATGGTTGGATGAGAGGCTCAAGAGAGTCATATTAGGACAGAATGGAAAATAATGCCTCCAATATTATAAGCCACCAATAAATGACAACGCTGACACAGTGCACTTTGAAACTTTGGCATGTGCTTTAACCTCTGTTCTTTTACTTCAGTTAGTGGAAAGGTGCTGTGAGAAAAGTTGTGTTATCATTGTTCATGAAATTGAAGCCTGACATGAGTACTCATCAGTACACTTTAAGCAACATGCCATGACTGAATTCTATATAATTGTCAGAGAAATTTAGCTAGTTTGATGTTAAGCTATTGATACTTAGTGAAGAATCAGCCTTTTTCCTACTAAGGCAGAGGTCCCCAACCTTTTGAGCACCAGGGACCGGTTCTATGGAGAGAGGTTTTTCTGCGGACCAGAGGACGCGTGATTTCATGTACTGCCTGCAACCCGCGGATGGGGCTTTGCTTGCTTGCGCGGACCAGTTTCTGGCATGCCGTGGCCCGATGCTGGTTCATGGACCAAGGGTTGGGGACCCCTGTACTAAGAGACATTTACTTCTTAACCCTAAAAAAAATCATTAATTGGTTTGCTTTGCTCTTTCTCTTTTGAGGCCTTGCTGCTGCTAATAATAATAATAATAATAATAATAATAATAATCCCCCAGTGAGACACTACCTTGACGTGGTTGTGGGGCTTGTGTACTCTGAGGAAGATGAGAGCTATGCCAGAGGTTCAACCATACTGGACAGGTCTCATCAGAGAAGTCAGACAAAGAGTGTCTCTCCCATAAAAAATATGTGAGACGTAAATTGCAGAATGCCATACCGGCTCGGACGTCGCCCGGGTTAACAAGGTCCGCACTAGATATTGGAGTTCCTGGATATCTGGTGAAAAATGGGTTACAGGACTCAGGACTGTTGGCTGAGCAACCAGGGCCAGCAGCTGCAGAACTACTGGAAGAAAAGGTGTTTACCCGTCGCAGATACACAGTGATGGAAAACAAAGAAATAATGATCTGTTACTACAGATCAAGTCCAACAAGAAGAGGATATCTAAAACGAATGCACCAGTTCTGGAAAGAACAACATCCAGAATCAGAAATAACAGAACAGAGACTAGCAGATCAACGCCGATTTATAATACGAAATAAAGTATTCACAGAAACAGAATTGGACGAACTGCAAAGGTTTACCCAGGGCAAAGAAATCAAAGCCTTACCAGAAGTAATTCAGAATGTAGAGGCAAACCAGGGGGAGTTGGCAGTGAAGGAATCTAGCAGAGATATACAACTGTTCTCATTTGGAAACCAGGCACCTCTACCTCAGGAAGAACAAAACCCTCTAACTAAAGAAATAAAAGAATTGAAACAAAGAATAACTGAGCATCTAGAACAGCACAAAAACAACAGAATAAGGCTACCTGCATTGAAGCTTGTTCCAAAGAAACAGCTAGCACAAGCATTAAAAGATGCAAATATTGCAATATCAAGTATAAGCACCAATTCATTGCAAGAAACAAACCAACTAATGTACAGCACAGCTGCAGTTATAACAGAATACCTGGGATGCAAAATCAACAAAGAAGAAAAACAAACAAACAGTGCACCAGAAAAATGGAAGGTTAGACTAGAAAATAAGATCAGCAAGTTAAGATCACATGCAAGCAAGCTAGAACAGATGAAAGAAAAGAAGCTGAAGAACAAGAAGACCAAAGAATACCTAATCAAGAAATACCACTTAGAAACAAGGAAGATCAAGGAAGCACTGGAAATAATAAAGCAACAAATAACAGCTATAGCCAGGAAAATCCGTAGATATGAAGCTCGAATTGCAAACTATAGGCAGAACCTCCAATTTCAATCCAATCAGAAACGTTTCTACCAATCCATCAATGGAGAAACTGCAAGGAATCAGTCAGTACCTGACAAGGAAGAAACAGTGCAGTTCTGGAAGCAGATATGGGATAACCCAAAGAAATACAACAAGGATGCGGCTTGGTTAAAAGAGGTGGATGCAAATAAAACAGAAGTTGAAATGAAAGAACTAGTAATAACAACAAAAATGGTAGAAAAAAGAGCAAGGAAAATCAAAAATTGGTCAGCACCAGGTGAAGATGAACTGCATGCGTTTTGGTTGAAACATCTAACTGTTATACACCCACTCATTTCCAAGCAATTCAACAATATAGTACAAGGAGGAGAAATTGAAAAGTGGCTAACAACTGGGAAAACCTACCTAATAATAAAAAATCCAGCAAAAAGGGCAAACACCAGGCAACTACAGGCCAATTACCTGCTTACCAACAACTTTCAAATTACTAACTGGTGTGGTAGCTGATGCAGTACAACAGCATCTAGTTGAAAACAATCTCTTTCCACCCGAGCAGAAAGGAAACCGCCCCAATAGCAGAGGAACAAAAGATCAACTCCTAATAGACAAAATGATCTTGGAAAACTGCAAGAGAAGGAAGACCAACCTGAATGTGGCATGGATTGACTACAAAAAGGCATTTGACTCTCTGCCACATGATTGGATAATAAAGTGCCTAGAAATAACAGGAGTCAGTAGAAACATCAGAAAATTTGTGCAAAGATCGATGGCACAATGGAAGACACAGTTGCAAATCAATGGTGAGAAGCTGGGAGAGGTTAATATCAAGAGAGGAATATTTCAAGGAGATTCATTATCACCATTACTCTTTGTTATTGCACTGTTTCCTCTGTCAACAATACTGAATAACTCAGGACATGGCTATCAAACATCAAAAACATCTGCCAGACTATCCCACCTCCTTTATATGGATGATCTGAAGCTGTATGGAAAAACATCATCTGAAATAGAATCGTTGCTCAACACTGTCCGTATATATAGCCAAGATATTGTAATGGAGTTTGGCTTGGACAAATGTGCCACACTTACTATCAAACAAGGAAAAATAGTGAAAACTGAAGGAATCAAGATGCCCCACGAAAAATAACATTAAGAGTCTGGATGAGGAAGAGTACTACAAATACTTGGGTATCCTTCAAGCTGACAACATCAAGCACACTGAAGTCAAGAAAAAGATTAGAGGTGAATACATCAAGAGAGTGAAGAAGATCTTAAAGTCCAAACTCAATGGAGGAAATACCATAAAGGCAATCAACACCTGGGCAATCCCAGTCATTAGGTACACAGCTGGAATAGTGGACTGGACTCAAGCAGAACTAAAAGCAATGGATAGGCAGACCAGAAAAATAATGACAATGAATCATGCCCTTCATCCACGCAGTGACATTGATAGACTTTATCTACCAAGGCAAATAGGTGGGCGTGGAATGCTACAAGTACATCAGATGGTTGAAGAAGAAAAAATGGCTTTGGAAGAATATCTGAAGAACAATGATGAAGATGCACTGAAATTAGTATATCAGGAAGGCTTACTAACTACTGGAGAGACCAAACTGGCCTACAAGAAAGACCAAATGAAGAACAGAATAGAGGCATGGGAAGACAAAGCACTACATGGCCAATACATGAAAAAAATAGCTGGGAAAGCAGATAATAATAAAACCTGGCAATGGCTAAGAGCAGGAAAATTGAAGAAAGAGACCGAGGGACTAATTCTGGCTGCACAAGACCAAGCCTTAAGGACAAATGCATACAAAGTCAAAATTGAGAAGACAGCAAAAGACAGTAAGTGCCGCCTATGCAAAGAAGCTGAAGAAACAGTGGACCACTTGGTAAGCTGTTGCAAGAAGATTGCACAGACTGATTACAAGCAGCGGCATGACAAAGTAGCAACAATGGTGCATTGGAAGATCTGCAAAAAATATCATTTGCCTGTAAGCAAAAACTGGTGGGATCATAAAATAGAGAAAGTCATAGAAAATGATAAAATTAAACTGCTCTGGGACTTCAGAATTCAAACAGACAAGCACCTGCAACATAACACCCCAGACTTAACAATTGTCGATAAGAAAGACAAAAAAGTCTGGATAGTGGACGTGGCAGTGCCTGGAGATAGCAGAATAGAAGAGAAAGAACTGGAGAAGATAACAAAATACAAAGACCTACAAATAGAAATAGAAAGACTGTGGCAAAAGCAAGCAAGGGTAGTACCAATAGTAATAGGCTCCTTGGGTGCAATCCCAAAACAACTGGAGCACCACTTGAACACCATTGGCATTGACAAATTCGCTATTAGTCAATTGCAAAAGGCGGCCTTATAGGAACTGCTTCCATCCTGCGACGATATCTGTAATACCATCAAACATCCACATCTGCCTATCCCAGGTCCTGGGTAAGGACTCGATAGGTAGACAAAATGCCAAATCTAGTCTGAACATCTGGCTGACTGTGCGATGATCCATAATAATAATAATAATAATGTTGGAAGGGACCTTGGAAGTCATCTAGACCAGCCTCCTGCTCAGGCAGGAAACCCTATACCATTTCGGACAAATGGCTGTCTAGTCTCTTCTTAAAAACCTCCAGTGTTGGAGCATTCACAGCTTCTGGAGTAAGGTTGTTCCACTGGTTTATTGTTCTAACTGTCAGGAAATTTCTCCTTAGTTCTAGGTTGCTTCTCTCCTTGCTTAGTTTCCACCCTTCACTTTTTGTCCTGCCTTCAGGTGCCTTGGAAAATAGCTTGACACCCTCTTTATTGTGGCAGCCCCTGAGATATTGGAACACTGCTATCATGTCCCTCCTCATCCTTCTCTTCATTAAACTAGACATAACCAATTCCAGCAGTTGTTGCTGCTGAATGTGTTGTTGTGTTGAGAAACCCAGAAAAATTTAGAATTCCTGCAGCTTCTCTAGGGACATTGCAAGTCGAAAGCCAGTAGATAGGTAAGAGCTGCTGTCAGATGGGGATGGGAATAAGCGAGTGTGTGAGTTGCTGATGCAGTAAAAGCACTGTGCGACTGGGAGAGACTATGCAGGTGGGATAGACTTTCCTGAGGAACTTGTGACCTTCCCTGCTGGCTTCTCCAGTGACTTTCTCACAATTACAGTCAACTTCACAATTCCTACTGGCTTCCCAATTGTTTCTGGGATGCTATCAGGGAGCAGTGCTAAAGTAGCAACAGTGCAGTAGCACTGAATTAGCCACAACTTTCCCAAATTTTAGTCCCACAGGAGTTATAGATTCTGTAAGTTAGCCCATTTCAGTTATCTTGATTCAAAATCATTGCCCTACACCTTCCAAATTTGACTAATTGAAGATTACAAACAGACCTGAGAGTTTTAGTAGTATATACATTCCCATCTATAACTTGTCTTCCAAAATTTAATATATTAAAATAAACTTAACTGGTTCTCATCTCCCTAAGATAGAGAAATAAATTGTGTCTGTGATACAAATGTCTGCAAATAAGGCAGCTTACTTAATTGGGTAATTAAACAATGAAGGCAGGTACCTAATTTTGACTATTTCAAAGCCTGTATTCACTTGGATATTAAAAGCATATACCCACAGAGAGCAAGTTAAGCCAACAGGCTAGAAACTGGAGATTGCAAGTTCTAATCACGCCATAAGCACAAAGCCAGCAAGATGTCCTTGAGCCAGTGCCTCTCTCTCAGCCCTAGGAAACAGACAATGGCAAACCACTTCTGAAAAACCTTGGCAAGAAAACTGCAGGAACTAGTCAGGGCAGTCACCAGAAGTAAAAAACTAATTCAGAGGCACAAAGAAAACACACGCACACAAATACAGAACTATTGGGCTCATCTTTCCTCCTGAAAATTACCTTTAGCATTGAAAGATTTCTATTTTCTGTAAAGCACCATCTGACTATAAATGATCCTGGTTAAATTATTCTAATTTCAACATAACTGTTTGGAACTGGCTGCCTTTAGAGATGGCTGATATAAAAAGCTTATTAGGACCTGGATCTGGGAGGTACTTTATTCATTCATCACCGAGAAATCCCAGGATAGTAGCTAGATTCAGAAGTAAAAAATGTCCAGAAATAAGCTAGTGGCAAACTACTTCTCTAGTGCTGCTGGGAAGATGCCATGGCAATTATCAGGATTTGAGCTCACTTTGAGTGTTCATCTTTTTACTTCAACTTGTAGATATACTGGCATCATTCAATACGCTTGGTTTTCAGTTAAAAAAAATGGAAATTAATCAAAACTAAGAATTCTGTTGATTTTAGATTTCAGCCTTAGAAAATGCAGGTATGCCATGGCACTAAATGGCATTTCATCTCCAGATAAGTAGAAACTGATTTATTTTAATATATGCAATAGGCAGTGGTGGGATTCAAATATGTGAAGAACCAGTTCTCTGTGTGGATGCTGCTTCCTGGAGTCTGTTCTGGGTCTGGGCAACAAAAAATTAGCTACCGGTTCTGCTGAACTAGTGCGAACTGGCTGAATCCCACCACTGACAATAGGGTTGTACATTCACTTGGAGTTTGAAAGAAGCTGTTCCAGTCATCCTGGAATTATTTTGAAATGAAACAGCCTCAGTTTTAAGATAAGATCATTTGTTTCAAGACTTTTATATCTTAACATAAAGTTTAGTAATAAAAAACTTTCAATCATTCAACATACAAAGTCATCCTTCCAGTCAGTCAATCAGTCAGTCAGTCTGTCTCTGTCTATCGCATATATTTATAATATAACATGTATATCCTATCAAGAAAACTAATCATAAAAAGATTATTCAATCATCATGTCAATAGGTAATATATATTCATAAAAATATTCATATTCCACTGAAGATAGGCTGTAATTTATTAAACAAAGAAATTGCTTGTATTTTCTGAATCCTCAAAAAAAGCAACTCAACATAGCATACACTATGTTTCAGTACTGCTGCATTTCATACACAATGGCTTAACAGTGATTATAAGCTATGATTATGGCAAAGCATATTGTTTAAATGCAGCCATCTGTGATTTATTTAATAAATGGCAGTTAAACAAGCCAATATACAAACATTGCTTCAATTTTGCAACCTCCATCCAAATGATTTGAATTAAATATGAGGAAAACTGAATTAGTAATATATTAATAAAATTATTTTCCATTCATTATACCTGATTTCAGGATTTCATGTTTTTCTTCAAACCAAAACCCATCCCCCCACACACTATATACTATAGAAAAATTATGGTAATTTGAAAACAAAATCAACCAAAACCCAAACATTTTTCAATGCTCATGGAAGAATTTCCTCTATTTGAATGTTGGACTGTAATTGCTAGTAATGTGTAATTGCCAGTAACATATAGACAATAGTTTTTCTGATTGCAATGACAATAATGGATCCTGGCCATTATGGCGAATGTGGTGTTGTAAAACAATACTATGGTTGTAAAGCAAATCCATTGTTTGCTATGGCATGGTTTTTCTGAAAACTGCCAGAAGTTGCTTCCAGTTTTCAGCAGAAACACTATAAAACATGGTCATGTAATCATAGGATGCTGCGGTTGTGTTGTTGAGCACCTGAAATGCAGTCATGTGACCATGGGGAAGGGGACTTCAGAATTTGGAACCAGATCATAACTAGTAGCATCAAACATCATTATTTAAATCAAACATAGCTGAAACCTCACAAAATTTAATCTTCAAATTTATAAAATTGTGACAGTTCTAACAAATTTGTTACCAGACTGATTTCTAAATATTTTTTTCTTTTTTTTCCAATATGGAAGGTTAATGGATGACATTGAAGGGTGTTGTTAGTACCAATTCTAGGACTACATGTTTACCCAAATGTTTCATAGCCTTCAATAACAAAGTTTGATCTTATCTATTCCAAAATCAACAAAAGCAGTTCTATGACCGCAGTGCATACTAATGAAATATACAGTAGATCCTTTGAAAATATAGAAGTTATTTCTAATACGAACAGCAATGTTATTGATCAGATTTGTGGCCAGAGAGGTTATTTGTGATGCAGTGAGTTGGCATTCAGGTATAATACTTATTTGCCTCGAGATAAATGGTGGTGGCTTAAAGAGCCATTTGAAAGTACCATTTCTGTTACTAGGGGGAAAAAAACCAAATGTGTTGGCTGTATCACAGCTCAAATATTAGTTATTGTTCAGAGAACACATCTCTCTATAGTTGGAGCAGGGATCCCCAACCCCCGGTCTGTGGACCGGCACTGGGCTGTGGTATGCCAGAAACTGGTCCGCACAACCAAGCAAAATCCCATCCGCGGGATGCAGGCACACACAAAACCATGCCCCCTCCGGTCCGTGGAAAAACCTCTCTCCACAGAACCAGTCCCTGGTGCCCAAAAAGTTGGGGACCTCTGAGTTAGAGGACACAGCTAAAATAGGGGAGGTAGCATGCAGAAATAAGAGATTCTAAGTTCAGCCAATAATTCAGAAGTTCCAGGTTTAAAAGCTATTAAAGTAAGGCTCTGCCATATTAAAAGCTGCATTACCATCTTTTGAGGAGCATGAACAATGTAGTACACGCAACTTGAGGCCAGAGGAAACAAAGAATTTCATTACTGAGCCTTCAAAGAAGACAGATTGATAGAGTAATATTGTGGCATACTCACTAAGTTGAATCCATGTATCGGCTCTTGGCTAGTGAGAACTACACAAATTATATACTCAAGTATATAGTAATGCTAAAAAAAATGTATCATTAGTTTGCTTTTCAGTATGCATTTTCATGTATGATGAACCTAATTTGAAAGTAAGAGTAGTAGAATATCATGGTGCGCAGGCAGGCTATCTGTTGTTGTCCAAAAGTTTTCAACTATTACTCATAAAACCCCTTGTCATGCAATCTGCAACTAAATATTCAAATATTTGAAAAGCACAAAGCTGTTTTCCTTAGATATCCTGAACATCTTTTTTTCTAGGCTGGTTGTAATTTATACTGTGTAACACATACACCTAGAAAGATCAGAACAATGCGATCAACAATATTCCCTCTGATACTCTATGGAAGCAAGAGCTGGATTTCAAAGAAGTAGGATAGAAAGGGTATTGATGCTTTTGAACTTTTATGTTGGAAAAGATTGCTGAGAATATTGTTGGAAACCAAGAAAACGCAAATGTATCATTGAACAAATCAAGCCAGAGTTCTCTCAAGGCACAAATGATCAATTTCAAATTATCATGTTTTAGACATATTATGCTAAAACCTAGTTCTCTAGACTAGATTATCCCATTTCTTAATCAACCAGTGGAAAGGAGAGAAAAAAGAAGGAATATCAAGCATAGCAACCTACAGGTGGGGACAGATGTGGAAGGGATGGAGAGAGAGAAGCATTCCAAGACATATGCTTACTTTTTCAGTCCATCTGGCCAAGCTCCAAGATTTACAGTGTACTTCTGGAAAGTATTCATCAGAACTTCCTCAAATTGACTGGGTTTGAATGATACACTGATATGTGATTTACTCAAATCAGGATTTTTTATTTCCAGATTTGCATGGCATTACTGAATCATAAACTATCCAGGAGGGTATGCAGAGCTCACTCAATTGTAAACGGAGTGTGAAGACTGAGTTCACACAATATGTAAAAAAGGGATTGGTTGGTTCATGCTACTGTATGTCATGAGGATACAGTCAATAGATGAAAAATAGATTTTATATAAGTAGTTAACCTGACAGCAATAACGTTGAGTGTTAATAGTCAGCAAGTTGTGTTCATCATGTAGAAATATTTTTTTCTTTAAAGTATTTCACAACCTTTATTTATTTAGCTCATTAAAGACTCTGAATGACTTATAGAATTTTAAAACAATGAAATAACTTTCTGTATAAAATATGAACAATAGCCAGATCAATTTAAACAACCATAACTGGGCCTAGGAAAACATGTATGTCTTAAAAGTGTTCCACAAAACCAGCGGAGTGAGCTCCAATCTAAATTTGGGAGGACAACTGTTCCACAGGACAAGTACAGTCACAGGCAAGCCCCTCTGCCTGAGTCCCCCAAGATGACATTCTCTGACTTACAAGACTTTCAATATGGGTCTCCCATTGGATCTATTGAGAAAGTACAAACAACAAACAATCCTACTTTAACTTGGTTTAGAATTAACAGGTAGCAATAACATTATCAAAAGGAAAGGAATATTAAAGCACAAACATCATTGTAAAAAACTGGGAAAAGGGACAGAAAGTAGCAGAAAGAAATTAAAGGTATCCAATAAAAGGAAATATTACTACATCTAGCTTATGCCTACATCATTCACTATCTCCCTAACCTTTTGTAATTGTAAGCTATCCTTGATGCATCAGATTCATTTACTGCTTCATACATAGACTTATTTTCCTTCCCACTACTGCAGAGTTTGTCATCAACTTCTTTGGATGTTACTGTTAGAAGTAAAGTCTTCATCCTAGTTCATCCAAGCCGGGAATAAATAAGCAAACATGGTGACTGCTTTGGGAAGAAGGTTACAGTTTATTGCAGAAAGATGGTCTTCAGGAAAGTGCAGAGGAGAGAAGAAGAGAGCGAAGGGCACAGAGAGCGATTGAGCACATGGGCAGTAGGTTTTATACCCCCCCTAGCCTTTTGTTTGGAATAGTTTCCTGTTCCTGTGGCATGAACCTTGAGACTGTTTCTGAGTGTTTGTCTAGGCCTTAATATCTGTGGTTTAATTCTGTTATCATATCCTGCTTCCCAGGTGATGGGGCTGACTCCTAGAGTTTGGGTGGGGTATGCAGATCTTCTCTTTTGTCTTCTTGATTGCTCTGGCTCCAACTTTCTGCTGGTTTTACATTTGCATTTGTATGGGCCTGGCTCTTGCTTGGGGCAGAGAGATAGATTTGGGGCCAAGTTTGGTTTTAAAAAGTCCTTTTGAGGGAAAATATATTTTTCTGCCCTTTTTAATATTTCCTTCTGGGCTAACTTTCATCATTACTTTGTCAGTCAGACTAGCAATCCATCATTTGTATCACATCAATTTAGAGACATAAGTAATCTGTGGCTACTGTAAGGAGTCCTGTTTGATTTTCTAATGCACACATTCATTGTAAGGGGCAATAAAAAAAATAAGATTTCTAACATGCACGCTCCTTTTAAAGAACAGTCGACTTTTTAAAATATCTTTCTTAAGTTTCAACATCTGACATTAAAGTGCAAATTAACATAAAAGGAGAGGGATGACATTATTCATGTTTGACGACCTATCTGGAGTTAGATACTATTAATATATCATTTAATAAAAAATTTATTTCAAATTGTAATTCAACATAAATTTTAAATCTTATGTCCATATATATTCCCAGTGATCAAGCATAGTATTATAATAAAAAAAAAATTAACCCATTTAGCCATATAAGAACAACTGACATTTTCAAAAAGCCACTAATTTAATTTACAGTGGGTTAGAAACAAAAAAGCTGGCAGGAAAACCTTCTAAAAACTGCAAATATAAAACAACTAAAACAAGTTAAGTGTTGCACATTTATAGTAAGATATAGGACAGAAAATATAAGAGCACACATTTAACTGAATGAAAAAATAACCAGATATTGAATTTTTGCAAGGCACATGAAAAGTGAATTCTACAGCTCAGGTAACAGTATCAAGAATAAACTTTCTCAAATTGCAGGTAGAAGTCTCTGGCCTATATAGTTTCCTGAAAAGCAATTTATAGTTGATTGGCTGATATGCAAAGGAGCAAGAATATCTTTAGTTATACAGTTAAATATGGCATGATAGGATCCTTGAATGTACCGTAGCTCAATCGTAAGCTGGCCGCTTACATGTTGTCTTTGGAACAAATGTAGAACCTTTGCAATGGCAGTTGTCTTATCCTAGTGAAGAGCAAAATAATTCTTGTTTCAAACATGAACAAATGAGCATCTGGTATTATGCTGTCAATCAAGGCTGGGCAACTCATGAGCTCACGGTTCATCATGCTGATTTTTTAAAGCCCTGTTTCTGCAAGGTTCAGTAACTATGGAAACTTCTAAATACAGAAACTAGAACATCTGATACTCTCGTTTCTGATTTAGGTAGTTTTATGAGCACTGGGTTTTGCAGAAACAGTACTTTCTAAAAGAAGTCTCTCCTTCACCCCTTTCCATGAATTCCATCTTTATTTAATATTTGCTAATTTTTATGTTCGTATTTATAATTTTATTGTTTAATGTGTTACATTGTCACTTTTATCTTATAAGCCTCCCAGAGTTGCTTGATAGCAAAATAGGCGACATATAAATTTAACAAACAAACAAATAAAATCAGCAGCTATGATAGCCTGGACAATTTTGATCTTTCTCCACAGCAACCTTGGCTATATTGAAGCTCTGTGAAAGAGTAGGTGTCCATATCTACATGTACAGATATACTGTATATGTCTGGTCGCCAACCTGACATCCAGCATTCTAGTTATTGAGGGGAAAGGTTTTTCAACTGAATGTAAGTAAACATGTAGGATGAAAGCTTCTTCAGTAGTTACCCTTAAGGATGATTTGGAAAACTCAATAGTGCAATGCGGCTACTTAAGCTGAATCAAGAAGTACTTAAAATAGTGCCAGTTACACTCAATCCTTTGTTTCCAGGACATATTTAAAGTTGGAAGCATACTTGGATGCATATATTTAAAAGTTTCAAAACTAGTTTGTATTAGAAACAAGGCCTTCTCAAAAGTGGTCCTCTACTTTTGTAACTAGTTTTCAAGGTTTATAAATGGAGACTAAAGATTCAAAAGTTTAACTTGGCTCCTAACTGACTTAGAACTTCTTTGGCACAAAACATGTTTGAATCTTGTCCTCTGTCCTTTTAAATCTTAATAAAACAAAAACTCAACTTGTTTCTGACCAATTTCAAAACTTGAAAACTGGGTGGCTGTTTGTGACAAAGTCAACCTTAGCAATACTGTTCCTCATTCTTAGGAGTCAATGTCCCATCATTTTTTTTTTTTTACTAGATGATGTTTTCTTGTGATTTTTCTTCCACACTTAGAATAAAAATGTTCCACTGATGATTTTTATAACATACTGAATTATATATTTAGTCTACTTGAGCAATCATCAGCAAACTAGTTCCAAAACCTGCTATACGAATCCAACCAAGGAGCTAAGTAAATAAATTTCTATTTATAGTGGACAGACAAGAAATAAAACAGCACATTATGTGAAGACTACATACACAAGCACTAGAAAAACATTTTCTTTTGTGTTGGGATAATTTTTCTTCTCAGATTTATAGTGATTTTCATTTTAATTAAAATCCTAAGATACAGTAATCATTATTAATGCTGACACCATTAAAAAGGTGAGGAAATGCCAAAGCAAGTACATAAATGTTTCATAATCCAGAGATTCACAATAATCTCAGCAGGACAATTGTTCTACAAAAGAGAACACACATCTTTTGCTTGTTGTGTTTGTAAAAATGGAAACACTGGCTAGCAAAGCCATCTTGTACAAATCTTATATACGAATGAAGAATGGTTTGAGAATGCCAATTCCCAACACAGATTGCAATAAAGACTAGTGTGAGGTAATAACTAATTTCATTCACCAAGGTAGCTTCTTCTCAGTAGAAATAAAGAGACTAGAATCTTTTCCTCATACAAAATAAGTCAGTATTTCCATACTGGTTGGCATTTATAAACAATGAAGTTCAATACTCAGCATATCAGGGAATGATTACTAGTTCACCTCATTCAAACAGATGATTTAATGCTTAATTCAGTTTCATCCACCTTTTCTCAGTATTTGTTTGGTGTGTGAATCAAATGAATATATGAAAAAAATAGAATTTCTGTTATATCCGGTTTCATACTTGGCTTTTAAAAATATGCTTTCTCCAACTGTTTCAGCTAATGAACTTGCTTACCTAAGATCTACCTTTTCATTTCTTTCAGAGAAATAGATTCCCCTGGGACTAATTATTTTTCAGGGTCTTCTTGAAAACTAAACATTTCACATGAAACCTGTCCCATTCTAATGGAAAGTATCTATTACTTCACAACTTGTGTAGCACCTAGAACACAGGTCAGCAACCTGCGGCTCCGGAGCCGCATGCGGCTCTTTGAGCCTTCCCATGCGGCTCCCAGCCTCCTCTGCCTTTGCAGAGAGAGACAGAGACAGAGAGAGGAATTGCGCTTCTCTCTCTCTCTCTCTCTCTCTCTCTCTCTCTCTCTCTCTCTCTCTCTCTCTCTCTCTGTGTGTGTGTGTGTGTGTGTGTGTGTGTGTGTATAAAAAAAAGAGAGTGCACTCACAGTGTTCTCCGAGGAGCTGAAAAGCTTACTGGGCGGAGCTCTTCTCTTTGCTGCGTCTCTGCAGGAAGCAGGAAGGGCAGGAGAGAGCTAGCTAGCCCAGCTAGACTGGCTCAGGAATTCTGGGAGTTGAAGTCCATGAGTCATAAAAGAGACGAGGTTGCCTACCCCTGATCTTGTTGGACAACAGCCTGAAGCTTGTCAGGTGAGCAGCAGATAGGAGAGGGGGGGGAGAAAGAGAGAGAGGGAGAGAGAGAGAGAGAGAGAGAGAGAGAGAGAGAGAAAGAGAGCGGGGGAAGAGGAGTGGCAGACCAAGGGCAGATAGAGAGGGAGAGAGAGAGAGAGACCCTTTTGACATCTAAAATGAAGATAACACTGCATATATCCTTTTTTTACCTGTGTGTGTGTGTGTGTGTGTGTGTATGTATGTATATATATATATACATACATATATATATATATATATATATATATATATACACACACACATACATACACACACACACACACACAAACACACACACACCTATAATAAAGGTAAAAAAGGATATATGCAGTGTTATCTTCATTTTAGATATCAAAATGGTTTTGCGGCTCCCAGTGTTTTGTTTTTGGTGGGAAACGGGTCCAAGTGGCTCTTTAAGTGTTTTGGGTTGCCTATCCCTGACCTAGAAAAATGTAAACTTTTGATGATATTGCATAGAATTATTTGGAATTGAAAAAAATCCACAAAACCCTAAACTTTTATGACAGGCTATTAGAAATAATAGTGTACCCCCTTTAAATAGCTTAAAATATTCAAAGCAATATCTTTGACTGTACTCCAAAGCAGCTGCTTGGTTTAAATTGACAGTAAATAAAATATTATTTCAAATTACCCCCATAATAAAATATATATTGAAGCATTCAGCCGATTACCAAAATAGCTATGCATGCTAGAGAAAAAATATGGCATGGTGCTTATTGCTAAAATTAACAATATATTAACAAGTTTTCTAATATCTCAATATACTGAAAAATCGTTAGTAGCCTATTTTTATGTAGCCCTAAAAATGAGCAGAAAAGAGGGCAAAGCCCTAGAACTCCTCTTCATAATTTGCATGCATTTGCGTTCTTTTTAATCGCCAAATGAACAAATCAAAGTCAAGAATTCCACGCGATTCATTCTCTACCCAGTTTCAAGCTTGTCTTCAGGTAATGTCTGAAGACAGCTACCTCTGAATCTTTATGTTATATATCAACTAACTATAGTAATGCAAGATTTTGCTGCAGCAAAACTATTAATCTCCAAAGTACAACAATGCTACTTTGAATGGTAATGGAGTTTTAAAAAATATGGATTCAATTGTTTAAAGAATCAATTGTTCCAGCTTCCCTAATGTAACGTGGTTATATTATCTATTTTTGTTCTCTGCTCTCATCTTAAATATATAATTTGGCATCATAATAAAAAGTATACTTATGCAAGTTTTCACTTCATTTATTGAGGAGGACAGAGATCTAGATATTCACATACTTAACTATTTTACAAATGAATATAAAAAGTTGTACTCTTACATGGCATTAGGTGTTATGGTTACATAATAGGAACAAAGATCTATGGTAATAGTACACATTTGGCATTACAGAAAAGGCAAAAGTTGCCAAATTAATTTCTGTTCAACAAGCATACCCTGGTGTGGAATGTATGGTACTTGTTTCCAACAACAATCTATAAGCCAGATTTCTAGGAGATTCCTGGTAAAACAGACTTGAATAGCTTGAGTACTTAAGTCACACAAATAGCAAAAGCAAATCTTCAAAGGAAAGGAAATTTACAATCACAACAAGCTTAGTGGATGCTGAGCTCATAACTGAGACAAAGTTGTTTAACCTTCACCTTCTATCTAGTGAAGCAATTCATTTTATCTAATCTATTTTGAGTTATTAATAGGACCTTTTACGGATTGTTTAGGTCAGAGATGTCAAACTGCTGGCCCGGGGACCAGTTTCATCATACTGAAGCCAGGCTCACCCCATTGCCGGCAATGCAAAAAGAGTCGTGATACGTCACGTGACATGGCGAGTTTGACACCCATGGTTTAGGTCATCCCAATAACTTTGCAAGCATTTCTCTCCCTATCCCCACCCCAGCAATAGGCCAGAAACTCATTAGGCTGCTGTAGTATTAGAATCCTTTCTTGTCCTAAAGTCCTCCACTTTTTATGAGAGAAAGAATACTGGAAAAATCTTTCCTTTAAGGATTACACAAATCATATTCTTCAGAGCAAAAGCACAATACAGAGGAACATAATCCCTACACAAACCCACCCAAAACTTCAGAAAAAAGAAAAATCCAGAGCACTTGTATCTTTTCTGAGACTTCCATGATTCTGTTGCAGCAAACCATTAAACCTCAGATTATAGACACGTTCCTACCTTCAAAGTCTGTCAAATGACATACTTGGATCTTTAAGATACCATTAGGCACATCAAACACTATAAACATGATTCATTCACTATTTAATAATACTTTAGTTTGAATAAATACAACTCTCAGGAGATTCATTAATAAACTTAGCATGTTTTCTTTCCAAAATTAAAAGGATACTTTTCCCACATTTCAATTTGTTTTAAGTTAAAAGTCCTAATGTTTCAGACCCAAAGAATATATTATACTGTACAAGAACCACAACAGTGCTTCAAATATAAAGTATAGACTTATTACACTGTACTTTACTGCAATTTTAGTGTTTTTGCAACTATCTGTAAAAACATAGATACAGCAAAAAGTAACTTGTCTGATTGATGTTTGAAATCAGATCGAGATCCAAAAAGAATGAGCATGTTATGGGTTCTGTCTAGGGCAGGGCTTTTCAACCTTTTCACCCATTGTACCACTTTTAGGATATGGCAATATCCGAGTACCACCAGTCGCCTAGCAAAGTGTCAAAAACTTGATGACCCCCCCCCCCAAAAAAAAGAAAGAAAAAAAGTGATGAAGTACAGGTCGTCCTCGACTTACAACAGTTCACTTAGTGACTGTACGAAGTTACAATGGCACTGAAAAAAGTGCCCCCCAAGCCACAGCCGAGCAAGACACGTTCCTGCCCACCTAGCGGTGCTCTTTCTCCTGTCTGAGGTTTTCATTGTTGTGCGCATTTCTGATGAGGATTGGCAGTGGGGGTGGGGTGGGGGTGTTTGGTTTTTATTCCCCTTGTCTGCTGGGTGGTTGCAGCAGGTTTTGGTCACTTCACATAACCCTGGGACACTGTGACCGTCATAAATATAAATCAGTTGCCAAGCATCTGAATGTAAATCACAAGAGCCTGGAGATGCTGCAACATTCCAGCTGATCGGCACTTCTTTTGGGCTCAGCAGAAATGCCAGGATCCGCGCCGAGCTCCAGCTGGAGCCTGGCGCTGATCCTGGTGCTTCTACTGAGTCCTAACAGCCCTGCAGCTCCAGCCATCTCTCGCTCAGGCTTGTGCTGTGCTGCCACCGGTTCAGCTCATTCCCCTCCCCCGCTACTTTTCTAGGATGGTCGCGTACCACCTGCCAGGTGCCAATGTACCACAGGTGGTACCCGTACCACTGGTTGAAAAGCCCTGGTCTAGGGAACTACTGTACATCTGACAAGTCCTAAGGCAGTGGGCCTTTTCTGCCATGGCACAGCACTGTGGAATCACATCATCACCTGAGGTGAGGTTGGCCTCATCATTTGTGTTTTTATCCCCCCCCCCAGGTGAGGGAGATAGTGAGCTTCCAAAGATCTACAACCAGGTGGCCCTCAATTAGAGGGACCTACAATTTCAATCAGTTGCTGCCTCTCTGATTGATTGATTGATTGTGGTATTTGCAGCTTCCTGACGCTGAAAATCACCAGATTGGGGAAGCTCTGCATTCAACAGGTTGCCTTGGACAATATAGATATCAAATTTAAAAATGAGTTGTTCCCTTCCACCCCCCCCCCCTGAAAATCCTACTAGCTCCTAGAAAACACAAAAGCATATGCTGCCTGCCTCGGCTGATATTTTTATTAACAGCAGCATCTCCATTTAAAACAGTGAGAGATATTTTATTAGATTTTTTTATCCTGCTTTTATTGCTTTACAAGTAAGGGATCATACACAATAATCCCTATTTTCCCGACAAAAACCCTGAGGTGAGTTGGGTGGGTGAAAGTGACTGGCTCAAAAGTCGCCATTAGAACTCAAGTCTCCAGGTTTTTAGACCAGCACTCTAATCGTTACATCAGATTGACTCTCCATATTGGCAGCATTTGGTTTTGAAGATCTAGCCCGGACTGCACTTCTACATAGGGGGAGCTTTCTCCTCCTTCCCCACTTTCTTAGTCCTATTCTTAGTTCTAGGGAAAAAGCACACTATGCATCTGTAACGTGGGGAACACTAATAACATATAACAAATTGTAATTAATCACAAAGCTAAGAACCAAAGACTTAAACAAGGAAGAATTTAGCCTGAAAACGGAGACTTGGCTGCTTGTGAAAAGTCTCACCCTCAGCCAGCCAAAGCTTTGGGCGAGGACCACCCCGCAGAGCGAGCGCACCCACTCGTCTCCGCCTTAGTGCTAGACTCAAGGCATTCTCTGCCCCCCCTCTCCCACAGCTCCACCAACTCTTGCTGCGCCCCAGCGCGCCGGGCAGAGATAAACCCACCCCTTTAAAACAGCTTACTATGTGCTCCGCGGACGCCGGAGGTCCCAACGCATATGCCAACAATTTAAGATAGTTCCAAGTCTCTCCGTGTCTCGGAAGAGAGGAGGGAAGAGAGGGAGGCGGGGCATAAGAAGAAAAGGAGGCTATGCTAGAGACTTCGGGCCAATAATTGTCGGGAAAAGGATCAAAGAGGCGGGTGTTGAGCGGGGGGGGGCAGCGAGAGAAGGAGTTCGCGTGGTTTCCAGGTGTGCCGGATCGGTTCCATCAGCTTTAGATCGTGCGGCCACTCCAGCGCAAAGCAGCCGCTTATCCTAGGATGACAGCAGGGATCGTGGTCGGCGCTGCAGCTTTCCCAGAGCACAGCTCACTTCATCCCCCGAAGGCCCGAAAGAGGCTGATCTGATCATCGTGAAGGCTCTGCGAGACTATTTTTCACTTTTGCTAGAGAGCGCGTGATGAGCAATGTTAGATTGGGTAACCATCTGAAAAGGATTTCTCAATGGTTTCCTTTGTAAAAGGAGTTCAAAACGTGGGTGTAATGGACATCCAGCCCATTCTTGTTTTTATCAATTCCGTATCAGTTGGGAGTGACTCACAATTACCCGTTTTGAACAATCTGGCTGACAACGGAGCACTCCTTATTTGTTCTTGTAGGCCTTTTAATGGTGTAGTCATTTCTCTCTTTTCTGTTTGCACATTCTTGTTTATGTGCCAGATGCTAGATGTAGTATCTCTCACTATGTATATAAAAGCATGTTTGATTTGTATGCACATAGTTGTTTCAAGAATATATTGGTTAACTGAGTAGTATAATAGAGGATTCTGCCCATCCAAAGCTTGTTCTGTACAGCATATTTTCCATATTAATATCAATAAATGTAAGCTATTCTCATGACAAGCATTATCTATGGTTTACTCAATTCAGTTTTAGAAAATGGCAAGACACAAATATATAACAAGGCTAGGATTTGCACACCTTGCTAGGCTAAATTAGATGGCTAAATTGGACAATACATAGTGCAAAATCAATGACTCACACATTTATGGTGGTCTAAATTTCATTAGGCTTGAGTAATATTATAAAGTAATCATTGTAGTAGCCTGTAAAAATCTAAAGGGGTGCTTTTTCTAATGGGGACTAGAATCATTTGAAGATTGACATATTACAACTCTTGCTCAGGAACTCAAGCTGGAATATAAAGGCTTAATAAAGGTATTTAACATCAGTGCTGAAAAACTCGGCAAAAAGGCAGAAATAACCTTAAAAAGTGTTGTCCTAGATACCACACACTTGGTGGTTTTCTCAAAAACATTACAAAAAGTTTGCTATTATCTTTTTCTGCTATTCCGTTGACTTCCCAATTAGAAAAGGCTGGTACCAAGATACACTACTGAGGCAACTGTTTTACATATAGGGCCTGAAGTTCACATTATTCATCAGTGGAATATTTATGACCTCCCCCCTATAGCAAGCTAGAATTACATGATAATACTATGTAACACATAGGAAACGGCTGTATGCACCTATACAGGAAAATATTTGTAGTTCAGGGTTGAAATGAAGGGTCCTTGGTGCTGAGCTTGGTTGTTTTCTTGCAAATGTTTCATTGCTCAAACTAGGTAACATCAATGCTAGTAAAGAACGGGGTTTACATTCTGCTTATATTCTAGTGGCTTGCCCTGTCAGTGTTAGTGGTTTTGGAGGTTCTTTGGTTGGGCTATTTGCTGTTAGCTTGTTTGGCAGTTCATTGATTATTTACTTCTTGGTATTATTTACTTCTTGATTTGCTTTTAATTGTTGAACACCCAGATGAGCATAGATTAATATCAAGACCAACAATCAAGTATGTAAATATATATATATACATTTTCTATCTTCCCAAAGGCTTATGAGCTGACAGGTTTTAGCTTGGAGAGTGTGCACAGAGACAAGCATAATAAACACAATTTTTATACCAGTGTTTATAGTATTTTTGTACTCAAGTAGCATAAAAATGCAGAAACTCTACATTTCTATGAGAGAGCACAAAAAAATGGCAGGAGCCATTACAATTATATGTAGCAATATGTGATGGCTACTTTTTAAAAATTCTATAGAGTGAAGCAATCCAGGATAGTAATTTCCAATATTAAGTTATCTGCAAGTTAACGTGAGTAGGCAAAATTACCTTTTTACTGTTTTCTAAGCAATCCAGGAATTTATTCTGACAAACATAATTTCCGCTTATATGAATGAAAGGGAATAATAATAATAATAGCTGGAAGGGACCTTGGAGATCATCTAGTCCCCTTGCTCAGGCATGTGGTAAGCAGAAACTTCTTTTATCTTCAAATTATATTTGAATTAAGATCTATTTAATTGCACAACTAGTACAAATATGAATTATAAACCATGGCATGTTCTCAAATTATATTTTAAGAGGAATTTATGGGTAATTCATGGCACATTATTGATATTCTAATACCATGCCATGAATTCCCCATAAATTCTATGGAGAATTCTGTTTTATTCTATAATGTCTTTTAAACAGTATTAAGCTGATTTTAAGAAACAATGGACCCCATTATAGTAATTAAAAATAAAGATATGACTTGATTTCAGGATGAATACAGGTAACATAAATATTATTGACATATATTTCAAAAGTAGTCCAGTGAAAAACTAGGATATACTGGCCCCCACAAAACAAAAATAATTACATTTTAGGGTAAATCAGCAGAAGGTTCCAATACAATCAGTCTACTAGAGCATTTCTTCCATAGAACATTAATATGTGTTAGAAGTTTATTTTTCTGAAATTGTGTACCATTTAAAAAGCAAACATAAACAGAACTAATTAGCTAATGATAACTTTTATTTGGGGGTTCTAAACCTATCCATATGCTTTGTAATTTGTTTTGTACACACAGAAACATATAGAATCATAATAATGGAAACTATAATATTGACAATTGCACCACCCTTATCTATTTTTTGACCAGTTACTGGTGGTAGAATGCTTAAGCATTTGATTATTTTGCCTTTTTAATTATAGAAGAAATAAATTGAATCTCTAATATGCTTTTAGAAAAATGGAAAATTCCAGCTACTTCATTTGGTATACTAACAAAAGAGAATGTTGAAGAACATTAATGGGAAAATATTCTCTAGATACTAACTGGATGAAAGAGAGGCACATAACATTTTAATATTACTTAAATCTTTAAGTCTTCAAATAAAATGTTGACCAACTATGGCATCATAAAAGTAGTACATGGTTGTTTGTGTAGGTATGTACTAAATACATGACTCTTAAAAATATCAGATTAAGAATCTTCTTAATGAATACACTAGTCGTTCTAGTCAAAATGCAGAGCTTTACACAATATTGGAGTCTTAAACTTAGTGCAACTTATCAAAAAGTTTACTAAAGATGATAGTCTTTCTCAAAATCCCATGTTAAATCTAATTAAAGGAGCTTGAGTTACAAGTAAGCTAAATTCTCAAGACTTTGATATAATTTCTGATTTTGCAATTCAGATATAAAATTCAGTAAATTGGTCCATATGCTAAGCATTGAAATGATTTTTTTCACATTAATCTTCTGAATGAAGTATGAAGGGCAACATAATTTGTTTTAATATTCTTAAATGAAATAAATGGTTATAGCACTAACGTTTAATATATCTTTCTACATACTAGCTGTTATGACAGTATAATTTTCCTACAAACATAGCAGAGCATTACTGTTGTTGATGGCTCAGGACCCCAAGTGTATACATATACCCTAAGCAATTATAGGATTGGACTATTAAACATATACCTTCCAGGCAAGCAACTCAATATATGTGCAACAGACCTAAAGTGTATAAAACTATTTTCATAGAGTAATTATTGTGATTGAGCATTGCAATTTATATTCTTCCCTCTGCATTACCTGTAAACTGATTCAGATTTTTAATTCACTGTATTGAACAGCTGCACTAGCTCTTTAATATGCTGCTATGTATTTCTTCTTTAGAAGAATAACATAGGTTATTGCACAAATGTATTTTTGATTATGTTAACACTTGTTTTGTTAAGATTTGCATAGAAATATGCTAAAATTACATTAAAATTCTATATAAAAGTAAGAAATGTTACTTTTAAAAGTAGTGTCCTGAGAATAGTACAAAATTAATTATACAAGCCCTTCATTTTTGTTTTATTTACAGCATCTATTCCCAGACAAAATCTGTTTCACATGAAATTGTATTGATAGTTTTTCCACAAAAATATTTTAGCAAACTGTTTATAATTTGCATTTAAGTAATCTATCTCTAATCCAATTATTTTCCGAGACTTTTACATGAGTAAAATAAGAGAAGTTCAAAATTATTACACTACATGGCCTATTTTAGCACACAGAAAATTTTGAAAGCTTTTTACATTTTTATATTTTGGTCAAAAAAAATTAAGTGTACACAGTTATTACATTTAACAAAACCAAATTTCAAACTCTTGATTTTTTTAAAAAAATATAAATCTATACTATTTATCATACATTAGAATAGTTTTCTTTTGCAACCTTTTCTTATTTTGTTTACTTCAGAAATGAAAGCTAAATGCTATGATTTAAGTGCCAGTGGAAAAATAAGCACGTTTGGCTTAAATGAAAACAAAATTTACTGAGAAAATAACATTATATGTCGATTTCGTGTGTTTTACCAAATGATTTAAGCATATTTTATAACCCCCACCCAGATTATTCAATTATCCTATGCAACATATACTTAAATTCAGTTTCATGGATTTTAAATGTTATGTATTATTTTTAAATATAATTCTTAAAACAATCAGTGCTAGATATTCATACTATATTTGGCTATTTTAAATAAGGATTCAATTATATATATTTTCTTTATATCTCTTGGTTTAAGAAAAAGACTGCCATCCTGATAGCAGTCATTAAGCATGAAAAGTTCCAAGACAAATTTTTATCTTTTAATTCTTCACACTAAAGACCAAGTTGGAAAAGTGAACAAACTAGATCTCAGGAAAATATTATCCATGGTGGCTCATCTATTAGCATTTCTTCCTATAGCAAATCTCACTATAGCATGGGTATCTACTTATGTCAAGTATGTTTATTTTACACAACTACAACCCATATACAGTTAGAATAAGGAATTTGGCAACTGATTGTTTTGTCAAGCTAAAATAGATAATATTATGAGGCTTCTTTATGGAATGGTCTTTAGAAATTAAGTGATAAAGACCATGCTTAACATGGAATGAGGCATTATTTTCAATTAAGAACAAACAGTACTCAACAAAATACATAATAAATATTTACTGAATCATCAAAAACTATTCTTATGCAGAATAAGAAGGAATTTGCTAACCTTTAAGGCATTAGTGCATTAAGGACTATATCTCCAAGAAATAAATATAAACATCAGGAAATATTACTATAGTGCTATCTGTACAATTATGCTTGATAATATTCTATAATATTTTACAAGTGCTAACAGCACTTTAGAATACATATTTCACATCAGTTTTCAAGACTTCACCAAATGAATTAAATCGATCGGGCAAAATTCTCATCTTCACTGTCCCATCAGCTCCACAGGAGAATATGTGATTAGCTGGTCCTGTCTCAATCTGCATGACACCTGTCCCAAGATTTCTGAAAATAGATTGCCTAGAATGTTCATTGAGGAAAGTATGAAGAAGACTGAAACCAGACAGACTCCATACCTAAAACACAAACAGAAAGGGAAAAAATGGATTATGGTTTTGAGTTGATTTCCAGTCTGATAAATATGCTTCAATTAACACTCAGATGCTTTAATTATGGTTCTTTTTGAGTTCAGTTAAGAATGGAAATTAAACATGAATACTTAAATAAGTAGTATTTTTAAAAAGTTAAGGCTAAGAATAAAACAATTTAGAACACATTTTAAATAGGACATATATCTATCCTACCAGGTTAGACAGAGTGAGCACATTTCTCGTCCCTTCCTTTAAATATTGACATTTTATGGAAGCTAGGAAGCATGCCATTTTTGTGGGAACTCCTGTTCATGGACATATTCCTTCTGAAGTTCAGCAGGCTTCCCCCTCCCCAGTATTGGGATGAGGTGAATGCACATCAGATGCTTGATTTGGAGCCAGGTTGCTGTGTTTTTATAGTTTTAATAAGGATATTATGTTATTTTAACTTTTGACTGGAAGCTGCCCAAAGTTTATATAAGGTGGAAAGTGATATAAATATTTAAATAAAATAAATAGTTCTCAGAAATGTTATAATGAACATATAAGAAACTACTACTTATCCAAATTAACAAGATGGAATTTTGTAATGTATGACCTTGATATTTCCTTCTGCAGATCCTGTAACAAAATATTCTTCTGTAGGATCAACAGCAATTGCTTTAACTGGAGAATCATGACTTTGGAAAAACTGTCTCTGTTGCTTTTGACGAAGATCTATTAAGCAAGTGTAGCCTCTTCTTCCACCAGATATTAATAGTTGGTGTTTGGGGGCATATGCCAAAACAGTTGCTCCAGTATCATGACAGGTAAAAGCTGAAATTCAAACAAATTTAAAAGAAATTACAATGTAAGTAATATTCTATTACTACTGAATTTCAATCATTTTATTATATGATATTGTTAAAGAAGTAAAGCATCCATACTGAATTATTTGGATGAATCCATTTGATTTTGAATTAGACCAATGGGAAACATTTGTTAGAAGTAGGCAAAAAACTCTTTTTGACATTGACTATTTATGGATCTCACTTTCAAAAGCTTCTCATCCCATACATAACTATATGTGCTACAGCAGGAGTGTCAAACAACCGGCCTATGGGCCGGCTGCATCATGTGGAGACAGCACCCCCAGCTCTGGCAATGTGAAAAAAGTCATGATATGTCGTGACACGTCATGTGACGCAGCAAGTTTGACACCCGTGTGCTACAGTAACTGATGTAACTTCCAAATAATTTACTTAATAGTGAGCAAAAACTGACATTTTAATCTTGTATCTTTGTAAATGGCTAAAGGAAGACTCCACATGAAGAGCACTGATGAAAATCAGTGACAGTGATGCTTAAAACTTTGTGAATCCATTTGAATTTTTAATATTTCTGCATAATAATTATCTAAAATGTGATCCGGTCTTCCTGCAAGCTTAAAATTAGATAATAGAAACCCAATAAAATGAGTCAAAAGCATTATATTATTCATTTATTTATTGAGGGAAATGATTCAAAGCTACTTGTGTGTGGCAAACCTCTCTGACTATCAGTTCAGTTGAAGGGGAAATTAGAGCCAGGTGTTTCAGTCAAAGGGAGGATGCTCAAGAATGAGTGTGGGAGGTTCTGCTTTATCTTAAGAACAGAATTCTGAATTGTTGTCTAATCGTGGCACACATATATATGTGGAAATGAGTCATGGCTTCTTGAACAAGGATTTCTATAATGGTATGTGGGAATGACCTTGGGAATTGGGAGGAAGAGCTACAACTCTTGTCACAGGGGTGGCAAAACATCTCAGTAGAGACCTTCCCTAGTTTTGCGGAGTGTAAAAGTGATAGACAGGAAGGGCACTTTTAGACTTGCAAGATCCTGTTAATATTATTAATACCTTACAATATAACATTAATACTTTAATAATGAAATACCTTACAATTTAGGTAGAGCTAGTATTGTTTCTCAATTCACACAAGGCTAACAATTTTGAAAGCCTCTCAAAAACATTTGTTGATACCATGTTAGAAATAGTTAAAAAAAAACCTCACAAAGACGTAGGGCTCCCATACTCTATTCAGGCAGATCTGTTCAAATGGGGGCAATTCAGCACCATTGTTACCCTTCCCAAGAAAGATTGTTCAACCAAGATCATGCTAAGAGCAAGGTGTGTAATATTTTAGGGGATTAAAAAAACCTTCAGGGTAACGTTTAGGGAACTACAAACCCTCTTGCATTGTTGATTGCCAGTGCTCATGAGACCACCATCAAGAGAAGACTAAATAAAAAGTGTGCATGATAGGTTTGCAAAGAGAAAGCCAGTACTCTCTAAAAGAAAATTGCTACTCATCTACAGTTTATGAAAGAACATGGATAAGCCAGAAGTCTATTGAAAGAATGTTCTATGGACACGAGACCAAAAACATAACTTTGAATGAAAAATGTTGTATTTGACAACCACTGCATAACAGCAAAAGAACCTTACCTCATCTGAGTAACATGGTGGTAGCAATATTATGGTTTAGGGCCTACTTTGCTGCCTCTATACCATAATGGCTTGCTTATGTACTATGAATTTTGAATTGTACCAGCAAATTCTACAGACAAATGTCAGGATATCTGTCTGTTAATGAAGCTCAAAGAGAAAGTGGTTCATGCACTGAGATAAATTCTCAAGCATAGAATGGTTAAAGAAGATAGTTAATGTTTTGTAGTGGCCAAGTCAAAGTTCTGATCTTAATCCTATAGAAATGTTATGGAAGGACCTGAAGCAGCCAATTCATGTGTTCTGTAAGAAGGAATAGGCTAGAATTCCTCCAGACTGATGTGTAGAACTTATCAACAGTTTTCAGAAACATTTAGTTGCAATTATTTTTACCTAACAGAGGCACATATTCCTGCTGTGAAAGAAATGGGAGGTTTAAAAATGTGATTAAATAAAGAAAATACTAAAAGCAACGGTTCACATACTTTTAGCACACACAAATATGTAGCTTTTGACCATTTTCCTCAATAAGTAAATAAACAAGTTTGTTTAATTTGTTTAACTGAGTTCTCTTTATCTAGTTTTAGGAATTATATGGAGAATAGATCATGTTTTAGGTCCTATTTATGAAGAAATATGAAAGTTCAGAAGAGCACACAAACCTTTAAGCACAACTGTATATAATTGAAATAATTACCTTTCCTAAACAAGTTAATTTGTATTATATAATAATCATATATACAATAATTTCACACAACAGGAACAGTAGGCCAAATACATTCTTCATCTGTATTTGTACTCAAAATTAATCCAACTTTTTAAAAATTATAATTTGTTGAGGAATCAAAGAGCTGAATCATTGGGCGGCTAATATATTATGGTAGACCAAAACAAATTATGACTAACTGTTGTATGTGAACTAAGTCAATCTGTTCAACTTCTACCCCAGTTCATGCCAGATAAATCTTACTGCATTATTTGACAAAATGACAGAAATGCTGTGGATATAATTTACTTGAACTTCAGTAAGGCATTTGCTAAAGTAGGCCACAACCTAACTACTTGATAAGATAGAAAAATGTGGGTTGAACAGCATCAGCACCAGATGGATTCATAACTGACAGACCAACACTCAACATGTAGTCCTCAATGGAACCACATCTACATGGAGGGAAGTATGCAGTGGGTACCCCAAGGTTCTGTCCTAGGTCCAGTACTCTTCAATATCTTAATCAATTATTTATATGAGGGGATAAATGGGTAACTCATCTAATTTGCAGAGGACACCAAGCTGGCAGGAATAGCCAACACTCTAGAAAATAAGCTTAAAATCAGAAGGATCTTGACAAATTTGAACACTGGGTCCTATCTAACAAAGTGAAATTCAATGGTGAAAAAAGTAAGGTTCTAAATTTAGGCAAGAAAAAACAAATGTACAAGTATAGTATAGATCAGCGATTCTCAACCTGTGGGTCGCGACCCTTTTGGGGGTCGCTCGAGCTTTTCACAGGAGTCACCTAAGACCATCGGAAAATATATATTCCCGATGGTCTTAGGTAGGGCTTGTCAACCGCCTTCTCTCCCTCCCGTCCTCCGCTCCACCTCACTTGTTTGTGGAAAATATGCTGCTTGGCGGCAGTCTACGCGAACTCTACCAAATGTGCCCTGCAGGGGGCGCATGAAGAGTGCAGGCGCAGAGCAAGGCCCCGCCCTCCTCAGAGACTCATTGTGCAGCAACCGGATTGACTTCTTCTCGTGCATGCAGGTCAGCGAAGGGGAGGTCGCTGCAGTACCCAACTCCTGCGCCCGTCAGCTGGCGACCCCCGAACTTGCGCTTGTCAGCCGGGAGGTCTGTCAACAGCTGCCAGTCTCCTTTGCCACCCTGCCTGTCCTCGACTCCTCCTCCGCTCATTCATGTTGAGCCCGCCGGGGCTTGACAGGGAGAGAGGGAGGGAAGGAGGAAGGGACTCTTCCTCCTCTCCTAAGCTTCAAAGCACGATCGGCTTCCCAAGGGCGCCACAATCCTCACGAAAGCGGGGGGAGGGAGAAGCAAAAGGGGCGAGAAAGCTTATGGCGGGCTCGAAAGTGCACCTGTCAGCATTGGTGATGAGAAATTCCCCACAAACCCAGGGAAGGGGTGGAGAAAAGGAGCCCCATTTGGGAGGAAACCGCCACCTTCTTCTCCTTGGCTTTGCACTCTTCTGTTCCTCGGCAGCCAGGCTGCCAAGCCTCTGCTGGCTGGAACTTCCTTTCCTTCCCTCCCTCTTGGTCTCTTCCTCCTTCCCTCCCCCTCTCATTGTCCCTTCCTTCCTTCCTTCCTTCCTTCCTTCCTTCCTTCCTTCCTTCCTTCCTTCCTTCCCTTTGCCTCCCTCTTTGTCCCTCCTTCCCTCCCTCTTTCCCCTTGTCCCTCCCTTCCTTCCTTCCTTCCTTCCTTCCTTCCTTCCTTCCTTCCTTCCTTCCTTCCTTCCTTCCTTCCTTCCTTCCTTCCCTCTTGTCCAGATCGGGGCGAACCTCTACAGCTGTTCCGCGCTTTTACAGAGCAGCCAAGAAGCAGGTCAGCTGTAGCAGCTCTCCTTGGCTCCTGCCCAGCAAACTTGCTCGAGCTAGAAAATGTGCCGCTTGCTAATTTAGCAGAAGCGCGAATCAGCTGTAGCTTGGCGCTGATCCTGGGGCTTTTGCTAACTTAGCAAGCAGCTTGTTTTCTGGCGAAGCTGAGCAAGTGAGCTGGGCGGAGCTCTCCTCTGCCTCTGACAGCCTGTCCCCCTCCCCTTGTCCCTTCCTGGGGATGGAGGGGGGGAGGAAAGAAGGGACGAAGAGGGAGGGAAGGAAGGGACAATGAGAGAGGGAAGGAAGGGACAAAGAGGGAAGGAAGGAAGGAACTAAGAGGGAGGGGAAGGAAAGGAAGGAAAGAAGGAAGGGACAATGGGAAAGAGGAAGAAAAGGAGGAAGAGACTAAGGGAGGTGAAGGAAAGGAAGGAAAAGGAAGGAAGGGACAATGGGAGAGGGAGGGAAGGAGGAAGAAACTAAGGAGGTGAAGGAAAGGAAGGAAAGAAGGAAGGGACAATGGGAAAGAGGGAGGGAAGGCGGAAGAGACTAAGCGAGGTGAAGAAAAGGAAGAAAAGAAGGGACAATGGGAGAGGGAGGGAAGGAGGAAGAGACTAAGGGAGGTGAAGGAAAGGAAGGAAAGAAGGGACAATGGGAGAGAGGGAGGGAAGGAGGAAGAGACTAAGGGAGGTGAAAGAAAGGAAGGAAAGAAGGAAGGGACAATGGGAAAGAGGGAGGGAAGGAGGAAGAGACTAAGAAGAGTGAAGGAAGGAAAGAAGGAAGGGACAATGGGAAAGAGGGAGGGAAGGCGGAAGAGACTAAGCGAGGTGAAGAAAAGGAAGAAAAAAAGGGACAACGGGAGAGGGAGGGAAGGAGGAAGAGACTAAGATGGAGGTGTAGGAAAGGAAGAAAAGAAGGAAGGAAGGGACAAGGGGAGAGAAGGGAGGGAAGGAAGGCAGGCACCCACCCCATCCCAGAGACCCACAGATTCCCCCCCACAGGCACTCTGCAACCTGAGTGATCAGCTGGCCATGCCCCCGGCCATTGATCACGTGACCCTGGGACACTGTGAACGTCATAAGTATGAATCAGTTGTCAATCATCTGAATGTAAATCACATGACCCTGGGGATGCTGCAACAATCATAAGTGTGAAAAATGATCATAATTCGCTTTTTCAGTGCTGTTGTAACTTCAAACAGTCACTAATAGAATTGTTGTAAGTCGAAAACTACCTATATTTTCCTACTTTTTCCTTTTTTTGGGGGGGGGTCAAGTTTTTGATACCCCCCGGCCAGCTGGATGGGGGGTTGGGGGTCACCACAACATGAGGAACTGTATTAAAGGGTCGCGGTATTAGGAAGGTTGAGAACCACTGGTATAGATGGTACCTAGCTCAATAGTAGTAATTGTGAGAGGGATCTTGGAGTCCTAGTGACAATCACTTAAATATGAGCTAGCAGTGTGCTGCGGGTGCTAAAAAAGCCAATGCAGTTCTGGGTTGCATTAACAAAGGGATAGAATCAAGATCACATGAAGTGTTAATACCACTTTGTAATGTATTGGTAGGACTACACTTGGAATCCATCCAGTTTTGGTTGCCCCTATGTAAAAAAGATGTTGAGACTCTAGAAACAGTGCAGAAAAGAACAACACAGATGATTAGGGGACTGGAGGCTGAAACATATAAAGAACCATTGCAGGAACTAGGTCTGTCTAGTTTAATGAAAAGAAGAACTAGGAGTGACATGATAGCAGTGTTCCAATATCTAAGGGATCGCCACAAAGAAGAGGGAGTCAAACTATTCTTCAAAGCACCTGAAGACAAGACAAGAATAATACTACACATATTAACGGCAGCAAGAATTGTTTTTGCCCAACATTGGAAAAATGAAAATTTACCAGCTGAAGAAGTACTAATTAAGAAAATTCTAGAGTGCAGAAATGGATAGATTAACTTTAAAGAGAAAAGAGAAAAAAGACTCAATGTACTTTAGAATATGGGATAATTTTTATCAATGGCTAGAAAAACGAGTTAGAAAGGAATGTGATATGTAATTTTGAATATAAGCAAGAAGAAGGCTATTTAGTGATTAATTAACATATTGTTTATGATAATTAACTATTATCTATTATTGTTTGTTCAACACATGAACCCAGACATTATGCTGTTAGCTAAATATGGAGAATGTTATTTGGAAAAACCCCAACTCCAACCCCAAACCTAATTCTAACCCAAATCCTAATCCCAACCCTACCTTATTCCTAACCCTATAAAAACTAATAAAATCTATACAAAAAAAAAAAAAAAGACAGCACAAGAAGCAATGGATGTAAACTAATCAAGGAGAGAAACAACCTAGAACTAAGGAGAAATTTCCTGACAATTAGAACAATTAATCAGTGGAACACGTTGTGAATGCTTCAACACTGGAAGTTTTTAAGAAGAGATTGGACAACCATTGGTCTGAAGTGGTATAGGGCTTCCTACCTGAATGGGGAAGTTGGACTAGAAGAACTCCAAGGTCCCTTCCAACTCTGTTATTTTGTTACTTGCAGGAAAAGTCCCATAGCAAGATGTTTAGTTCTAACACTATTTTCATTAAGGTCTAGTTCACAAAACATATTATCAATATATTACGGTAAAATTCAGTATATTGTTTAAACCAAAAAACATCTGATGTGAGAAGTCGTAAATTATAGCTGTAGATTATTTATTCATCTATTTTTTATTTATTCAACCAATATATATAGCTTATATAAATGTTATAGTTTATTCTTGGCCGAGTTATATTGTCATGGCTTACCACGTGATCACAACTTGGACTATTTTGAGAGAGTTGTTCCAAATTTAAACACTTCTACAGTGACCGAAAAAGTGTTAGAACACATCATGTGAGGTTGAGACAACCTGCTTCAAATTCAAAACCACTGTTTTGAAATCCAAATGTTTCAAATTTTGAAACTTTTCAAAATTTTTCAAATGTTAAAACTTTTCAAAATTCAAATTTTGAAATACATCCCTTATTTAGCATTACTATATATGTGAAGAAAAATAGATAGAACTTTTATCAAGTACTATTATCTTGATTGCATGTACAAGTGCATAATGTTATATTAGCAAAATGACTAATTTTAACCAAAATCTTATTTTTCAATAGGTAGCTGAAGTATAATTTAAGATTTTAAACCTTAAAAAAATGTATACTTTTTTTTTATTGAAAATTTTTAAAATTTTTACAAATAGGGAAAAGAAAAGACAAAAAACAAAAAACAACCCTACCCAACCACCCCAACCCTCCCACTCCATCCCCCCAACCTTCCCAGAGCTGAATATAGGCTTAATTAAAATTTCTAAAAATCTTTAAAAAAGATTAAAAAAGTATAAACCATAAATATATCTAAATACATTACATAAACTTATAAGATAATTAACAATAATATATATGTAAAAAAGCATAAATATTAAAAAAGAAAAATGCTTAAAAAGAAAGAATAAAAAAGAAAAGAAAGAAGAAAAGATGTATATATATATATATATAAAAAAAGAAGTAAAATAAGATAAAATAAAAATAAGAAATATAAGGAAAGAGAAGAAGAAAAAAAATACAATCTATAAAATATTAAGATTTATATATAAGTTATTAAAAAACCAAGTAATATTTTTTTATATCCAACTTATGTTGTATAAAATCTATCCATTTTTCCCATACCGCAAAAAACTTCTCTTGCGATTGATCCTTTAAAAAAGCCAAAATCTTTGCCATTTCCGCCAAATAAGAAACTTTAAAAAACCATTCTTGCAAGGTAGGCAAAGATTCCTTCTTCCAGTATTGCCCTACTAACAACCTTGCGGCTGTGATTAAATTTAACATCAGTATAACCTCCTTAGCATCACAATCAGTAACGATACCCAAGAAAAACAATTGTGGGGTAAATTTTACCCTCCTTCTAAAAATTCTTTGAATATTCCACCATATCTTAATCCAAAAAGCTTTTATATTTTTACACGACCATCAAATATGATAATAAGTAGCATCCAAACAACCACATCTTCAACATTTAGGCTGTAAGTCAGGATACATACGAGACATTTTTTGTGGATCAAGGTGCCATCTATAAAACATTTTGTAAAAATTCTCCCTTAAGTTCTGGGCTTGTGTAAATTTAACATTCCTCACCCAGATGGTTTCCCAGGTATCTAGTAGAACTGGTTCACCAAAATTTTGTGCCCATTTAATCATACATTCTTTAATTAGTTCTGGTTCTGAATCCAGTTCTACTAGCACCCCATAAATTCTCTTAATATGAGTTCGCCTTTGGTCTTTTACTTGTTTAAAAAGATTTTCATCTTCTCTAAGCAAACCCATATTACGATCTATGTATACTTTTATGTGTGACAGCAGGGGACTTAGAGCCAACATGGACAGGGACGATGACAGCAAGAAGGAACAGCTAGCTAAAACGGCAGCATCACATATGCAAACACCAGAAAAGCAGCGAGATGACTGCGCACGGCAGAATACACACTCCACACGGGCGGGGCGTGAGGAGAGGAGCAGGGTGTCTAAATTTAAACAGCTGTCAACGAGTATGATAGAAACAACCCAGCAATTAATTACAGGGGGGAGGTAGCTGAATAGACCGGCAACACAGTTAGCCAAACACTTGGCGTTACAGAGACTATAAGAACGTGATTCTCAATCCTGGCTAGAACTTGACGATGTCACTAAATTTTTAAATAAATTTTTAGTCTCAGTGATCTGTGTATTAGTTTTTGAATATGAATATACCTGAGACTCGTATCTTCAAAACTATTTTAGACTTTTATGTTAGTGTATAGATAGATAGATAGATAGATGCTAGTTAAGCTTACCATGAACCAAGCTACTAGAAGGGGCAACCAAAGTATCCCACAGACAAATATTTCTAAAAAAAACCAAACACATCCACTTTAATATATATGATAAAGAACAAACTGAATTAGTAATTAAAATTTTAAAAGCATCAAATAATTTCTTTGAAAGATAGATAGATAGATAATGATTTAAATACAGGTAATCCTCGACTTACGATCACAATTGAGCCCAAAATTTATACTGTTAGGTGAGATATCTGTCAAGTGAGTTTTGCCCCATTTTATGACCCTTCTTGCCACAGTTGTTAAGTGAATCACTGCAGGTGTTAAGTTAGTAATATGGTTGTTAAATGAATCTGGCGTTCCCATTGATTTTGCTCATTAGAAGGTTGCAAAAGGTGATCACCTGACTCTAGGACACAGCAATGATCATAAATAAGAAACCAGTTGCCAAACACTGAATTTTGATCACATGATCAGCGAGATGCAGCAAAAGTTATAAGTGTGAAAAACGGTCATAAGTTATTTTTTTTAGTGATGTTTTAACTTTGGTCACTAAACGAACTGTTATAAGTCGAGGACTACCTGTATTATAATGCAGATATAGGCAGGTATGATTATACTTCAAATCAAAGCTATTGAATATAGACACAATGTTTATTATTACACTTGAATGCATAGTCAGTCAAAGGTTTAGACCAGAGTTGGCATTTTTATTCACCAATCAAGTCTTTCCCAAGGACCTGGGATAGGCAGATATTATTATTGTTATTATTACACATAAAAATGTGAAGTAATAGCTGTTGGTTCTTTAGCTTGTCTTGGCCTTCATATGTATCAAGTTCTTCCCAAGAATTTAGAATGTTGTAATGATCAACGTAATACAGCTTATGTGCAGATTCTAGCAATGTGGCCTTTTATAACTGACATATAGAAATTTTGTCAATGTTCAGATTTTCTAAGTGCCATCCAAGATTTTTTAGTAAAGCGCTTAGTATGCCAATAATCTCTGGGATCAAAATGGCTGTTTTATTATTATTTATTAGAATTTTATCATGCTTTTGTTGCTTTATTAGTAACTCAAAGCTGTGAACTTAAATAATAAAATTGCCTGCTTCCATTTTTCCTAAAACAACCCAGTGAGGTAGATTGGGTTGAGAGAGTGACTAGCCCAAAGTCATCCAAACAGTTTTCAGGCCTAAGGTGGAACGACAACTCATAGTCTCCTGATTTCCAGGCTTGTACCTTAATCACTTATTATTAAACTTCTATGCCATCCGACTCTGGGTGGTTCACAACAAAGAAATTACAGTTAAATAAATAAAACATAAAAAGTAAGAATAAAATATGGCAAGCACGATGAAGTAAAGGCCTCATTTTCCCTCACCACAAGCCAGGGTGAAGAGTTACATAACTCCTCTAAACAATACAAGAGAGGAGGGCATCCAAATTTCAGGGGGTAACCTTCTTCCAAAGGTCAGACGCTATTGAGAAGGTATGCTTCTGAGATCCTAAGAGATGATATTATTTATTTGAAGGAATCTGTAGTATGCCAACTCTGCAGGATCAAATTGACCAGACATATATTAAGGGAGAAAGGCCATTCCTAAAGTAAACAGTCTTATGCCCTGAAGTGCTTTATGGGGAACAAGGACAAAAATAGACTGCATCTAATATAAATTTTGTACTTAATACATACAATTTTTACTTCCGTGTCAAGATACACTTGCTCCTTGCTCAATTTATTATAAAAAGCTGTTCTCCACAGAATAATATGGTTTAAAAAGGAATGAACACCGGGAATCATTTTTTTTTTGTATAAAATCACTACAGTACTAGTAATCAATTTATTTATACGTTTATTGTTATGATCTTAAATAATTTTTAATACCTGTTGTCAGTAGATAACCCAGCAGTAGCTATCAAAGATGAAGAACTGATGAACACAAAATCACTAGCTGTTTTGTTATGGCATTGCCATGTCTAAAAATAACAAAAAATATAGTAAAGCAACAAAAATATGGTTAATTTAACGTTAGAGCTTATTTACCTAGAAAATGATATATTAATTTAAGGTTGAAGCTTGCTACAGTATACTTAGCAGAATTTTTCCCCAATTATTTTTTTTCACAGAATAGCAGAACCTCCAATTCGGTTAGTAACTGAATCTTAATCTCTAGTTTATGGATTATAACAACTCCCTGGACTGCATAAAATACTATAATCTTAAAGCACAGTTAGTTTACAGATTTCAAATGATTTTTTCAAGAGGATTAAATCTATGAAGAAAAATGTTTGAAGTGTGAAAGTCCTATTTTTGCTTGGAAATTCTTTTCTTCCTTCCCCAAATAAAAAATATAATGAAAATTTGGTATACATGCAATTTTCGACCAAGTGTATTTGTCCTATATACAGCAATGTAACAAATTAAAGTAAGGACTTAGTTGTGTGGTTATATAAAAAGGTAAATTAAAAGAACTAGAAAATATTCTGACTTACCAGGTATGGTTTGGGTGTGCTTCCATTATATAGGCAACCTTTACAGTTTGTTTGATACAAACTTATATGTCCATCACCATCAACGATCCCAAACTAAAGAAAGTAGATACATGTTTTTATATTATATTAATACTTAATTATTTGATTCCTTCATAGTTAAGCTCTTCCAGATGTGTGTGGATATGTATGTATATTAAATCATTAGCAATTCCTAGCATATCTGGAAGAACTGAATGTAACTGGAATTTGCATGAACAAGAGCCTCCTCATTCATTCATTATAAGTATATTTTTGTGTAACATTATATTTTTGCAGAATAACACAACAGGATCCAACTAGTTTAAAATACAAAATTTTATGTATATACAAGACATTGGAATCTATTAAAGCAGTGGTTCTCAACCTGTGGGTCGGGACCCCATTTGGGGTCGAACGACCATTTCACGGGGGTTGCCAAACAAGGCTATCCGCCATTTTTTTCCCCTTTTCTTTGGCCACGCCCCTGGCACACGGTGATGTATAAGTGGTTGGGGGTCACCACAACATGGGGAACTGTATTATGGAGTCACGGCATTAGAAAGGTTGAGAACCACTGTATTAAAGTATTGGAAAAAATACTTTTATAATTTCACAACCAGAAACATTCATTCTGTACCTTTGCTCATGAAATTGCATTTGTTAATGGACAGAGAAAAGAACCTCAAAAATGAAACAGGAGACATTTTTCTATGAGAGATATTTTCTCTATCTTATAATTTTGAATAATGTAAAAAACCAAACCCCTTTTTCACCTTTTTTAATCCCTTACAAAAGAAAATAGGTAATTAATAAAGGTGTAAACATTGATATTGTAGTGTGGTGTGTGCAATTTAAAAGATTAAAAATACTATCATATTGTGCAAAAGATAGCTTGCAATATAGAGCAATTAGGGAACTTATGCAAATGATGCCATAGTTTTATAAACAGACAATCCTTGTCACTTGAAAACAAAAGAAAACAAGGTATGTCTCTTATTCTATAATCCCTCTAGCTATAACAATCACCGTATAATCAAATCCTATTAATAATTAAAATAACTTTAATCTTTAAATTTAATTGCATATGGTATCGTATGCCTATGTTAAGAGCCACTTTGGTTTAGTTGTTAAGGCACCAGGTATATGAAAGCCCTAGACATGATAAGTTAAAAGTCTAAATCAAATAACGATCATTGAAAATTCTTACAATCACATGAGCAGTGACAGAAATTTCAGTTCAATCTTCTTTGCTAGGCACACAAGCTATTTGAATTTAGAGGATCTTATATATTGAGTAAAAACAGAGATATTAGCCATTGGATTAAGGCAATAGCTAATGTCTAATTTACTATGTTTTCCAAAACAAAAAGAAATGTGAATATTCATTTGTGATGTTTATAATAGTTGGATTATTTTTAATAATAAAAAAAACAATATAAATTTTGGAAAGGAACAACAAATAAGCAATTTGTAAATTTATAAACTTATTTAGAAATCTGCAAATATTTTTGTGAGCCTTAATTAAAGGAATATAGAGCTATAAGTGTCATTTAAATATATTTCTTTTGGTCTTATAAGAGATAAAAGGAGGGTACCTTATTCCCTTGATAATTAAACCTCATCCGTGTAATCCTGGAGTTACCACCAGATCGAAAACAGGCAAGTTGTTGAGAATGGCCCCATTCAAACATTCTCACACTGCCATCCTGGGCTCCTGTCAAATCTGCAATAGAAAAATAGATAACTTTGAAACTTAAAAAAAGGAAAAAGTACTTACAACAAACTAAAAAAAGAACTGAAGAATTATTTTCAACACAGATTAGCAATTATAATCATTTAGAAGTATACTCCTAAATTATTAAAATAAAAATTCTTCAATTATTGTTCTTTTGCTTGTATTTTACAAATAATAATTACTGGCTCTTTACTATTAAGGGCATACTTTGATCTGTATTACATTAAAGATTTTAGCATATATAAGGAAAATTCTTAACTCATTCAAGCCCAGCCAAATCAGTCCATTAGGTGGTTCCGCCCCAGGCGCCTAATGGACCCAGATCGATTCCAGGAGGAGCTTGGGGAAATACCTGACTCCCTTGTCTACAACTCGTCCGGGTCCCTGGTTGCGACCTGGAATGAGGCGGCGTCCGGGGCCCTGGATCGAATTGCACCTTTGCGACCTCTCTGTGGTGGTGGTCCCCGGAGGGCCCCTTGGTTTACTGAGGAGCTCCGGGAGATGAAGCGCCACAAGAGACGTCTAGAGCGATGTTGGAGGGCCAGTAACTCTGAATCTGACCGATCACTATTAAGAGCCTATCTTAGGACTTATTTAGTGGCGATAACGGCGGCAAAGCGTGTTCACTTTTCCGCACTTATTGCGTCCGCAGAATCTCGCCAGGCCGCCTTGTTTAGGGTGACCCGCTCCCTTCTTAAAGTGGAGGAGGCGGAGGAACCCTTGCAGGGGAGAGCTGAGGAGTTTGTTCAGTTTCTGTTCGGACAAAATCGCTCAGATTCAGAGAGACCTGGACTCCGACTGGGCAGTGCCAGCCGAGTTGCCAGGGGCTGGTCTTAGTCATGTTATCTGGAGCGAGTTTGAGCCTGTGACCCCTGATGAAGTGGACAAGGCCGTGAGGGCAATGAATGCCGCCACCTGTTTATTGGACCCGTGCCCCTCCTGGCTGGTTTCTGCCAGTAGGGAGGTGACACGAGGCTGGCTCCAGGCGATAACGCCTCCTTGATGGAGGGGTCTTTCCCGCAACCTTTAAAGGAAGCGGTGGTGAGGCCCCTCCTCAAGAAGCCTTCCCTGGACCCAGCTGTTTTGAAGAACTTTCGTCCCGTCTCCAACCTCCCCTTTGTGGGGAAGGTTGTAGAGAAGGTGGTGGCGTCTCAACTCTTGCGATCCTTGGATGAAACCAATTATCTGGACCCTTTTCAATCTGGTTTCAGGCCCGGCTACAGCACTGAGACTGCTTTGGTCGCACTGACCGATGACCTCTGGCGAGCCCGGGATAGGGGTTATTCCTCTATCCTGGTGCTTCTTGACCTCTCAGCGGCTTTCGATACCATCGACCATGGTATCCTTCTGCGTCGTCTCGGAGAGGTGGGGGTGGGCGGCACCGTATTGCGGTGGTTCTCCTCCTACCTCTCTGACAGGTCGCAGTCGGTGTTGGCAGGCGGACAGAGATCGACCCCTAGGCGCCTCGATTATGGGGTGCCTCAGGGCTCGGTCCTGTCCCCCCTCCTTTTTAACATCTACATGAAACCGCTGGGTGAGATCATTCGGCGACACGGGGTGAGGTATCATCAGTATGCGGATGATACCCAATTGTATATCTCCGCCCCGTGTCCTTTCAGTGAAGCAGTAGACGTGATGTGCCGGTGCCTGGAAGATGTGAGGGTCTGGATGGGAGTGAACAGGCTTAGACTCAACCCTGACAAGACTGAGTGGCTCTGGGTCTTGCCTCCCAAAGGCCAACTGGATGGTCCATCTTTAGTCCTGGGGGGGGGGCAAATTTACCTCCCTCAGTGCAGGCACGCAACTTAGGTGTCCTCCTGGACTCACAGCTAAATTTGGAACAACATCTATCGGCTGTGGCCAGGGGGACTTTTGCACAGGTTCGCCTAGTGCACCAGTTGCGGCCTTATTTGGACTGGGAGGCTTTACTCACAGTCACTCATGCCCTTGTCACCTCAAGACTGGATTACTGTAACGTGCTCTACATGGGGCTACCCTTGAAGGGCGTTCGGAGACTGCAGTTGGTTCAGAACGCAGCCGTGAGAGCGATTGTGGCCGCGCCAAGGTACGCCCACGTGTCACCTATCCTCCGCGAGCTGCACTGGCTTCCTGTGGGTCTCCGGACGCAATTCAAAGTGTTGGTTATCACCTTCAAAGCCCTTCATGGCATAGGGCCAGGTTACTTACAGGACCGCATTCTGCCGCACAGCTCCCAGAGACGGGTGAGGTCCCATAGATTGGGCCTCCTTCAGGTCCCGTCGGCCAGACAATGTCGGCTGGTGGGCCCTCGGGGAAGGGCCTTTTCTGTGGTGGCTCTGACCTGGTGGAATCAACTTCCCCCCGAGGTTCGAACTACTCCCACCCTGCCAGCCTTTAAGAAAGCTGTTAAAACTCTCCTGTTCCGGCAGGCCTGGGGCTGATGTCCCCGGGGGCCCGGGATATGATCGGACTCTCGGTATGACTGGATTATTTTATTCTTTTATGACTGTTTTTAACCTTGTACGCCACCCTGAGTCCTTTGGGATTGGGCGGCATATAAATATTTGTAAATAAATAAATATTATTGCAAACAAGATAATTGCAAATAACTAACTATGGTTATTTATAATTTGACTTTCTGAATAAGGTTCTTTTGCCACAATTTTTTTCTACTATTTTTTATCTTATAAATTACAACAAAGTTATAAATTAGAAATAAAAAACTTACAATAGGGTAGTGTTGGATGAGAAGCCATTCTTCGGACATTATTGAGATTCTTCTTGATCATCTATTAAATGTCCAAGATTAAAAGATCCATTTAGAATTATTCAGAAATATATTCATTTAAAATTATTAGTAGATAAAACGCAGACACTACTATGTTTGCTTCCCTTCGTGATTTGGGGTTTGAGAAATGGATGGCAATCAATGACGAAACGCTTCCTACAGTGTTTATCAACAGAATCTAAATCCAGGTTCTTGGAAGCTTTTGGTCCATAAATCTAAGGTTTGCTAAACACATACACTAGATTTCAATCTTACCTCTTTTCTTGCCAATTCCTTTCTGATTCCATTAAATTTATTGGAATATTCCTGTATATTGTAAGGTAAGTAAGACAAAGGCAGAAGCAGAGGCATGTAAGAGAGAGTCAAACAAACTTTTACAAAAATAAGCAGGAGTGAAGAAACTATGCTTTGTATTTAATCATCCACAGAAGATTTAGGTGTGAAATACATTGGTTGGAAAAAGATTTATGTAATGAATGCTAGGTGACAAAGCAAAATTGTAGCAAACGCTAAGATGTAGTATAGCCATAATTTATTTTATAATCTGATTTTTTTAATCAGTCTGTACTACAAGATTATTTTTATCTAAAATGATGTATGAAAGATGTATGTAAATAGAAATAAATAGCAACCCATTTGTGTAAGGTAAAGTGATAAAAGTGACAGAAATTTTTAAATGTATTTCAGCAATTTAATTATGTCTGGCTTTTTTTCTTTAAGGTTACAGGCCTATAACAGACTAAGATAACACTGAAGCTAAGTTTTAGTGATTGAGCTGACATGCCTCAGATTTTGTGCTGAATAATGAAAACAAGCAAAGTTTTTCAGGAATACTTATGTGAGAAAGTGATAGAAGTATTAGTCCTGAATGAGAAAGTCACATGAGTTCTAGGGAGAGAAGGAACACAATATAATTAATAACAAAACAGAGCTCGGGAGGGGGAGAAGTTTAAAGTTTGTTGCTAGAATCATTTGATTGAGGAGATAATGGAAATCTAAATGAAAAGCGGAAAGTCAAATAAGAAGACATTGGCTGTTCTCTGGTACGTTTTTGTCAGATCTCTTCCATCTGTTTCCAAAATGAGTATAACATCTATTTATTATGCCAAGTTACAGTAAGAATTATAGTATAATGTTGTGATGTACTTTGAACACTCTATACAGCAGTATGTAAATGCTGATTATACTGTCTTATTAAAAGGAAAAAAAACTATATTAGGGAAAATCTGTTAAGCAATGAAATATATGATAGTAGTTTATAGTATAAACTGGGATGATTAAGTTGTGAAAAGCAGAGCAAGCTAAAATATAATGATTAGCAGACTTAGTAGAAGGGTGCCAATAAAAATTGTGACAATGAATACATATTACAACTTAATTGTTTCTATCAAAAATCATGCATTATATTGTAACTTAGGTTGAGGAAAATGTTGCCATTGTTGCATGACAAAAATGTAAATAATAAAAATATAAGAAAACTTTATGTTCTAATTTAAAAAACATTCTATATTGCATTTCATAAATCAATACATTATTTAAAAATGCCTGAGAAGTCTCAGAAACAATATCTCATTATAAACTACCAGCACAAAATCAACCTAAGAAACTTCAAAAATTCCAGATGATAACTGTAATTAAAGCATGAGGCATTCACAAATGTAACCTAAAGAAATAAATAAGTCTTGCCCAAACCAAAAGACAGTGACAGTGACATTGAAAAAAAGCATAAGGGTGCTTCAAAAGAAAGCAAAGAAAGAGTAAATTCCAGATGAGTTTCTTATAAATCAAGTATCAAGGAAAGCATGAGAATTTATTTGGTTTTGTTTCCTTTCTTCACTTAGTCTATGTGTTGCCTGATAAGAAAATACTAAAACATTTAGATGGGAAAACCCTCCTCTAGGTTTCACTTTCCTATCTAGGCTACAGTGCATAGAAAACACAAAGAAGTTCTAAAAAGAAGTTTAAACATCTAACCTCACATTCAAAATTGCTCAAATAAACATGTTAAGATTGATTTAAATTAATATTAATATTCAAAGTATTTGTTAAATCTTAACAGATTATTTAGAAGTATGTATTCTAAATAAAATAAAAGCCACTGAAATATAAATGCTGAAGATCATTATTTCTCAATAACGTGACTCACCATAGCAGCACCTCTGCCAGTCTGAGTGCTGCCAAGCCATGGCATATTGATTGGTGTTCCAAGAGTGCTGTGTGTATAAGGAGTAGTTCCTTGAATGTTTCCCAAGTCATCACGAGTATGTATAACTAAGAAGTCATCAGCTCTATAAAATAAAATGTTCAAATGAATATTGGCCATGAATTACTAGAGTAGAATAGAAGAATAGAATAACTTTATTGCCACTTTAAATGTACACTAATCAGCATACATTAAAATGAATTTTTGTTGCATTTAGCCCCCAAAAGGTAACTACCTCCATTATACACTACATAAACATGACAAAAGATTATGGATATACCCACAAACACACATATATACAACACAGAGCAACAACACAGTCCATTTAGGATGTATACATATACACGGCGAGAAAAAAGAATCCTGCGAATTTGCAAGACAGGTGGTATAAGGAACAAAGCTGTTGCAGAATCTAATAGTCCTGCTAGAAATACTTCGAAACCTCCTTCCAGAGGTGACCAACAGAAACAGACTGTGAATTGGGTGTGTGTGGGGTCTCTAACAATGCTTCGAGTTGTAAGTACATCGTGCTTGTAAGCAGCATCCCAAATAACGGGAGCGAGCTTCCTATAATCTTAGCTGGCCACTCTCTGTATGGACCTTCTAACTGAGGCTCTGAGGCTTTGTTACCACCAAACCAAACAGTGATGCAGTTTGTTAAAATACTCTCGATCATGCCTCTGTAAAAAGTGGCCAGGACAGAAGGAGAAAGATGTGCTCTCCTCATCTGACACAGGAAATGCAGAGTACCTACAAATGTCATATTCTAATTCAAAGCTGCTTAGGTACATATATCCATGAATTCTCATTTGATATTCCATGAGTTATTGGCAATAATTTATCTGATTTGTGATGCATTTGCACTTCAGAATTTCTTATGAGCTGTAATATCTACATAGCCAATCAGAGGAAGCTTCAAAGAAAACCGGTTAGTGGTTGAAGAGAAGAGAAATGCTGTCTGTCAGTCAAAAGAAGTGGTTTTTTTGTTTTTTTTAACTTTGAAAAACATCCTTTATTTTATTTTTGGTGTGATTTTGGTACCATTATCATGCTCTATTAGACAAATGAAGGATTTATTTATTTTTTTTTATTTTTTTATCAATTTTTATTATTTTATTTTCATTACAATCATAAGAAAAAAAAATTCAGATACATAAGAAATTAAAATCACACAAATTCCGACATTGCTCACCCATTTCCCCCCAGAACGCATCCCCCTCTCATCTCTTCACTTTCCCCTTCCTTGTACCTCCTCCTCCTCTCCTCCCCTCCCTCTCTCCTCCATCTTTCTACTTACTTATCCCTCTCCTCTTCTTCTCAATCGGATGCGGTCTGAGGGAAAATGCCCGAGCAATCCTCTATCACCAAAATCTGAACTATTGAACATACTACCCATACTCTCCCCTCCCCCCTCCCCCTTTCCCCCCCCGACTTCCCAGAGCTCAGTACAGGGTTACAAAAAAAAGAAGAAAAAAAAAAGAAAACTAAACATAGTCAACTTAAATTTACTACTTATACAATAACCGAAATCCTAATAACCCTTAACTCTCTGCAAACTTGAATTCATAATTTAATAAAAATCCATTATTCATAAAATAAATGAAACTTTGTTGTTCCATACTTCTTCTGAATATATTCTATCCATCTTCTCCATACAGAAACATATCTCTTTTGTGAATGGTCCTTTAAGTAAGCAGAAATTTTAGCCATTTCTGCTAAGTTAGAAACCTTGAACACCCATTCTTCCAAAGAAGGCAGAGAATCTTTTTTCCAATACTGACCCACCAATAGTCTTGCTGCTGTTATTAAATTCAGCATTAAAATAGTTTCTTTAACATCAAAATCCACAAAAATACCCAAAAGAAATAATTGGGGAGTAAATTTAATTTTCCTTTTAAAAACCTTTTGAATGTTCCACCAAATCATAATCCAAAAAGCTTTAATATTTTTGTAAGTCCACCAAACATAAAAATAAGTTGCATCCAAGGAACCACATCTCCAACATTTGGGTTGCAAATTCGGATACATACAAGATAACTTTTTAGGATCCAAATGCCATCTATAAAACATTTTATAAAAGTTTTCCCTCAAATTTTGTGCTTGAGTAAATTTAACATTTCTAACCCAGATTATCTCCCAAGAATCCATTAAGATTGGTTCCTGTATATTCTGGGCCCATTTGATCATACAATCTTTTACTAAGAAGGGTATTAATAAATTTATATGGGGTGGCAAGAAACCAAGGGTTAAGTTTAAGATTTTACAAGATGCTAGAGAAAGGGGTGGACTTAAAGCACCTAATCTGAAATTATATTATGATGCGGCCATTTTAACTTTAGTAAGTGATTGGCTCAATTTAACAAACAAAAATATTTTGGTTCTTGAAGGCTGGGACTTATTATTTGGTTGGCACGCATATTTAGTTTTTGATAAGAAAGTAGATTGGGTGTTTAAGTCACATATTTTAAGAAATGCCATACTCCGTGTCTGGAGGAAGTATCATTATAAACTGAACTATAAAATACCCATTTCGGGGATTCCTGGACAGGCAATTCAAGGGGTTTCTAAAGGGGTGAATTTTGACAATATTTCCTACAAAGAGTTGCTCATTTGGTCAGGTACAGATTGGCAATTAAAATCTTTTGATTTGCTAAGGAAAGAAAATATTTTACAATCAAGGTTTCAATATTTACAAATAATGGAGAGATGGAGGGTAGATAAGAAGGTGGGAATTACTTTAACAGATGAAAATTTGGTAATTCAGATTAAAGATCAGAAATTTGCTCATATTAAAAGAATTTATAATGAGTTGATAAAATTGGATTCAGAAACAAAAGAAGTGTTTTTAATAACACAGTAAGTCAGATCTAGTTATCAGGAAGTTAAGGTTAGTAAGACAAACAGAATGATGTATGAGCTGAAGTTTACTAAAGAAATGGACATGAGATTCAAAAGTTTTACAAAAAAACAGAAGATACTGTAGATCATTATTTATGTCAGTATTTCAATAGGATATCATTGATATGGCAAAAAATACAATAAAAAGAAATACCCTTTAGCTTCCACTTCAATGTCATCATCAACCCAAGTGTAGATCTGAGTTGCTAAAATTCCAGAAACATCTAGTTCTTGAATTTCATGGCTTGAGGCTATTGCAATACAATTCCTGTTGGCCTAAAATGCACAAATACATATTTTTTCACAATGTCTGTATATGGCCCCAATCTGCATATCCAGACTCAAGGCAAGAATAAAATCAAGAATCAATTAACGTAAAAGGACAAAAGATCTATACAATCTGAAGAGAAACCAGAGAATCAACTAAGGTATACTGAAAGCAGAATTATACAAAGCTACAATAGGTACATAGTCAACTTGGACTAAAGGCACATTTGAATAACACTTTAAACAGCCTTGGGAACTGCTATGAAGGATGGGACCAAATACATTTGAGAAACACATTCTCATTTCTACTGTTGGAAAGGCCTGCCACCTAGCATTAAAGAATTAATGGGATCAGCAAGAATGGCAGATTAAATTTCAGCAAGACAATTCCTGATATAGCTTATTCCTGTATTATGTTGGGCTTTTAAGTAATGGTCAGCAATTTGAAGAGGCACACAATACTATTATCAATCTATGCAATATTTTTAAATTGATGTTATTCTGCAATTGTGAGATTGTCCTATCAACAGTTTTTATAATATAATATATTATAAATATAATATTTAATATACATAATATGAAATTAAAATAAGGCTGAATAGCTGAGGTTTCTGAACTGTCTCCAAGGCATCAGCCTTACGTAAAATACACTACTGGATGGTGATCTGGGTATGTGTTACTGTTGCCAGGACATCTAAATAAGGTTGTAACTGGCATACCAGCTATTACAAGGGCTTCCATAAGCTGCTCAATTATGGGTATAAATTCCACAAGACCCCAAATCATGAGCCACTTTCTTCAGGGGTAACATGACTTACATCTAGAGTTAACTAGCAGGACTGATGTTATCAGTTCTGCCCAAAGTTTACTGACAAACAGAAACTCTTATCATATAGAATTTAATTTAATGAAATGGTTCCTAAGAATAGTTCCTAAAATTTCCATGGCATCTCCAGCTCACTGACGATACCTAGTTATAATATAAATTATCAGTTTTATAATTTTTTAAACATAAATTACTTCCCACTTAAAATTCCCCATATAGTTCAACTACACTAATTTTTGTCCTGCTGCTAATTTCGTAAATATATTCTTGCCCTGTGTTAAATATTTATACAGTATTCAGTTTCTGTGTTTATAATATTTTATATATTTTTAACATTCCATTTGTATATCACTCAGGGTCCCTCTGTGAGGGAGGTGGGTGGTTTCTAAATGTAAACAATGTAAACAATAAAAATAAAAACTATATTCAAGGAAGATGTCAGTGCCCTTTTGTGTTGTAGAACCAAAAATCTTTACTACGAAGTAATAATTTAATGTAGATCCTCTAGTTGCAAGTTCAGTAGCATTTCCTTCATATGGATGTAAGTTACAACATTTCAAAATATTCAAGGAGTATTCCCCCAACTCCATTTGTGTATACCTTATTGACAGCAAAGGCAGTAATAATGTCAGACTCTTTATGGATAATTCTTGCTTTACTTGCAGGAGATCCTGCATCATTCTCTATCTGTGTTAAAAAGAAAATTGAAAGGGTAGCATGCACAATACAACACAACAATAAGCTTTGATCTTTTAGATCATGCCAAAAACTAAATGATAAATATTAATCAGTAATATATCTATCCTAATTAAACATAATTATAAATTCAAGATAGACTAATAAAAACATTTTGGTGGGGATCCTACCTCTATGTAATCATTCATTCAGATTAAATTCAGTTCGTTGACCTAAAAAACTAGAAAATGGTAGTGAAAATTCCTAAAATATAAGCTGAGGCTAAGAAATATCTCATTTATTACTTAGCACTAATCATGTAAGTGCTTGAAATTTGTTAAGTACAATATTTATTTAATTTCTCTAGTCACCCATCTCAACAAGTGACTCTGGTGGCGTGTATCATAAAAATACAAAACAGTAAAAAGCCATGTTGGAATACTGCAGTTTTGGTCACCACGATGTAAAAAAGATGCTGAGATTCTAGAAAGAGTACAGAGTAGAGCAACAAAGATGATTAGGGGACTGGAGGCTAAAACATAAAGGAACGGTTGCTGGAATTGGGTATGTCTAGTTTAACGAAGAGAAGGACAAGCAGTCTTCCAATATCTCAGGGGCTGCCACAAAGAAGAGGGAGTCAAGCTATTCTCCAAGGCGCCTGAAGGCAGGACGAGAAACAACGGATGAAAACTGATCAAGGAGAGAAACAACTTAGAACTAAGGAGAAACTTCCTGACAGTTAGAACAATTAACTAATGGAACAACCTGCCTCCAGAAGCGGTGAAGCTCCAACACTGGAAGTTTTTAAGAAGAGACTGGACAGCCATTTGTCTGAAATGGTGTAAGGTTCCTGCCTGAGCAGGAGGTTGGACTCGATGACCTCCAAGGTCCCTTCCAACTTTATTATTATTATTATTATTATTATTATTATTATTATTATTAAATGTACATGGTCTCTGAGTAAAAATATTGCCATACATATTGATAAACTAAGATATGGGATTCTAAACACATTCGGGGATCAGGGCCAGACATATAACTAGGTCTTCATGGCCTTAATGAATATTGTACAATTCTGTACAGGTATTTATTCCTCAACTTAACAACAATTGAGCCCAAAATTTCTATTGCTGAGCAAGGCAGTTAAATGAATTGTACCCCATTTTACAATCTTTTTTGCCATTATTGTAAAAGTGAATCACTGCAGTTGTTAAGTGAATCAAGATGGTGCTTAAGCAAATGTGGCTTCCCCCATTGACTTTGCTTGGAGGAAGCCAGCTGGGAATGTTACAAATGGTGATCACATGACCCCAAGGCAGTGCAACTGTCATAAAGGCATGCTAGTTTCCAAGAGCCTGAATTTCCATCATATGATGATAGGGATGCTGCAATGATCGTAAGTGTAAAAACTGGTCAAAAGTCACTTTTTTCAGTGCCATTGTAACTTTGAATAGTCGCTAAATAAATGATTGTAAGTGGAGGACTATCTGCACACTAGTATACTGCTTAGATAAAAAGCCAGTTGATTGTAGATTTTAGCAAATTTGGTTTGATTAATATATTATATATAAGATACTAAAAGATTTTCTAGAAACCTTTTAGGATAATTAACATACATCTCTTATTATTATGATACATACCTTATTAATTCCCGATTCTTCTCCTGAACTAGTTTTGGTAAGTTCAGCTTGGTCTTCTAATGACTAAATCCAAAAGGAAAAAAAACAACAACAGAAAGAACTAGATGAAAAATTAAAAATTGATATATTAATAATATGGAACAATATGCAAGGTAAACATATATAGTAGAACCCATTTTTGAAATTACCTATAGTCAGCGTAATTTCCCCCATTTTTTAAAATAGTTAAATAAGTATCTTTACATGTAGATAATATATGTACTAGCTTTTTCAGAGGTTACGCAGCTATAATCTGGCTAGAATTTTACATGTATGACGGTTCAAATTTTTTTAAAGAAAAATAGAATTCTGTCCTTTTTTCCCCCAAAACCAGACATAATTAGATCTGTGCTGAACACTGAATTAAAGAGGCAAAAGCTCAGATACTATAACCAATGAGTCAAGAATTATTAATCATAGCATGGATCGTACAGCAGCCATGAAAAAAAGGAAAGGGGAATAGCTGATGAAGTTATTACTGGTGTCTTTTGTTTACTTGGAATAAACCAAAAAGATAATGCATGAAAACAGCAGACAAAGTAGTCAATCATATATTATTTTGTATCACGTTATAGAGATAGCTAACATGAATATTTCTTTTTCGTAATTGCCAATAATATAATCCAATGATTCAATAAACCACAGAGGATTGCAATTAGTTATATGCAATATCTTTGCCTTTTCTATTACAAGATTCCTAGGGGAAAATGTTTTGGAATTTATTTCTATAGAACAGTAGTAAAATTTTAAATCTGGAAAAAAAAGAGTAGCTTAATTAAATTGTAATTAATGGATTTTAATTTCTACATAAACATATAACACTAACCTCATTTAAACACTTTCTTTTGGCAAATATGTTTCTGATGAAGGTTTCTTGGACCATTTCTTGTTTAATGAGGTATTGCCAAAGTCTTTTTACAGATAATGCATAATGACTTTTGGATCTAAAAATGAGAATCATTTTTAACATGTGATATAATTTCAAACAAATACAGTTGATAAATTTTATATACATTCGTATATGTATTGATAATTGAAAGCAGAAAACTGTAAAATCAGAAATTTTAATGAGAAACATTAACTTCTTCATTCTAACAGGTATTCTGCTATATACACACTTCTTGAATAAAATTCTCAGTGTTTTAGAGAACAATGACATTTAGGTTGAAGATACCTGTTGCAAATATTCCTCAGACATAGAAAGGAAATAGCACAAATGCAAGTAAAACTTAATATATCTGACATTATCCAGTACATCATCTATTTTATTCTTCTCAACAATAATTTCTATAATTGTAATAAGTACAGCATAAGCAGAGTCTGCTGATCCAACTGAATTATTTTATTGAAGAACTACAAAAATGTTTGTATACTGTATATGACATAATTAATTTATAACATGCAAAATCGGATGGTTGTGAGACTAAAGAAATTTACTTAAGTAATGTATTTTATAAGCCAACATACATAATCATCTTTTCTGTTCAGCTCCCATTAATAGCAATTATTGAATAGTTTTAGAAATGGTCAAAGAATACTCAGGAAGAAATAATTAAAACTGTTTTCCCAGCAGCTGCTTTTTACTGATATCTATTGATTAAATGGTGGAAGCTGAAAGCATGACTCATGTTTTAAATTAGAATAATAGTGTGCTTAAGGACTGGGTAAGGATCACAAAACTCTCATTTAATCCTTAAAATAGCAGTAGCAATTGCACTTGGACTTATATATTGCTTCATAGAGCTTTACAGTCCCCTCTAAGCAGTTTATAGTCAGCATATTGCTCCCAACATCTGGGTCCTCATTTTACCGACCTCGGAAAGATGTAAGGCTGAGTCAACCTTGAGCCGGTAAGAATCAAACTGCTAGCAGTCAGCAGAATTAGCCTGCAATACTGCATTCTAACCACTGCGCCAAAGCTCACTCAGAGATTCTGAACTAAACGCTTTAGCTCTTAACTCATCCTCTTTTACATGGCTGCCAGTGTTTTATATATCTATGATATTTCTACATAAATGTTACCTAAAACACGATCTATTTTGCTATACAATTCAAAAATGTTTATACGAATAAGAGAAGCTTCCAAGAATTAAAGAAGCTTTTAGAACAGTGGTGGCGAACTTTTTAGAGACTGAGTGCCAAACTGCAACCGAAAACCCACTTATGCATTGTAGGGTGCCGAGTGGGTGTGGCCCATGGGCTGGGTGTGGCCCATTGGGTGGGCATGACTGCGGTGGTAACGGCAGACTGGGTGGGACTAAAAAGTTCAATCAATCAATTCCAACTTTGCAAGAACTTTTGTTCCCCCGTGAAAAGTTGAAATTGACTGATTGAACTTTTTTTTTTTGCACATGGCGGCGGAGGCCTAAAGCGAAAAGATTTTATAAAACCCAGCCGAAGGCCTAGAACTGAGGCGAATGGCGCATGTGTCCACAGAGAGGGCTCTGAATGCCGCCTCCGGCATCCGTGCCATAGGTTCGCCATCACTGTTTTAGAGTATATAGATATTACCCATCAAATTTAAGTTTTTACAAAGAAAATTGTCTGTTTGCCAGTAAGGGAAATAAAAATGAATTAGACAAACGAACAAAAATTGAGTTTGCAAGGGCTTCAGGTTTGCCATTGCGATCGTTGCGGCCGCTGGAAGCAAACTTTGACTTTGGTTTCGCTCCGCTGAGGGACCCTGGAGAGGGTCAAAAGTCGCCCTGTAGGGGTGATGAGCAAGGAGGAGACCCCTGCTTGATCTTGAGAGGGTGGCAGCCCTTCCACTTGATCTGGGGCAGCCCTCCAAACTGGCGGAGGAAAGACCAGCCATAGTAATATGGCCTGTTACTAGGCTGCAGACAACCAAAGTCAAACTTACCACCAAGCACTTTGAAAGCAATATGGATGAAACTGGGTGAGATCCTAAGTACTTTCTTTTCCTGTAAAAGCTGCCTGAAGTATCTTTCCCCCTGTGAGAAGAGAGGGAAGAGAATTTTTATCCCACCTTCTAAGAATAGTGGTGACTGACTACCCAGGGGAATTAAAGTATTAAAAGAACTTTAATCTAATTGGATTTATATATTCCTGAAACTTGGGGACCAAAAATTTTCCTATTTTTATTGGAGACGTTTGCTTTTATCTACAAAAAAGAAATAAAATTGGAAAAAATTTGGACTTAAAAAATCTTAAATGGCATCAGTGACATATTGTGGCGAAGTTTGGTATTACAACTTTTTATTTCCTAACAGAGACTTGGCTTGAAGTCCAGATCTTAGATAAGACTCTTTTGACCTTGGTACCACCTGTGAGAAACTCAGCTGTAAGAGAACAGCTGGGCGGCATAACTGGCCTACTTGAACTATGAATGTAAACCTTTACTGGCTTTCAGAGTTATATGCGGGGAATTGCCTTCCTATCTCTTTATTTGAGGAATATTGGTTACTATATGAGATGATGAAATACCTTGCACTATAAAATCTTGCTTGACAAACGACTTCTACTATAAAGACTATTTATAAACACGTGAAAGAGATGGATGAAGACCAGGAAAAGAACCTTTCCATGTTAAAAGCAATAGATGAAACCATTCTTTCAGCTTGTGATAAAATAAAACCTAACATAAAAGATCAAGACGCCAACTTAGATACACAAACTCATACTTTGACTACAACCAAAGAACTAACAATGCAGAAGATAACAGAAGAAGTGGAACAATCAAATATTAAGACAGAAGACTCAATTGACCAACAAATTCCATTAATTCCGTTAATGGAAAATTCAGAAAAGGGAGTGACAACACTGAAAATGGAAAAGACTTTCTATATAAATCAGAAGAAATTTGAAAAAGAAGAAGAACAGATTGAATGGAAAATAAACATATCAGGGCAATCATGGGGAATTGGAATAATAGGGAGACAACTTTATGAATACAAATGGGCTAGTCCTTCAAAAAAAATGGCAATTAAATGGTCTCCTTTATTTCAAATAATATATATAATAATAGAGGGAGATCTATTTGACGATCTAAAACAGCGGTTCTCAACCTATGGGTCGCGATCGACCATTTTACAGGGGTCGCGAAACAACGCGATCCGCTATTTTCCCCCCAGGGGGCGGCGCCGCGCATGCGCGGCACGCCGCGCATGCGTGGTGCGTTCGTGTGACGGGGTCGCCGTCACACAAAGATTGAGAATCGCTGATCTAAAAGCACTGATATGGAAGCCTAGTTGGCAAAGAAAGCCAGAATAAGGCTGAAGAAAATTGGGGTTTTGATTTATTAGAGGGGATTTCATATTATTAATTAGAGGATTAAAGAGAGAAGTTGAGATAAGGGGAATTCTGGTCATTAGATATAAAATATCTGGAAATTAGCTGAAAATAAGGATTTTATCTGTTTAATATTTAAAAATTAGACCTAAAAGAAAAAATAATTATCATGAATATGTTTGATTTATTGATTAACCCAGGTAATATATACAATGGTTTTGATTTATTAAAGGGGATATTGTATTATTAAGTAGATGATTTAATATGGTGGGAAATGGATAACTTTTAGGAAATAGAACAAGATTATATTCAAATAGATAAAAGGAGTATTTTGGATATTAGAATCTGTTATGAATTGAGATGGGAAAACTTGGTTACCTAAAATCTGAAAATTATAAAATTTATAATTTATAAAAATTATAAAAATATATATTTCTTGTTGTGGGAATCACTCAAGCATTCAACCTTCTTTTGGAGGTCTTGTCAATCTCAAAGTCGATTTTTTTCCCCCTCTTAATTCTACTCCGTTATCCATGGTTGCTCTTGATGGAAGACTTGTTTTCAGTCAAAGAACTCCTTCCTTATCATTTTCAAGGCCCTAGTTTTATATCTCTTATGTTTTCGTTTAATTACTTAACCCAGGGGTCGGTAACCTGAAACAGTGAAAGAGCCACTTGTACCCGTTTCCCCCACACAAAAAAAATCTGGGAGCTGCAAAATATGTGTGTGCGTGCGCGTGCACACGCAAAACAAGGGGCTTGATTGAAGAGTGGAGCTTAAGGCGAGACATGCACCGGCCCTGCCCCCCCATCCAGCTCTGGTATGGATGGCTCTGCTGTCCTGGTTTCTCCTCCCCTCCCCGCGCTCTCCCTTTCTGTGACTTTCTTCTTTCTGCCTTTTGGCGTGAAGGTTCCCAGGGAGCGGAGGAGGAGGCCGATGGGGAGAAGGAGCTGCTGCGGCAAATCTTCCGAGGCGGTAGCAAACGGCTACTCGGGCTCGCCTATCTCAGCCTGCTACAGGAGGCTGGAGTTGAGGCTTCTGGCTCACTCTGGGAGGGGTGCTCGGAAAAGAGAGAATGAGAAGCGGAAAGTGGGAGAAAGGATTTCTTCCAGCTCTCTAGGGTTTTCTCGCTGGGAGAGTGAGGAAGCAGCAGTTCTGCTCTGTGGAAGGTGGGAGCAGGCGGCCTCTCCTTCAAACTTTACCAAATGATTCCAAAAGCGAAGCGAGCTCTGTGTTCCCGGAATGTCAACTTTGCAAAAGAGGGAGGCGGTGGTGGAGTTGAAATAAAACGGGGTGGAGGTTGAGGAAACCCAGCAAGAGCAAGAAAGGCAAGATCAGGGAGAGGAAGAAAGCTTTTGGGTCTTGTGCACAGACATAGCTGACTCCTCCTCATCTCCTGCCCTTGCTGCATCTCCTGTGGAGATGCATTTGCGACTCTCTGTGTCTCTCTCTCTCTCCCACTCATAGCCATACTGCAGCTCGATCATTGAAGCAATTTCAATCGGCCCCTTCATTGCCAAGTGTCCCCATGGAACTCAATGGACGTCCACAGCGACTCAAAAGGCCAGCCGTGGCGCTTCCGAGTCCTTTGGTTTTACCGGCAAGCCACCGCCTTTGCCTCCTCGGCTTTGGCATCAACACAGATCAATGAGCAGGAGGATTGATTAGTGCGGGTCTCTCCTGGTCAAAGTAGCAATGGTTGGAACGGGATCTTGCCTGATCTTTTGTCCAAACTCAGCCAGGTGGGTCCCTTGGCCTTTCGAGTTGCCGCGGACCTCCACTGACTTCCATGGGGATGCTTGGCAATGAAGGGGCCTTGAAACCGCTTCAAGGATTGAGCTGCAAGATGGCTTTGAGTGGCAGAGAGAGACACAGAGACGCAAATGCGTCTCCACAGGAGATGCAGCAAGGGCAGGAGACAAGGAGGCGGTGGCTCGCTGGTAAATCAACGGACTTGGAGACACCGCAGTTTTCTGGGACACCCGGCCTGGGGTCTGACAGAAGACCCAGCCCAGACCCAATTCCCTACCCTGCCCATCTGGAGACCCCATCACAGTCCCCTCTGCAAACCAGCCTGCAGGATACTCAGGGGGGGGAAAGCCCAGCACCGGGCCGTGGGGGGAGCCAGGCTCTCAGGACCCCTTACCCCAAGGAGAGGAACTCCCCTGGCCAACATGCGCCGATCCTTCCAGGTGGTCCTTCTTCCCTCTGGCTCTGGGGCTCTACAGTGCCCGAGGGGCAGGAAGCCGTGGGACCCCGGCAGGTGTGGGGATGGGCTGGGGAGGGGTCATCCCGCTCCAGTTGGGTAACCTCCTCTTTTCAGAAACAGGAAGGACAGAGCAAGCTTCCCCCGCAGGGGATCATTGTCTACCTCCCTTTTCCGAGTGGGGATCGCCAGCCCCAGCAGATCCACTGGGCTGGCGAGAGGTCCCTTGAGAGTGCAGCTGCCGTTGCCTCCCCTCCCATCTCCCGGTGGGCTTCAGGGGGAAGCGCGGGACTTCGAGGGCCTTCCTGTTCAAAGCGAGCCGTGCGCCTTCAGGGCTTGGGAGACAGAGCAACGCTGAGCCTAAACGGGTCAGACCCCTTTCCTGGGGCCGCAGCTTGCGGGAGCGTCGGCCTGCTCAGCAGAGGCTCCAGCAGGCCGTTCCCAGGGGGGATCGCAGAACTGCCCTGCGAGTCTCCCTGGCCATATGCGTCTCGGACAGGGCCAGCCCAGGAAAGGGACTTCCTGGCTGCACTTCTCCCAGGGGGCGGGGCGCCTGGCCGCAGGGCCAATCAGGACCTCACGAGGTCGCAAGTCAGAGAGAGCGAGAGAGAGAGAGAGAGGGAGGGAGGGAGGGAGGGAGGGAGGGAGAGAGAAAGAAGGGAAGCACAAGTGCCTCTCTCTCTCTCTCTCTCTCTCTGCAAATGGCGGAGGAAGTTCCGGAGCTGCAGGAGAAGGCCCAAAGAGCTGCATGCGGCTCCAGAGACATGGGTTGCTGAGCCGTGACTTAACCAAAGCTTAATAATTTGCATTGTTCATGGTAATGAAAAGTTATAAGATTACAAATGGCAGAGCTAAATTGTGAATTTGTGAATGAAAAATAAGCATTCCCAAGAGATTCCATATACTTCACTAAATAATAGACAGGAAATATAATTGCATTTTATCTGTTCAAGGTATAAACTTACTTGAAAGGAGTGTTTGTTGGCTCTAGCAAAGCTTTGTGGCGAAGTAGCGCAGGGCCTGAAGATGAGGCATCTTGTAAAATGTGAACAGAAATATAGTTTTCTGGTGGACCTCCATGCATTTCAAGTCGTCTGAGAAGAACTTGTTCCCAGCGCTGAAGAGCCTTTAGAACCGCATGGCACAGCGGTGAACAAACTGGAAGTTCTAAGGATAGATTTTTTTTATTCAATATAGTATTTTCTTTAAAGTATATTATATTTTCTGAATGTTTTATACCACAGTTTCCACAATTGTTGCTGTTGTCAGAACATTAATAACACTAAAAACCTTCTAGACATGTTTTGTCATTAAGATATCTGTGAACTTCAAAAGTAGCTATGTATATCAAAATTGAAGTTAGTAAACATACCGTTGAATGAAAAACAATGTAAGAACTCTTCAGACTAAACAGAAACATTTTACTGAGTTAAAAAGGATTTAGTTTCTCATTAAGTATGCTTAGGTTGTCTGCATCAGCTATTAGTAATGTTCTAAAGAAAAATAAATTTTCCCAATTCCTAGCAGTTCTTGAACTAGAAACATTGCCATCTGCAGCAGCATTGTTGAGAGAGGGGGAGAAATGCCTATTTCTCTTCTCACCTCACCTCACCCACCCCATCTCACCCCTGCATGAATTGTGAAGCTGTTTGTAAATTGGCAGTTGTGTCTGAAAACAATGTCTGCTGAAGTTGTAGAGAATAAATAGACAGCCCATCTGAATTTAAACATTTGCAGTTAATATATTCCTACAATCTATTATCATATATGTATATCATATATCAGGTGTTCTGAATTCTACTGACAAATGTTCCATCTTGGCTGTCATCATTCTGAATGATCCCCAGCAGTAATGGGATTCAAATATGTGAACAACCAGTTCTCTGTGTGGATACCGCTTCCGAAGTCCATTCTGGGCCTGGGCAACAAAAAGTTAGCTACTGGTTCTACCGAACTGGTGCAAACTTGCTGAATCCCATCACTGTCCCCAGCTCAAAAATGTGCATGACAAGCTTGACACGATATTTCAAATCAAACTGGGTCATTTCAAATGACCACACCTATCAAAAGACTCAAAATATCTGGCATACAGTACCTCTACCTCTAGTTTATATGAATACAGTGATGTGCCCATATAAAAGCAGACAATGATGTCTATCAACACTCAAAAATAAATTAATTACCTGTAAGATCATGTCCAGCCAATGGGTAGAAACTTTTCAAATTACGGAGAACTAGCTGAACCATAGCCAAGCGCATCAATAACCAACTAAACGACAAAAAAATGTTATTGTTCTTCCAGCAATGTTGCTGAAGACCGAAAATATTGCGTATTTAACTATTTAGCTAAGACTTGTTTTCCTTTTTCACTTATTACTGTAAACATCATTCTCTATTACAGTGCTTCTCAACGTTTGTGTGACGGCGACCCCCATGCGCGTTCTGCGCGTGCACGGCGCCGCCCCATGCGCGACGTGCGTGCCGCCCCCGTGCGCAGTGCGCATGCGTGGCGGCGCATGTGCGGCGCCGCCCCCGTGCGCGGTGCGCGTGCACCGCGCCGCAAAAAATGGCGGATCGCCACCTTTGGCGACCCCCGAAAAATGGTCGATCGACCCCAAATGGGGTCGCGACCCATAGGTTGAGAACCGCTGCTCTATTACAAGGCAGCATATGCTATTCTAAATTCATTATAAGAGCAAATCAAGACACAAATAATTAATAATTTATTTTAAATTTAATACTAATTATAATGCTTCTGGAATCCTCTGCCCCATATATACTTCAACCCTATAAAGTAGCTGTTCAATTTCTTTTTGGATAAAACATTGTAATTAGGCAAGGCCACTCTTGAAATAAGATTTGAACAATGAATTTCTAATTCATTCCATATACTCTTCATTATTACTCTAAAAATATGAGTTCTCAAACTCATTATCTCTTTAAGAGTTTGTGTAAAAATTTTAGGAGGGACACACTGTTTTTTTATTATTATTTGAACATACAAAGTTGGATTGCTGTCAGTTACTCACACCTGCTCTTTCTGGAAAAACTGACAGCAAAATTTGGATTTTCCACAGTTCCTGCTACAAAGAACAAATAATAATCCAAAATAAATATGAATTAAAATCTAGATTTCAGGAATTATGCAAAAGTAAGACAACTCATCCTTATCATTAAAATGTGGTTTTAAATTTGTTTTCAAATTTATTTCCAATGAAACAATTTTAGTTTATAAACTTCTAAGTTTCAGTAATTTTATTTAATATATACATTGAAGTACAACTATTAAAAGTATATATTTAATTCTTGCCCAACCCTAACTCTAATAAAATCATTAGTTTTATCCATGGAATAGGGGATAGAAGTCAAACCTATATATTAATAATTTTAAGAAATCATGGCAATACAAATTTTGAGAAGCTTTAGCTTTGGGAAAGGATTACATGATTTCTTCTGCATTAAAATTTATGCCTATGCTAAGTTAGAACCTGAAAATTGCACCTTTATTTTCTCTAGAGAATGCTGTAATGTGTTAAATTTGCAGGATTCAAGGAATATATACAATACATTGCTGAAATATCAAAAGCTGCCGAGGGATTTCTTCCTACTAGTCTGCTGTCTTAACCAAAAGTTAGGGGAAACTCTAAATTAGCGTCATACAAAACATGACCTAATGTAAGAAAATGAATGAAAACATGCCTGCAAAATTGTTTTGAATGGTGTAAAGAAAAAAACTGTAGATATAATTCAGTAATAATTTATACCTAAATGAATTTGGATTAGAGTGTTCCTGAAGTTTTGAATCTGATAAGAATACTCCATCTTCATCTTCATCACTGCTATCCTGACTTTCATCTGAATCATATTCAAATCTAGTTTGAGATGATGCAAGATATGGCTAAAACAAGAAAACAGATTAAGAAAAAACATAACATATTTGGTTAAATAATAAATAATATCTACTATTTAAATATGATTTATTATATATATATTGTTGGTTAGGGGCTCACTATTAAAACAGAACAAAAAAATAATAACAATACATAAGAACTGGCCAAAGCATGTTTTATTTTATTATCTTCAAAAGCAGTTTTGGCTTAGCATAATGTAAGAATGCAAGCTTAATCCTAATATTTCTCAGCAGAGATTAGGATATATTTGAAAAGATTATCATTCGTAGGTGTACAAGTTTGAAGAAGGAGATGACTCAGAGATTGATTCGCCATTTGTCAAGGACAATAGGATAATTTTATTTCTAACAACATAAAAAAATACCTTTGCTATAAAGTAGTCCCAAATACTAAGTTCAGGAGGAATAAATTTCTCTTTGTAAATTGAACAGTCTTGTTCTTTTCCAGGTAAAGTAGTAGGTGAATTTTCTTTCGATGATGATTTTGATGTCAGTCTAAACCGCTTATTTTGCTTCTCACCATCATCTATAGGAGAAGAGGCTACAAAACAAAAACAAACAAAAAACAAAACAAAACCATAGGACAATGAAACATCAAATAAATGAAGGGTATCATTTATGGATTACTGCCTTGTCGTGGCGAAGGGGCTTGCGTAACTCAATGAAGCTATAAGCTATGCCGTGCAGGGCCACCCAAGACGGACAGGTTATAGCAGAGAGTTCTGACAAAATGTGATCCACTGGAGAAGGAAATGGCAAACCACTCCAGTATCTTTGCCATGAAAACCCCATGGACAGTACTAAAAGGAAAAAAGATATGACGCTGGAAGATGAGCCCCTCAGGTCGGAAGGTGTCCAATATGCTACTGGGGAAGAGCAGAGGGCTAGTACTAGTAGCGCCAGAAAGAATGAAGCGACTGGGCCAAAGCCGAAAGGACGCTCAGCTGTGGATATATCTGGTGGTGAAAGGAAAGTCCGATGCTGTAAAGATTTTTTCTCCATAGGAACCTGGAATGTAAGATCCATGAATCAAGGCAAGCTAGACGTAGTCAAAAAAGAGATGACAAGAATGAACATCGACATCTTAGGAATCAGCGAACTAAAATGGATAGGAATGGGTGAATTTAACTCAGATGACCATCAGGTATACTACTGTGGGCAAGAATCCCTCAGAAGAAATGGAGTAGCCTTCATAGTCAATAAAAGAATAGGAAAAGCAATACTGGGATACAATCCCCAAAATGACAGAATGATCTCAATTCGAATCCAAGGCAAACCATTCAATATCACAATAGTCCAAATCTATGCCCCAACCACTGGTGCTGAAGAGGATGAAATTGACCGGTTCTATGAAGCCCTACAGCACCTTATAGAATTAACACCCAAAAATGATGTCCTTATCATCATGGGGGATTGGAATGCTAAGGTAGGAAGCCAAAAGATAACCGGAATAACAGGCAAGTTTGGCCTTGGAGTACAAAATGAAGCAGGGCACAGACTAATAGAATTTTGTCAAGAGAATACGATGGTCATAACAAACACTCTTTTCCAACAACCCAAGAGACGGCTCTACACATGGACATCACCAGACGGTCAACATAGAAATCAGATTGACTATGTGCTCTGCAGCCAAAGATGGAGAAGCTCTATACAGTCAGTAAAAACAAGACCAGGAGCTGACTGTGGCTCAGATCATGAGCTTCTCGTTGCAAAATTTAGGCTTAAATTGAAAAAAGTAGGGAAAAGCACTAGGCCACTCAGGTATGAACTAAATCATATTCCTGATGAATATACAGTAGAGGTGACAAATAGATTTAAGGAATGGATCTGATAGACAGAGTGCCTGAAGAACTATGGATGGAAGTTCGCAACATTGTACAAGAGGTAGCAACTAAAACCATCCCAAAGAAAAAGAAATGCAAGAAAGCAAAATGGCTGTCTGAGGAAGCTTTGCAAATAGCTGAGGAAAGAAGGGAAGCGAAAGGCAAAGGAGAAAGAGAAAGATACACCCAATTGAATACAGAATTCCAGAGAATGGCTAGAAGAGATAAGAATACCTTCTTAAATGAACAGTGCAAAGAAATAGAAGAAAACAACAGAATAGGGAGGACCAGAGATCTCTTCAAGAAAATTGGAGATATGAAGGGAACGTTTCATGCAAAGATGGGCATGATAAAGGACCAAAATGGCAGCCTAACAGAGGCAGAAGAGATGAAGAGATGGCAAAGAAGAACTATACAAGAATGAGCTTAGAGACCTAACAGACAGAGAGATTAAGAAGAGATGGCAAAACTACACAGAAGAACTATACAAGAATGAGCTTAACATCCCAGATAACCACAATGAGATGGTCATGACCTCGAACCAGACATCCTAGAATGTGAAGTGAAATGGGCCTTAGAAAATCTGAGCAACAACAAAGCTAGTGGAGGTGACAGTATTCCAGCTGAGCTATTCAAAATCTTAAAAGACGATGCAGTAAAAGTGCTACACTCAATTTGCCAGCAAATTTGGAAAACTCAACAGTGGCCACAGGATTGGAAAAGGTCAGTTTACATTCCAATTCCAAAGAAAGGCAATGCCAAAGAATGTTCAAACTATCGCACCATTGCACTCATTTCACATGCTAGTAAAGTTATGCTTAAAATCCTACAAGCTAGACTCCAGCAGTATGTGGATCGAGAACTACCAGAAGTACAGGCAGGATTTCGAAGAGGCAGAGGAACTAGAGATCAAATTGCCAACATACGCTGGATCATGGAGAAAGCTAGGGAGTTCCAGAAAAACATCTACTTCTGCTTCATTGACTATGCAAAAGCCTTTGATTGTGTGGATCACAACAAATTGTGGCAAGTTCTTAAAGAGATGGGAGTACCAGACCATCTCATTTGTCTCTTGAGAAACCTATATGCGGGTCAAGAAGCAACAGTGAGAACTGACACGGAACCACTGATTGGTTCAAAATTGGAAAAGGAGTCCGGCAAGGCTGTATACTGTCGCCCTGCCTATTTAACTTATATGCAGAGCACATCATGAGAAAGGCAGGGCTAGATGAATCAAAAGTTGGAATTAAGATTGCCGGGAGAAATATCAACAACCTAAGATATGCAGATGATACCACTCTAATGGCAGAAAGTGAAGAGGAACTAAAGAGCCTCTTGATGCGGGTGAAGAAGGAGAGTGCAAAAGTTGGCTTGAAACTCAACATTAAGAAAACCAAAATCATGGCATCCGGCCCTCTCAATTCCTGGCAAATAGATGGGGAAGAAATGGAGGTAGTGACAGATTTTATTTTTCTGGGCTCAAAGATCACCTCAGATGGGGACTGCAGCCAAGAAATTAAAAGACGCTTGCTCCTGGGGAGGAAAGCTATGGCAAATCTAGACAGCATTCTAAAAAGCAGAGACATCACCCTGCCAACAAAAGTGCGTATAGTCCAGGCCATGGTTTTCCCAGTTGCAATGTATGGCTGTGAAAGTTGGACCATAAGAAAGGCTGAGCGCCAAAGAATTGAGGCCTTTGAACTATGGTGCTGGAGAAGACTCCTGCGAGTCCCTTGGACTGCAAGGCGTTCAAACCGGTCAGTCCTAGAAGAGATCAACCCCGACTGCTCTTTAGAAGGCCAGATCCTGAAGTTGAAACTCAAGTACTTTGGCCACCTAATGAGAAGGAAGGATTCACTGGAGAAGAGCCTAATGTTGGAAAAGATTGAGGGCAATAGCAGAAGGGGACGACAGAGAATGAGATGGTTGGATGGAGTCACTGAAGCAGTATGTGTGAATTTAAATGGACTCCAGAAGATGGTAGAGGACAGGAAGACCTGGAGGAACATTGTCCATGGGGTCGCGACGGGTCGGACACGACTTCGCAATTAACAACAACATCATCTATGAAGGATATCATCTTTCAAATCAATTATAACCTATGTACTTAATTATAACAAAAACAAACAAGTACTATCAATCAATGCCTGTTATGTTTAATTGTTGCAATTAAACAATAACATGGCTAGCTTTTATTCTCGCCTGTAACGTTTTGGTTATGTTTCCAAGAATATCTGAGATGCATTTTAAACAAATAATACATAATCATTATTTTTGCATAAATATGAGACTGGAAATATTCAATGTTCATGCTACAAATATTTATTTAATTGTATAAATTCTTAGAGATGCACTATAATAGAAACTAGAAACATATTGCTGGTATACAAGTTTTGTCTTTTTTCAATGCTCTGTATTAGGTCTATATATAAACATTTCTACCGAAAATAAATGTTATTTCAAAATAGTCATCAAACTATTTAATGAATAAATATGAAAATCTCACTTACCTTAATGCTAAAGTTATATCAAATATTACATATTACAGTTTAAAGTCTTTTAGCCAGAACAACAAGCATGCACATGCGTTGCTTACTACGGAACATTAGTTTTTGAACTAAATAAAATAAAGCTTACTCTTATGCTGAAATGGAGGCAGAAAATAAGCTGAACAAAATGTTACATGATACAGAGGCTAAAAAATATGCTTATTTTTAATTCCCATTCAACCTTCCCTATTGTGAAATAAATCTGCTACTTAAGCAGGCAATATTATTAACAAATTAACTGTACAATTATCAACAAACTTTAACCATGTTATAAAAAATGAAAATCCCATTGTTTTTTTTTTAAGAAATACACTTTAGACATGGTTTACCATTTTATTTTGAAGTTACAAGAACTCTTACAGTGTAAAGATGTGGAACGGTTTATGTTTGTCAAAGACAAAAATGTTCTTTAAAATGTGTGGAGTACTATCTACAAGCCCTTAAAACAAATGGTTCTTTCCAAGAATTGTGTAATTGCTTTCCATAGCAATCATATGACCATCTGAAAGACACATATGATTTATGTACTTGCAGATGGGTGCTACATTTACTTGACATGATTTTCGACTCTGTCATTTTGAGAGAGGAAAAATTAAGGATGTGAAATCATGATGTTTTATCTTTCTAAAAGAATGACATAACAGAGAATGGAAAAAAAATCTGAGTTATGGCCCCAAGCCTACAGAAGTTGTTCAAGCCAATTCAATCAAACATTATTACAAATACTAAAATAAAAATAATTAAAAAGCATTCTGAAATAATACTGTCTTAGTAGGTAAACCCATAAACTGTATCATGTTTTGCACAAGCAGCAACATTTTGAGCATTCCACAGCTTGCAATGGAAAGTTGCAACAATCATTATAATTTGCATTCCATTAGCTTGACCAATTTTTAGTTGAAAGCTATCACAGAACTATTTTGGTATGACATGCCTTTTTTTAACATACTGGGAAATAAAAGAATTAAATTAAATCGTGGTTTTATATTAGTGCTTTTTTTAAAAAAAGTAAACTACAAATTTATTCTGTAAAATGTTATTACTTGAAAGAATGGTAGATTTCTTCATGTATGCAACGTTTTAAATGGATATATCTTCCCAGTTAAATATCCAGCATTCATAATTACTGATATATTGGCTTGCAATATATATGTAAATCTAAATATACTATATCCTTCTGTAATCTGTATCATCATTTTACAAATGTCCTCTCACAAAATAGTAAGGTATATAGAATTTATGCTAATTTATTTGCTAAGAACATATTTAAAAAATTTCATTTATATAAAAAAAGGTTTTGCCATTATATTTTCATTCTTACTACAATTTAATTCTCAGGAAATTATATATTCATTTGTCATATAGTCTGCCAGTATGAATTCTGAATATTGATTCTGTTATTCCACTCCTTCCCTCTACTTAGAAATACCAATAATTGTTTCAATGAAGTAAGACACACTGTATATGACTTCGGCAAAATCTAAAAAGTGGTACGAGAATGCTTAAGTCTATAGCAGAGGAATAACCTTAGTAAGGAAAAAAAATTTTTTTGTAGATTACACAAACTATTTTTTTTCTTCAGATTTTTTAATTCAATGTACAACTATTACAACTGATCACTCCACTTTCATTTCAAACATAGCTACTTTGGTCTTTGACACATTAATTTTCAGATCCATGTTCCTTGTTGCATTGTACATGTATTGCAAATTATTTGGGTTTTCAGCCAACAACATGGCATAACTTGCATACTGAAATAAAAAACACATTCGTATTCCACCCAATACAGTTCTGATCTACACCACAAGCTTCTATATTCCTTATTTATCCAACCATAATTGCATTATGCAGATGTCACATATCTTTGTTTTTTCCCCTTGCACAATACTGAACCATTCACTAAGCATTCCTATGGTTCTTATGCATGCTTTACTTCTTTCACATATTGTTCTTATCAAATTGAACAAGCAATCTCCAGGTCAATACATTTTCTAACAAAACTTTGCATTATTCAAGATTATTTAGATACTTTTTTTGAATCATATAACATAAACTTGTTTTTATCATATATTTCTCAATTATTGCTGAAGGAGAAAAACCTAGTCTATGCATTTCCTCTCCCCCAAATATTGCTCACTGTCACCACCCGTATCTTTTCAACCAAAATTCTGTCAAACACCTTTCCAGGCACACTTGACAAATTAATTCTTCTATAGTTTTTGCATTCATTCTTGCTACCTTTCCTTTTATACAACGGACAACAAGAGCATTCTTCTAGTCATCAGGCAGAGATGTGGTCTTCACACATGCATTAAACAAGACCAAGACCACTCAATAAACAAACCCTACATCTTTATTTTATTAACATTTCTCCAATTATCCTATTATAACTCTCATCCTGAGATCTTTCATTATTATTATTCATCACAATAGTCAACTATCACTAACCTATGAATTCCTATTTTCACATGCTCCCACAAATCAAGATAATGCCAATTCAAACTTTGTGAGATATATTTAGCTCTTTATTTTAATCAAATCCATTCCAAAAGACCAGGACATTTTTGTTTAGATCGTTAAATTCTTTTCATTTCTTGTATTCACAATTGCATAAACTTTGTTTTATTTCATTCATTAATGAATATTCTTTGTCATTTATTCCACCTATATTCCAAATAATGATATTCTACATGCTCTGATCATCACTAGATGGGCTCATCAGCATTGATACTTATGGGTTAAGTTAACTGAGGTTTTTATATAATGGCTTTTAGTAAGATGGAATAGAAATGATGTACGTTAGATTACCAGTCTTAGTCATACATGTGTCACATCAGCATTCTGCGCTACTAGTAAAGGCGGTTGCTTCTGGCAGATTTAGGTCAGTATTTTATGAAAGCAATGAAATCTCAATTTCAACTTAAGCATGATTACGTTACTCTATACAACCAGAATGCTAATCCACTATCAATCCAGATGATATCCCTAAATAATTGGGATTAGGTTTCATATCAAATAAAGCCTGTAGTAATATTAGCTTTCTCCAAAGCTGAAATTTTGGAGAAGATAGTGCATTTTAATTTACTGATTTCTTCTCTTTAGTATACTAAAACTCAACGCTTGTGTATCTTGGGCATCTTTAAAAAGTCTATCTTTTTAGGCCAACCATACCTAGTTACTTATATTTTAACTACATAAATATTTCAAAAACAAGTAATCAATAGAAATATATTTTTTCTATCTATTCTTTCTCTCTTTCTTTTCCTTTTCTTTCTTTCCTTTCTTTCTGTCTCTCTCTTTCCACACACACACACAAACACATACCTATACACAAACTCAAGATGGTAAACATCCTTAATAATCCTTCACCTATTTTCCACCCAATCCTGTGAGGTTGGGCTAAGAGAGAGTGACTGACTCAAAAGTCATTCAGCTGGCTTTCATGAGTAAGGCATGCCTATAATTCACAGTCGTTATATTTAACCCAGCATCTTAACCACTCTTGCAACCCAAAATAATGCAAGCTAACTTAAAAGGAATAATTTTTATTCTCATTTTTAGAATGTCTGATTCACTGAACAAACCAGTGCACGAAACTATATAGAGGTAGTGCTTGACTTACAACCATTTGTTTGTGACCGTTTGAAGTTACAATGGCACTGAAAAAAGTGACTTATGATAGTTTTTCATACTTACAACCGTTGCAGCATCCCCATGGTCATGTGATTAAAATTTGGATGCTTGGCAACTGGTTCACATTTATAATGGTTGCATGTCCCAGGGTGACCACCTTTTGCAGAACAAGCAAAATCAATGGGGAAGTCAGATTCACTTAACAACCCTGTTAATTTAAAAATTGCGGTGATTCATTTAACAGTGGTAAGAAAGGTTGTAAAATGAGACAAAACTCACTTAACAACTGTTTCACTTAGCAACAATATTCTCAAAAGTTATATTATTTTCTATTTGTCTCTATCCAAACACAAACGCTCAGAAACGTTCTACCAAAAATTCAAATCCAAATTAAATGTATAAATCAATTATGCCTCCTCCTCCTCTGAAACAGTCCAAAGAAAACCTATTAACAGATTTATTTATTTTATCTGAAATTCACTGAAATCAATTTTATGTATTTCATCCTGACACCTTTGTCTAAATCCACAAAGAAAACTGATAACAGTTTCTATTTTAAATGTTTACATTTATTGTGGAAACTGTACTATACTATTTTTACTTTAGTAAAACATTCAACACAAAATTATAGAGCCTATTACAGAATAATCTCTCCCAAGATCTCTTGGTGTCAGACTTGCTAATTACAAATCTAATTATTAATTCAGTCAAAATAAAATTAATTGTATAAGCCTATCATTTGGAAATACCAAGTTATATGTTTCTATTATTTGCTAGCCTACACTATTTTCAATTAATACGGTAAATGCTTTTTCATTAAAAATTACAGATATTGCTAAGCTAACAAAAATTCATAGCCACATGCATACAGTCATGTGACACAAACAAGCAGCTTGATGGACAAAAATATATTGGAATATTTCTGATAATTGCAAGTCATGGTCTTCTTTCATTATTAAAGATAATTTAGTATGAAAATAACCAACTACGTGATTTGTAATTGTTGAAATTTTGGTTATTTTTTCTGACATTATAAATCACAATTAAATCAGAGATCATGACTTACAAACAAATTGCTTTTGCTTGATTACAGTACTTTTTTATGCAAGGTCACATCACATATCAACACTAGATTCAAATGCCTAGAAGTGAAGCTAGCATCTTGCCTGCAAGTTTGGTAGGACTATGAGAACTGATGGTTGTTAGAGATTTGGTAAACCCCACGCATTCCATAGAAAATACTACTACCTGATGTGGGCTAGGCAAAGGGAAGTGCCTACCTGCCAAAGAGAGAAAACATAAGACTACGCTTAGATAGAATATTGCTGTCATACATATTAGAAAACAAACTTTTCAACATTTCTAAAAATGTTCGGCTGGTATGTGGTCAACATTACAAAGTTACAGACATTAAATGATTTTGATTTTCCAAACAGAACCTTTTTAACATTTATTTAGGGCTCTTTATTTATGATTATTTACTACTGCACTAGATTCCTGAATATAAGAAAGTGTATTCCTATAAGTAGGCATGCATTAAAAGTGAACAGTTATATTATTTTTTTGACAATGGGAATATTATACCTAATATTTAAGCCATGTGCACAAATAAAAACCATCATGGATTGGAATTTGATCTTTCACTCTTTTATTTGTAAGTTCTTTTCACAAAATTCTAATACTATCATTGCTAAACAAGCCAGCAACAGGTAGTATGTCTTACTGCCAACTTGTTTAATCAAGATTTTTTTCCACATTTATTTTCTTGTTCAAAAGGAATAAATCAACACTTTAATAAAGTGAAACCAAATTCTGATTTATATTTTTCATTAAATTGGAAGGAAGAGATGGATGTGCAAAATACAAAAGTTCAATTTTTATATAACATTATTCCTGCTCATGTATGTAATGATAGTTAAGATTTAGTATTATATAGGAATTCTGTCACTGTATGATAACATTAAAAAAGTCCCTGTGGATTTTACTCCACTAGTCATTGTCAACTACAGGGGGTGGTGCCCATCTCCCTTTCAGGGCCATTGAGCCATCACTGTTCGAAGATATTTCTGTGGTCCTGTGGCAACCATGTTATAGAGTGCTGTTAACTTCCCACTGAAGTGGTACCTATTTATTTACTCGCATTTGCATGCTTTTGAACTGCTAGGTTGGCAGGAGCTGGGGCAAGGAGAGGAATTCACCCTATTATGTGGCACAAGAGTTTTGAACCTAGGCTGCCAGCTTTCCAGCCAACAAGTGCAGTGTCTTTACTGCTGAGCCACAACGCTATCCTGATAACATATTCAGTATAAAAACTAGAAAGAAATTGAGTTCGGTAAATATTTACATAAAGAAAAAATATGGAATGTACTAACCCATCTTGGTTGTTTCTTGAATTGGTCCTTTCTTGGGAATCTTTGCACCACCACCGAAGACAGCAAACCACATTTTGTCATTAAGGGGATGGGCCACAATCCTGAATAATTCATTGCTGGAATGTGTTGCTAGACCATGAATGAAGAGACTAAGGTAGACTGCCGTAAGAATTTCACAGAGCAAAATTGTGATTCCAGACTGAGCTTCTTCTCCAGCTTGATTCAGTAATTGTATTAAATCCATTATTCCTGGATAGACAGGAAGTGCCATATAGTAATAAATCACATAAAAGGAAAGACAAGAGAAACCATTTGCAATTATCTCCAGGAACACTAAAGAACTATAAAGAGACATTGATAATATTAGTGTAAGATTTTTAGGCTAACTGACTCTTTGATGAATCCTGAAGTGAAAACTACAATCAAATCTAAATCAATGGGAATGAGTGGTCTAGAGTCTGTTGAAGAAAATATATTTAACATAATAGTCCCATCTCCCAAAATATTTCTTCACAAATGAAAATGAATTCTTAAATTTGTAGTTCTAAACCAATATATTGTAATAAAGCAATTTTCCTATAAATAATGCAAATAACTTCACATTTTTATTACATACTAAATCAGAGATTGAATCATGTTGTCTGGGAACATCTATATTACAATTTTAAACTGTGCATTTATGTACTTTATATCACCCATATTTCCATCTTGGTTATGAATTTTAGTTTACATTCAACAAAAATTGTTAATAAATTGTGGAGTTGCTTTAAATTATGATTAACCTTGTGAAAAGTGAAATGGGGATAAAAATACATGTACACATACATAAATATGTGTTTTGCCACCTTAGAAAGCCTGTCATTCAGCAATTGCCAGGAGATTCTATATGCATAAAGAAATTAAGACTCAGAGTGACAGAATTAAGAAATTAGTACTGTAAAATCCCAACAATGTAATATTAGTTTCAACTGGTATACTTTAAATCATAACTAATATCTAATAAGACTCCAGAGTGGTGGTGACCAGCTTATTTGGTGGTGACATCAGAAATAAAGTTGGCCAACAAGAAACAGTATCTCATGCCTACCTATATCACTAAGAAATAAACACATTTATACAAATATTCATTTCAACCATTTCTCAATCTTGGCAACTGCAGATGTATTAACTAACCTCCAGAATTCCCAGACAATATGACCATTACTGAGAATTCTGGAAGTCAAAATCCACAAATCTGAAAGTCATACCAAGATTAAAGAAACACTGGGTGGTGGGTGGGACAAAAGAGGATTTCCTGGAGATTCAAATATGTTTCCAGGTTTCTTATAAACTCTCTGAGCATTCTTTACACTCTTTCCCAAACAGAGAAACATACCATGCTGTGTTGAACTTCTTTAAGTGATTGCTTTTTTCTCCACAGAGCACAAATTATTTCTTGATTTAAATTTATATGCAATAGTTGGAGTTTTTCTTTTTCTTTCTGAAATATCCTTTATTATGATTTAACAATTTTTATTTATTAATCATTTTATTATGACTTATGCTTTATTTCGAACTACAAAATTCCATATCTTAAGTTCTCTTTTTAAAATCATTTAAAATCATCTGACTTTCTCAGTGTTATTGAAGATTAAAAAATTGACCTGATATGCTCACTATCGCAATGTCAAAGGAAATGGATGAAATAACCCAACTTTCATTCATTTAGATAATATAGAAAATCGTAACTATTGTTGTTTAACCAAGAACAAAATCATGATTACAGGCTCATATTAAAAGCTTTTCACCAGAATTCATCTTGATCATACTTCTAGTTCTGAAGGACACAATAAGTCAAATTAAAATATCTCTTTGTACTGTATATGGGCTGCATATGGTCATGGGCTGCATTCATAGTGAATACTAAAGTCAAAAGGTTTTTTTTTTCCATAATTATTCATTAGCCAAGGCAGAGGGAATTTTGTTAGCTTGGTGAATCTGGTTAAACTTAATGAGAACAGGCTTTAGATAAATTAATTTGAATGAAATTAAACTTAACTATACACCCCAAAATAGCTAAACAAGCAGGTTAAAAACAATCACATTATGCCTTATATTTATCTTTGAATTAGGACTTAATTATTAAAGACCATTAATCACCATGAGGTTATCTAATACTGTATTCAATCTAAAGTGGAAGAAAATATTACTAATAGCCAGAGGGTCATACTAGAAGAAGAAACAGGAAAGGAAACTATTTTAAATGTACTGTTGTAACACAGAACAATATACTGTACTTCAAAGAAGCCAGGCAGCTCAAAACTCCATGAAAAAAATTAAATGTCGATTACCTGGCCATTGAGCTGGTGTAGTATTTGGTGTTACTGTTTCATCTGAACTTGCTGTTCTTAGAGAATGCCGATGAGAGAGCAGCAATGTCTGATAAATCATTCCAGTGAACTGGTTTGCTTGCAATAAACTATTTTTTTAAAACAACAACAAAAGTTGTAAAAATTAATGATGGATTTTCAGGTATTTTGTTTGACTATAATGGTGAATCACATTTTACTTAGCTTAGCCATTTTATACATATTCTAATCAAGAGTGTTAATAACATTAGCTGTTAAAGAGCTACATTTTTGCATTATGATCTATTATTAGGCAACCTGCTATTTAAAGTCAGCTTCAAAGTGAGATTGATTACTGAATACATTAGTGATTTACAACTATTACTAAGATCAGGGAAGCTTAACATTCAGAAACATAAAGTATCTGACTTAATTTTTGGACTTCCTTGCTTCTTCTTCACTTTTGTGGAGAAAGATGGCATTAGAAATGGTCATGTAGAAATAGGATTATGGATGGTTCTACAGCAGAGGTCCCCAATCTTTTGGGCACTAGGGACCAATGCCATGGAGAAAGGTTTTTATGCGGACCAGAGGGGATATGGTTTTGAATACTGCCTGCATCCTGAGGATGGAGCTTTGCTTTTTTGTGTGGCTTGCTTGCTGGCATACTACAGTCTGGTGCCAGTCCACAGACCGAGGTTTGGGGACCCCTATTCTCCGTACACACATTTATTATGCAGGAATTCTAAAACAGAGCTCCCCAACCTTTCCATGTTGGCGGCCTGGAGTGAAAGGGAACAGGAAAATGTACATGCGCACATGCGTGCATGCATGTGCAAAACAGGCACCTGCATGGCAGTGGCCCTATCAACCACATGCCTGTGAAATCAGGCCATGAGCACCCACAGTGGCGGCAACGCATGCACGCATGCACAAACAGGCTGCTAGTGCCAGCATGATGCTGGCAGTGGTGCTAGCGTCCCATGCACACATAAATGGGGCCATTGGCACCCACGCGGTGGCACTAGGGCAAATGGGGAGGGCGCATGCACACGTGCAAACACTCACCAGCCATTCCCGCAGCCTGGTAGCCAACAGACCACGGCTCGGTACCGGGCTGTTGCCCACAGGTTAGGGAACTGTGCCCTAAAATACTGACAACTAATCTTATAGTTACATGGCAGCTGTTTTTTTCCTGTTTTATTGTGATTGTTCTTGAAGACTGCTTGGAGAAGTCCCTGCAGTTTTCTTGGCAAGGTGTTTTGCTATCGTCTCTTCCTAGGGGTGAGAGAAAGTGACTGGCCCCAAGTTATCCGCCTGGTTTTGTGCCTAAGGCAGGATCAGAAATCTTCTGGTTTTTAGTCTTATGCCTTAACCACTGCATCAAATGAGCTCTCACATTACAGCCTAAATAACCTTCAAAATACTAAATCTCATGAAATCTCTTGTGAAATTGTCAAAATATTAGGAAATAAAAGAATCCAAATTTGTATTAATATTTGCTCATGTTATTCATAGTTATGACATAGAACCTTAATCCTTTGTTAAGAACATTTTCCAAGCAGATTGAAAGAAAATATTTAATAAGCTGGTCCATACTGCTTTGTAAAACGTCACAAAAAGAAAAAAAAAATTCCCAGCTTATATGTTTGCTTGAAATGTATGAATTTTACATCTCATTTCTTCAATAGCAAATAACAAGCAGATTCAAACTATGTTTGAGTGAGCCAGTACACCTAATCCTATATTGGCAATATAATTATTTCAACTTTCAGACAATGTTTGCAGCCTTATCAGAAGAAACTAGAAATGGAATAAAGACCCTTCCACATGCTTGTCAATTCTCAGATACATAATGATTTCTAATACAAGTAATATGATATTAGCAGAAGCGATCAGGAAACAGCGAAGTCTAATTATGAGAAAAAATCAGCATGGGATATCTGTGAGCCAGGTCTACTTCATTAATCAGTTGCTTTTTATGTCTGATCTGAGAATTTTTTAGCTTTTCTTATATTTCTAATTTAACTAAGTTAGCCAATTTAACATTAGATAAGTAGACCCTGATTAAGCTAACAATCTAAAATAAATGTATTTGTCAGTATTATAGTTAGTTAAATACGAATATTGATTCCCAAACTATAAAAATGTAATGTGGAGATGAAGATACAGGCGACAAAAATGGTAATAATCTTTAATGAATATCATATCATACATTAACTATAGTGCTGTTGAATTACACCTTTTCTTATATTGAGGTCGTAGTACTTTAGATTATCAGAGAATAACTAACCCCATTTTTGAAGAATACAGGTAGTTCTCAATTTATGACCACAATTGAGCCCAAAATATATGTTACTAAGTGAGACATTTGTTAAATAAGTTTTGTCCTATTTTACGACTTTTCTTGCCATGACTTTTCTTTTCTTTCTTGTTAAGTGAATCATTAATTTAGTAACCCAGTTGTTAAATTAATCTGGTTTCCACACTGATTTTGCTTGTCAGGGGTTGCAAAAGGTGATCACATGACCCTGAGACACAGCAATGGTGATAAATATGAACCAGTTGCCAAGCATCTGAATTTTGATCACATGAACACTGGGATGCTGCAATGGTTGTAATTGTGAAAAAATGGTCATGTCACTTTTTTCAATGCTGTTGTAACTTTGGACAGTCCCTAAATGAACTGTTGTAAGTCAAGTACTACCTGTACAAGCAAAGATATAATAAGAGGTTAACATTTTATGCATTTTTATACCAAATTTTGATTGTACCTGATAGAAGGGAAAAATAAAAATTACCTGCAGTTATGACCCCCACAGAGAGACTGGTATATGCAAGCTGATAAAGATGCTGCTAATGTGTGCATTACCTGTATCTGGAAGAAACACACATTTCAGACAAAATTATTCAGATTATCTTGAATCCCTTGTTTTCATTTTACTTGCTCGAGAAAGCTATTCATTTAAACATAAAGTAAACAACTCCCAATATACATATAAATATTAATATGGCCATCATTATAGTAATTAATGTAATATTTTTTTAAAAAAAAGTTCAGTAAAAGACTGTCAAATTATAAATACTTGCCTGATTATTCTGTACATCTGGATGGGGCGGAGAGTCAAGAGAAATGATAGCATGTAGTATATCATGTGTCAGGTTACTAAGATGCAATAATGGATTGGCCACCACCGTTTTGGCACTTGCGGTACAGGCAAAAAGAAGAGGTATTGCACTCTGCTCAGATACAATATTACTATACGATTGCTCTGAAAATTCCTTTATAAATAGGATGGAAAATAAAGAGTATAATTTGATTTTCAAATTTCTTACAAAGATGAGTTTGCTTCTATACCCACACATACACATTGACACAATGTTAATTGGAATAATTCTCTTTTATCACCCAGAAATGTCAGTAAAGGTGGAAGAAAACAAGGAATCCAAATTTCTTGTGGGGAAATGTTTGTTTAAATTACAATAAAGTCTAGGTCCAGTGACTAACAGGCTGCATGACTTTGATTTTTCTAGGCCAAGGTTTCATTAGTTGCTCTACTAAGCTTTTTTCCCCCAAACTTCCACTTCAGTTTCCATTTTTAGAAAACTGGAAGTTCAAATACTGGAAGTACGAACCTAAAACCTTTTTAAAGAGAAAATCTGGAATTTACTGGTTTTTCTCTGAAAACAAAATTATAAAGATATAGCTCAAACAATCAAGCATTCTAGGTGTAGGGCCAGAAATATATGATTAAATTGGTATAAGCTAAAAATAGTTGGCTAGTAATTTATTTCAATTATTATGTATTAATATTTAAGGCCAAGGCCAATCAATCAGGAAAAACCCCCCTCTATTTACCTGTTGGGATTCTTGCAGAAGCAAAATGAGTTCCATTCGTACAGATGCCAAGCCTCCACCATGAGATCCATGGAGGATGCAGTAACTAAGAAACATTCGCAAAAGTGACTGGTATTTTATAAGCCAGTGTCTTCTTTGAATATTTTCTTTTAGTTGTATATCTGACAGGTCTTCAGTTCTTTCATTTAAAGAATTTTCACCGATTAGTGGGATGATTTCTGCCTGAGAATCATCTGCTTCAATATTGTATTCACATGTCTTCTGAAGGGCTACCACCTCCCTTTCAAGCCAATTATATAGCTGGTATCTTAATTTTCCGCCATCTACTTCATAGCCAGTGGATAATGTTCGAAGTTCCTCTGTAAGAATCTTCAGGCATGCCCTAAATTTCAGTTGTACACAAATGATGTCTTCTGATGAAGCTAAGACATCATTTTCACTTCCTGAACTGTAGGATTCAGTGCAGCAACTAACTTCATTTGTTTTTTCACCTGCTATCTTCTGCAAAGGTTTCATTACAAGGCAAGAATCCTCACTTTCCTCATCTTTGTCACTGTCCCATTTTAATTCCAATGGGTCATCTTGGAAGACTGCAGCTGGCTGACTCCAATCAAACAAAGCATTAGAATTTGAATATTTGTCTGATGAAACATCTGATAATGGCCCTAAACCATTTAGTACTGGTTCTGTCCTGTCAGTACTGAAAAACTGGTCATCCTTTGATTCTACCGGCTTTGGAGAAGAAGGTGAATATTCTTTACTAGTGTTCCTTAAACTAAATGTTCTTCTTAAACACTTTGATTTTTTGACCACTTTAGGCATCTTCGATAATACTTCTAAAGCCAACATCGGACAGCCAGATTTCAAATGAGTATATGCTGCAGTAAAGAATAATTTTCTTTCCTCTAAATTGATTTCATCTGCAAGTCCTTTTTCTCCTGTTACACATATCCTTGTGGAAGATAATTCAGAAGACCCAAAATGGCGTCTCAGCAATAAAGGATGTGTCCTTAGATAATTATAAAAATTGAATACCGAAGGGCTACAGTTTGAGAAGCTTCCTTCATCTATAAAAATATCACATGAAAGAATAACGAAAAATTTATTTTTTAAAAGAAATAAATCAGATATTGTCTTGCTATCAATATTATGACACAACATTTATACCCTAAGGCAACACAGATTCCCATTGAATTGTAAGAACACAAAAAGTCTAATCATCTTGTTCAATATATCTACTCTGCTTCTTAAAGTGACAAAATGATTTATCATGAAATATTTAAGTCTTTTCCCTATATTTCTTATATTTTATTCCATCTCAGTATGATTCCTTAACATTAATTGTTGCAATAATCACAGAAAGCTTCAAGATGATGCTTTGGGATAACAATATTAATAAACATAATAAAAACAAACTTCAGCTAATGAGAGAAATCAGTACCTATAATGTTTTGTGCTTCAAGTAGTGTCCTTCGTTTAGATGACACTTAATCATTTCAAAATCACCATTAGTTGGTTTGGAGGCCACAATTCCTCACCATACATGAGAACTACCCATGACAATATGTACAATATTACATACTACTAGAAGAGTTTATTTAACATTTTAAAGCTAATTTAACATGCACATATTCCAAAGGTAAATTTAAATTGCCTCAGCTTACCTTCATCATTCAAAATGGGATGGTTTAAAAGAGTATCAAGAGCATGACCATATTTTTCCAAAATCCAATAAGCCATACTTCGGAGAAAAGGATCAAAATGTGGTTTTGATGGACTTTCAGTGGAATGAGGCTTACTTCCCAGAATTTTCTTCTGAAGAATTGATTTGTAAGTACCAGATATTTCAAATTCTGATTCATATAGTCTTGCAATTACAAGAGCTAGCTGAATATCATTTAATTTCTCTAGGCAGACCTAATTAAAACAAACAAAGGAGTGTTGTTTTTTTAAAAAAAAGATCCAATCAGAAATAAGAAACACAGGCTTATTTTAGTTCAGGATTATGTATGCAGCAATCCAGATACCTCTGGAGTATTTTTACAGATAATATGGAGGCTTAACCTTTTTCTGCTGTTGTTCCTTTACTACTGGTTTTTGGGGGCATGATACTTGCAGCCTAGACATAACATTGCATCTTCATCTTGAGAGACCTATCCTTCATGAATTTCTCCTACCCCCTTTTCCCCAGTGTCCCAGATATGCTTGCCTTTTCTCATAGGAAAAATGTTCAAGACCCCTATATCATTTTGGTTACCCTCTTATGCACCTTTCCCGCTTTATTGTGTTGTTTTTCATATATAGCTGTTAAAATAGTACATAGGCTTACTTAAGTAAGATGGCTCACGCTTGATTTGATGGCATCACAATTATACTCAGCCTATAGCAATAGCACTTAGACTTATATACCACTCCATAGTGCTTTACAGCACTCTCTGAGCATACTGCCCCCAACAACCTGGCTCCTCATTTTACCAACTTCAGAAGGATAGAAGACTGAATCAACCACAATCAAACTTCAGGCTATGAGCAGAGTTAGCCTACAATATTGCAATACAGGGCCCCTTAGATTGCAAATTCGTCCTTTTCTCCATTCTGTATTAAAACATAGTTTAGCATTCTATAGTATTCTCAGCTCCTTTTGTTTTGTATAGACATTGGACAAGGCTATTCCTGTTTTCAATCAGTTTAAGTGTACTGTATGTTCCGGCGTATAAGACGACTGGGCATATAAGACGACCCCCAACTTTTGAGAAGTTTTTCATGGTTTAGCAAGTCATCTTATACTCCGGAAAATATGGGTACCTTAACTTTCTAATAAAAGTAATGTAAGTCTTAAACACATTAGCATTTCATTATATTTCATCGCTTGTTCCTGATCTGCTGAAGACAAATGTAGCTGGGTAACATCCCATAATAAGCATGGGGATGCACTTGTGAAGCTTTGCAGTATATGAGGAACTGCCTCACCCCAATGGGACTAGCTGGCCCCTCTCGTTCAAGTGGAAGCAGCCTAATTTGGATCCCACTGACCAAAGAATTTCTGCTGCTGGGCTCCAGGAGAAGATTTCTGCTGTGCCCCCTCCAGAATATTCTACCATCAGAGGTGAAATTCCCCCCCCCCAACACACAAAACATAATCCTGGCCTTCTGGCAGAGCCAGAAGTTCCAGTTGACGGTTAAGCCAAAGGTTGTCTGGGGCCCCTGGTAATGGATGCCCTGCAGCGGGGATGGCCCGATGGGATTGTCGGAGGCCAAGACTGCCATTTTGTAGAGTCTGCTGAACACCCCCGTGTTACCGACGCTGTTGATCTCCATGGTGGAGTTGAGGTCATTCTTCCAGGTGCCGATCAGGGAGGACTAAAGGAGAGCGGGAGGGAGGAGGAAAGCAGGTTGCAGTGCTAACCAAGCCCAGCTGTCCAACAGGTAGAGACTTTGGATCCATTTTCTCCGTGAGATCTGAAAACACCCTCTACTGCCACTTGCCCAACCCCCAAGGCTGCCCACGCCAGGTGAGGCTGGCAAAGGTGGCGCATCCTAAAGTCTGTCGGTGGAGGCCTGCCAGACTGCTTCCGTGACGACACCCTGCGGGCGGATCGCTCTGTCATGTGCACAGTGAGAGCACCAGCCACAACGGCAAGTTTCCAAAGAAGGAGGAGCATGGAGGAGGAAACGCTGAGTGTCCGTCTGTCGGGATCCCAGGGCTTCTGGTGCTCAGCGCGACGGCACTAGGTGTGGTCAACCCCGAGGAAGCGGCACACTGCGCAGCCCGCCAGCTCCCACCAGCTGCTCCTGCAGCCCACCCGAGCAGAGGCTGGTGGCTGAGGGGATTTCCCCGGGGGAGGAAAAGCCCCGCTTGCACCGCCTCCCTCCACCACCCTAGATTGGGAGGGGCAGGATCCCTGCCCAAGAGGCAGATGCTTCTGTGAAATCGCTGGCCTTCTGCGAGCGCTGAGCAGCATTTCGGCAGCAAGGGGGACAGGGGCACTTCTTCTCGGGAAGCCCCCGCCACTGACCCAACATGGGCATTCTTACTTGGCTGGCTCTCCGCCAGCGCTTCTCTCCCACTATTGGTCCGCCAACACTCCAACCTTGCCCCTTCCTCCCGGCTGTTTCTCGGAGGGACACTTTTCTAGGGCTATTTGGCTGCGTGGGACACTTAAACTCTCATCCAGACAGCCAATCCCCGCACCAAGGGGTGAGGAGCATGGGGCGCAAGATACGGGGGAGCTTGCTTTGATGTACCGTATTTTCCAGCATATAAGGCAACTGGGCGTATAAGACGACCCCCAACTTTTGAGAAGATTTTCATGGTTTAGAAAATCATCTTATACGCTGGAAAATACGGTACTATAATATTTATATTCATATCTGACAGAACCGTATTTAGATGATGCTAATAAGCATATACCTGTTCTTGTAGTCAGACTACTGAATCTCACTGGACTTCATCCATAACATTCAAATCTGCTTATACTATTAAAACAACGAGTGTGTGTAAATACATGATTAGATGTATTGTAAATTCTTTCAATAATCTAAAAAAACATATTACTTACCTCAATGGCATCTTTTAAGTGACCAGCCAATAAAAAAAATGCTGTAGAATGTTCAAAACGTTGCTTGCCTAGCAGTGAAAAAGCATTCTTCAGTGCTGCTTTACGCCATCTGTCTTCTGTAAAATTGTTTCCAAAGAACTGTGTCATTTTAGTATCTTTTAGGGACCTGCCAATGTAATCATTTATAACTATTAAGTCATGATGTACAGAAAGAAAGGAATAATTTATATTTATCAAATTTTTAAAATCAAGCTGCTGCTAAAATTCTACATGTGCAATTAGAAATGACCAATATTTAACTTGGGTACTCTGCTTATGATACAATAAAAATACTCATATGAAATGCCATGTTAAAAATAAGGCACATAAAATAATGCTTTTCAAACTTTTGGTAGTTATAAACGCCTTGATAAAAGATTTTGAAGCTGGGAGGACTGCCCAGGTAAACAAAGCCCCTATATTCTGGTCCTTAAGAGTATGGGACTTCACATTCATTTATGTCTTTCCATTCCTTTCATTTATATTCTTTTAAATGAAACTTTGATTCTAACATTTCAATCCAAATTTAAGTATTTATTTATCACTTGAAATTTTATGCACCCCTCCAAGTAGGTTCCTCCATAGAAACCTCTTTAGTATCACTGAGGATTATTCTGTTTATTCTGTTTCTGTTTTGTATATGGTGACTCATATCTGGCTTGATAGCAGATAGCCTGTGTTTTAGTTGAAGTTCTATATCTAATTGTTTCCTTTTATTATATTGTATTTCTATTAGTGCTACAAAAGTACAGCCTCGAGTAAAAATGTGGAAGTTGCTTGGCATCAAACCTGGATTGTCTAGCACAGGGGTCCCCAACCCCTGGTCTGTGGACTGGGCCGTGGCATACCAGCAACTGGCCCACACAAGCAAAGCCCCATCCATGGGATGCAGGCAGCACACAAAACCATGCCCCCTCTGGTCCATAGAAAAACCCCTATCCATGTAACCGGTTTAAATTTTATTGATTCAGATTCGGGAATCGAAGTTAATTAAGGGTGTAAAGATAAGGAAGAATGAGTATAAATTGCGGGCATTTGCGGATGATTTGGTTTTAATTTTGGAACAGCCGAATCAGGCGATTGATGGTTTATTAGAACTTATAACACAGTATGGGAATGTTTCTGGTTTTAAAGTTAATAATTATAAGACTAAGATATTATCTAAGAATATGTCAGTTAAAGAAAGGGAAAGTTTGATTAAAGCCACAGGTTTTCAGATGGTAAAAAAGGTTAAATACTTGGGAGTATATCTAACTGCTTCAAATGGAAAATTGTACAAGAACAATTATGAACCACTATGGGCAAAAGTCCAAAAGGATTTAATAGATTGGAAAAAATTGCAATTGTCATTGTTGGGGAGAATTTCAGCTGTAAAAATGAATGTTCTACCAAAGTTTCTTTTTTTGTTTCAGATGATACCTATTCTTAAAAAAGAGGCAAATTTGGAGGAATGGCAAAAGGGTATCAATAATTTTATATGGGCCGGGAAGAAACCAAGGGTTAAATTTAAGATATTACAGGATGCTCGAGAAAGAGGGGGACTTAAGGCACCCAATTTGAAATTATATTATGACGCAGCCGCCCTAACTTGGTTGAGTGATTGGCTTAATTTAACAAATATGGATATTCTTTTTTTGGAAGGTTGGGATTTAATATATGGTTGGCATGCATATTTAATTTTTAATAAGAAAGTTGATCGGACTTTTAAATCACATATTTTGAGGAATGCTTTACTTCGTGTTTGGAAGAAGTATTATTATAGATTAAATTATAAAATACCTATCTGGGGGATTCCCAGACATGCAATTGAGGGAACCTCTAAGGGGACAAATTTTGATAAAATTTCATATAAAGAATTGTTAATTTGTTCTGGTTCGAATTGGCATTTGAAATCCCTAGATGTATTAAGGCAGCAAAATATTCTACAGTCATGGTTTCAATATTTACAAATAATGGATAGATGGACTGTAGACAAGAAAGAGGGAATAACACTAGAAGATAGACAATTGGTTATTCAGATTAAAAACCAAGGTCCGGCTCATATAAAAAGAATATATAATGTTTTATTAGAGTTAGATTCGGAAACAGAATTGGTTAAAGATTGTATGATTAAATGGGCTCAGAATATACAGGAGCCGATCTCATTGGATTTATGGGAGATAATTTGGATAAGAAATGTTAAATTTACACAAGCTCAAAATTTGAGAGAAAATTTTTATAAAATGTTTTATAGATGGCATTTAGATCCTAAAAAATTATCTTGTATGTATTCCAACATACAGCCCAAATGTTGGAGATGTGGCAATAATGATGCGACATACTTTCATATTTGGTGGAATTGTAAAAAAGTAAAGGCTTTTTGGATTATGATTTGGTGGAACATTCAAAAGATTTTTAGAAAGAAGATAAAGTTTACTCCTCAACTATTTTTACTTGGTATTTTTGTTGACTTAAATGAAAAAGAAACTACTTTGATGTTGAATTTATTAACTGCAGCAAGGTTACTAGTAGGTCTATATTGGAAGAAAGATTCTTTGCCTACTTTAGAAGAATGGATATTTAAAGTATCTAGTTTTGCAGAAATGGCAAAAATTTCTGCTTATTTAAAGGATCATACACAAGAAAGATATATTACTGTATGGGGAAGGTGGATAGATTATATTCAGAAAAAATATGGAATTAAAAAGTTTTATTTATTTTATGAATGAATATCAAATATTATAGAGAATTGTTTTATAAGTTATGGAGTTAAAGGTTAATTATGATATTTTTTTTCTTTCTCTCTTTTTTTTTCTTTTTTCTTAATTATTATAATTTTCTTTTTCTTTTTTTTTCTTAACCCTGTATTCTGCTCTGGGAAGTGAAGGGAGGGGGGGTGGGGGTGGGAGGGAGGGTAAGGGGGGGTTCTCTATTTTAAAATTTTATTGTATTTTTATAAATGATTGTATGTTTTAAAAAATAAAAATTTTCATGTAACCGGTCCCTGATGCCCAAAAGGTTGGGGAACTCTAGCAGCTGAAGAGGATGAAATTCAACTTTGGAAATGCCTCATGGATTGCTCATGAAATACAGTCATATTGCAGTTAAATTTCCATCTTGTACTTCTGAACTTTGCTCATTGTTGTTTCAAAGCATGTAAAGGAGGAAAGCATGTAAAAAGAACAGACAGGGCCAAAAGATGGAGTACTTTTCTGATAGCTGTAAAACATTTGTCTACTGTTGGAAGAAGCATGTAGTTAACAATGGCGAGTTAGCTTGATATAGTAGTTAAGGCATCAGGCTAGAAATTATGAACATGGAGGAACTATATATTTATTATATTATATTAATTATATTGTCATGTCATGTCATATTATATTATTATATCCCTGAAAAGGGCCCAGCAGTGTTGATATAAATTATGTAGTAGTTCTAAGCTAACTTGAGTTCAAGAATTGAGATCCTGAGGAGCTTGAAAAACATTGTAGGTATTTCATAGTACATAAAGGACATTAAGGAACAACTTCTCTCTCTCAATAGATTTATCATCTCTCTCTCTCTCTCTCTCTCTCTCTCTCTCTCTCTCTCTCTAGATTGTTCCTTAATATCCTTTATGTACTACTGGAATATCTATTACTTCTACCAAGTAGTAGGAATGCAAGAAAACTAGTTGTAATGTGTACTGAATTAAATTCTGTTATAAAATTGTACCTGTATAGTCCCCAAATTACAGCCTTTTTTTTCATTGCAAGATAGAAAATGGCTGCATCCAAAGGATCATTGTTTCTTTGAAAGGCTGCTTTAGCGACCTGAAAGGATAATAGTAAATGCTGTGGTTACAAATGTAGTATTTTGTCATAGTTACGTTCAGAAAAAATTCTGAGCAATTACTGAAATAATTTATATTTAATATACAGAAATAGCTAAACCAACTCTATTTATAAAACATATATGATTTTCCTTTAGAAATGAAACCATTATTTATAAAAAATAAATTTTATATTGTATGTGGATAAGAGATTTATCTTCTAGCAAGCTTCTCGGATTTCAGGCTTAATATAAAATTAGAGAACACCTTTCCCTTGATCAACTGCTTGCATGAAATCTCATGCAGTCCTGTGAATGCAGTTTCTAATAGCTCATAGCTACTCTGCTATTGCTTAAATAAAGGGGTGATATAAATATACGAAAAGCAAAAGTTTGCTCTGAATACATTCATGCCTGGTAATTTTGAAACCTACCATCAGAGTTATATAAATTTATATAATTTATAATTATAATTTTCATCTTGTACTTAAATTGCTGAGGACTCCATATCTGGTCAGGGGGAGCACTAACTGACCTGAAGTAATCTAGGAATAGTTGAACATCTTACTAAAATAAATCCAATTAACATTTCTGCTGCTTAAAAAAATTAAGCATAGTAAACATTGCAGATTCTATATCCATATAAGTTAAGAAAAATCATGAATGGGTTGTTCAAAAGGTGTATGTCTCTCCTTCAACTATCTAGGTAGGACACTCTAGTAAGAAATCTCAGCAGGTAGCACTACTTTGTCCACTTTGTTTGGATTTGACTATAAGCAGGTGACACCTTGTTTTTACTTGTAAAGGAAATCATTTGGGGATGTAGATTAGAATTTTGGAACAAACAGTACAATTTTTCTGTACTGATGTTAAGGAAACAATATGGCTGTGTCCATGTAGTTATCAGAAATCAAGCTTAACAAAAAGAACAGTACTTTTACTTTACAAAATTCATTGGGTGAATCACTTTAAGAGTAAAAATATTAAGTCCTCTTTAGTTCATCTGGTTGTTCACTGCCATTTCTTAAAAATGTATCTATTGAAAATAATTAAAATTTATGTTTCTACTTACTACTTCTACTTTATCTCTCTCTTTATAAAAATAAAGTCAGATATAGTTATGTCAATAGTTCAAGTGCAAACTTCAGTTTTGTTAAAGGCAAAGTGTTTGTCACATATGTTCCTTTAATATTAATCAACAGGTGTAAAACTGGCAGACAAAAATATTATCTGCAGCGATACTGTATAATTATATTAGAATTATAATATGTGACTACAGAAGATGAACTATATACAAGCCAACAGTAATAAAGGTAGAAAAATTGCTCATGGGAAGCTATTTCATGGAAACATTCCTTTTCAATCTTTTTTCTAATCCATATTTAAAAAAAAACATTCTGCTTAAAAAAATCTGAAAAATATATCATCCACTCTAATATCTAAATGAAACATATAGCAAGATACAACCTAGTTTGTTATAAACTGTCTTTACCTTCTCAATGCATCTGCGCAAATTATGGGTATTTCGAACCCACCATCCTATTCCCATAGCTCTAAGTTCGGACCATGTTGGATCACCTTTTTGTATTGCAGGAAGCATGTTTAGAAGTTCTTCTTCTGCAATAGAGTGAAATGCCCAGGCAAAATGACTTGAAGACAAACCTGAAATAATCACAAATAATTATGAAATAATTATTTATGTTATAATTGATAAAATAAAATATATTACCTTTAAAATATTTAGTGATTCTTTTTCTGATACTTAATTTTTTTAAAAAAAGAAGTTGGTGACATGAAGTAGCATACAAAAAAAATCATGTCATCATAATTTATGTGCATGATTAATTACTTGCAAATAGGTACACTTAAAAAGTTGTAAAACACAAAATATTTAAGCCTGTATGCCAAAATTAAAACAAAAACTAAGGTCCGTACTTAACTGTTTAAAGATACACCTACACCCACAAGAATTAATGATCCTCTCCTAGAGCCAAAGGAGTTAACAGTCAGAAAAACCTGTAATATTCAATTGTTCATTGCATCTCTTCATTATCAGCACTATTCCAAAGGTTTTCCATCTCAGAAGCTCACATTTGTTCAGAAACAATCCTAGTTATGTCTAAAATATTGTTCTGTTTTGCATTAGTGTCTCACAGAATGAAGAAAGTATTACCTTGATGTAGTAGCTGAGCTCTGTGAGCAGGTGGCAGAGACGTTGTCATAAAAGTGTGAAGACGAACTGCCAAAAGAAACTTCAAACCACATTCGTCAAGTGTTTCTCCTCCTATGAATGAAGATTCAGTCTACAAAATGAAACTCTTTAAACAAAAGTCTATGATCATTTGCCATATTTTCCATTATTTATATATTTTAAGCCTTGTTAGACATAGTTTCATAATATAGGGAATGGGTAACAAATGATTTTAAAGCAATCAACAATTAACATAATATTTAGTAACATAATTATAGCAGACAAATAAAGCCCTACAATATTTATTTTATTTTATTTAAAATCAATATTACTAAATTCAGAAGAAAATGTTGCTGTGAAGGTAAAGGTTGCCCCGTAACTATTGCAGTATATGGAAATTTGCAGTCCATATAGATAAAAAGGTAGCTCTTCTAGTTTTCAAACTTCAAACCTTTAAACAAAATCTTTCTATTTGTAAAATACTTTCTTAGGAAGTAGCAAACTTAATGCTAAAAAGAACAGTAACTATGGAACACAGGTAGAAAAAGAATTTAGAGAATCATATTAGTGTGAAATAGTATAGGGTTTTCTGAAATGGTATAGGGTTTACTGCCTGAGCAGGGGTTTGACTAGAAGACGTCCAAGATCCCTTCCAACTCTATTATTATGTACACTTTATTATATTATTGTTGTTGTTGTTGTTGTGTCTTTTAATTAAACTACAGTATTAATTTTCTTTGAGTACTTCCCAAATCAAATACATTTTATTTATTTATTGAATTTCTATATCTCAACCTGTGATTTTGTGTGGCTTACAGTTCTAATTACCAAATTTAGTCTACTGTATATCGTTAAATTTCATATAGGCCAGTAGCCTTCATAATTAATTGATGTATTCTTTATTAACAGTGCTATCTAATAAGGTTTAGAAGATTTATTTATTTATTTGGTAAGTTAAGTATAGACAGGACTGTTAAAAAGAAAATATGGATTAGTTATTACAAAACGTACCTTTGCTTCTGTCTCTGCTTTCTCCTATATCAGTACTGGTAATGGCAATTGTATCAGCTAAAGCCATCAATAGCATCTGTTCCATCCTGGTAAGTCCTGGTAAGCTAGAGTGAAGCAAGTGCCGAGAAAGAACTTGGGCATGCTCTTGTCCAAAGTAAGTTGGATTATACTGAGAAAGATCAATAACTTTTGGCTTTTTGTCATCTTCATCTACTTCAATTGTAGTTAGTTCATCTGTATACAGGCTGGAATTTTGAAATAGATCCTCATAATTTTCATCAGTCACATGTTTGTTAGAGTTTTTTGGAGTATTTGACTTTTCAGTACAAGCATAGGAACATTCTTCATCAGCAGCAAGCAATGCATACAAAGGAAGAGGTGGAACAGAATCTATTTCTGTATAGTCTGTTATTACACATCTGTTAAATGTCATAGGGTCTCTTGTACTGCTCCCACTAGCACAGATTGAGAGAGAACGGTACCTTTTCTCATGGCAGGGATCATTTATAGCAATAACTTCTCCAGCAATGGATTTGACTAGATGAGATAAAATGGCCTTTGCTCTACGTACTTTCCCTAAATCCATGAGTTCCAAAAGTTGCACAGGATGATACTGAGGTAAAGTAGGACATAATGAATGAGCTGCTTCAAAAAGACCAGAATCTTCCATCTCCAGTGACAGATCAAATACAGTTCGTTTCCCACCAAGTTTTTGAGCAAAGCTAGTCATGGATCTGTTTAATGTTCGTTTTGATGGGGGAACACCATACAACTGGCTTTGTTTAACTAAACTTGTTATGGATGGTGTACTACCACTGTAAGAGTCTGCAGTAATGGGATCTTGCTTTGAAAATGGCTGCCATTGAGAATAAACATGCATTTCACAATCCATCCCAACTACAAGGATGCCATCACGAACCCAAGACAAAGAAACTGGTAAAGGAGGTGACCCCTCTACTGATGAGACCAAGTCCACACATCGTAACAGTATAAATCTAGATGTACAAGAGGTTTTAGCATTTTCCCATACTGGCAGTACAAGCATTTCCTTGGCACTTTGTTCCTGTATTTTCCCAGCCAACTGACCAAACATATAAAGCTTTGAACCAATGCTTACTGTTAATATATGAGAGCCATCTTCCCTAGACATCCAGTCTAAATGAACCAAATGCTTTGTTCTGGATGTTAAGTTCTTATTTCCTATTGCCACTGAACTACTATTGACACTCAGAGAATCCAATGTTAGGTTTAGTTCATCTATATGAAGCGTTTGTTCCAAGTTCCAACAAGAGCCTCCTGAAGATTCACATTCAAAAATACCAACATTCACAAAAAAATCTTGAGAATTACTGTTTTGGGATGGTGTTTGCTTGTATGCCACAGCTAAACGATTTGTATGAGCACAGCTAATTTCAAGAGGTAAACCAGACACTTCAAGAGCACTGCTACTAAGATGTCCATCTTCAATAAGCAATGGCCATTCTTCCCATACATATGTAGCACTGTTCTTAGTACTCTCTGGTTTGGATAATACATCGGTTTCCTGTGTAATTCTACACCTCCAAAACCTAACTTTCCCATCTGAGCAAAGTGTTGCAAGAAGATAAGGAGTTTGGCAGACTGGATAAATTGAAGAAGAACTTAAGTGACCTAAGATTAAAAAATAAAAATCCTTAGAATAGAATAGAATCCTTAGAGGAAAAAAATCAGTTGAATATGAGATTTTTAAGCAATTTTGTCAAAACTTAAAAGAGCAAAGTTTAGTTTATAAATCCAACAGTTTACTGTTGTAACATGGCGTAACCTTTAAAGCAGTTTAATAGCTGTTTTTATATTAATTTTATTTAAATATTAGGCTTTCAAATTACTGTTAAGATTTAAGGAAAACTCTGAAGAAAAGCTTAGATGAAAATCAGTTAATACATAATTTCCTCTTACTCTATTTGTTTTTTAATTTACAAACCTGCTGATGGTTTAATGCTTACTATCTCCACTCCTTCTGGTAAATTCAACTCTTGACTATAGACAATTTCTGAAGAAAGAACTAACTGGCTGGTGCTCTGAAGATTATCTCTGCAAACTTGGTATTTCTTTGTGAAGGAACTGTGAAGCTTTTCTTGGTCTGGAGAAGGAGAATATAGTTGTTCTTGAGATGCTGTTTCAGAAGCCGTAGGAGATATTTTTTCATTTACAAAAATTGGGATATTTTATCTAATGTTTATTTAAAATACAATCAGGTCTATGAAATTTCAAGTTATTCTGAAATTACAATAATAACTAAATTCTGTGCTTACATCAACATATTTATTTTTCTACTACTTCTACTACTTTCATTACTACCTCTTTCTATATGGAAGTTTGATTGGCACTTTTGGGATTCTACATGCTTATAATAACCTTTTACTTTCTAATTCTTATGGATTAGTGCACCCAAGGTTTTTTTTTGTCACTGAACACCCAGAACAGAGTTCTGGCACCTTTTTTGGATGGAACCTTGTAGGGTAGCATGGCGGGTTGTATGATATGTGTGAGGGTTTTTTGTTTTTTTTTTTTTACAAAAAAAGCACTGAGTGCACCACCAAATACTAATGTATACATTGTCTATTCAGTCTTAGAGACGAAAGAGTTTTGAAATATTATTTTACTTTATTAATAATTTGCCTGTGCCTTTAGTCAAAATGTGTAAAATTTATGCGACAATGACAAAGAACAGTTAAAAACCATACTTATGTGTATTTGAAAAAGAATTCAGAAGTTATAGAACATGGAACTGAGAAATTCAATAATAAATACTTAATGAACTTATCCCACAATTACCAAATGAATACATTATTCAAGAAACATATTGTATAAATTCTTACATATATTTTACAAATATTTAGAACATACCCACTGAGACTGGCAGGGATTTCAAATGTAATTTCCACATATGTAACAGTGAGCAGTTTTGAGTATATTCAATTACAATTAAATAAAATTTTTCAGAAAATCCATTTTTCTGAAATCCTGCAAAAAAAAAAAAAAAAAAAAATTCAGTACAACACAGCAATTAAGAATTTCTCCAGCTGTTTACTGTTGCTCCTTTGTATGTTATGCCAATTTTAAATATGTGAAATTATCGAATTTTTACAGATTTAATCACATGTTGTCAAGAACATTCAGGTTAGTTTATTTAAGATAGTCATCTTTTGAAGACACAGATAATCCTGTTCAGAAGCTGTAATCTAGCACTTGCATTTGGAAACATGTTCATACTGATCAGAACTTAATTACAGGTAGTCTTCAACTTATAACAAATTGTTTAGTGATTATAATAATAATAGTAGTAAAGTTGGAAGGGACCTTGGAGGTCATCTAGTCCAACCCCCTGCTCGGGCAGGAAACCCTACACCATTTCGGACAAATGGCTGTCCAGTCTCTTCTTAAAAACTTCCAGTGTTGGAGCATTTACTGCTTCTGGAGGCAAGCTGTTCCACTGATTAATTGTTCTCACTGTCAGGAAGTTTCTCCTTAGTTCTAGGTTGCTTCTCTCCTTGATTAGTTTCCACCCGTTGCTTCTTGTCCTGCCTTCAGGTGCTTTGGAAAATAGCTTAATTCCCTCTTCTTTATGGCAGCCCCTGAGATATTGGAATACTGTTATTGTTTGAAATTACAACAGTAATTATAGTTCTCTACAGTTTATAATTCAAAAGTCTTCTTGGAACTAGTGGTACAACTACAGTAGTCCAAAGGCATCAATGGGACTTAATGTCCGTTATCAGATTAGATTAAATTTATCAAATTAACATTATTAAACAGAACTCTATCTAGTGAAAATTGGCCTTGTTAAAGTTAATGTATGAACTCCTCACAGATGGTTAATATTATTATGTTATGTTGTATGCAGGGCCTACTTTAAGGGTTGTGAAATAGTTGATATAGAGTTCAATGACCAACACTGAAAAATAAAATAAAATTTCACCCATGTTACTCCCTTTGTATATTTCTAAATGTTTTTTTTTAAAAACTATAAACGATATAGATGAGAAAAGTGCAACTGGTTCAAAAACAACATAAGCATTTCAAAGGTACAATCACAAACTGTCAGACCCAAAGTGGCTGAGACTGTTTTAAATTTTTTGTTTCTATGTTTATTATTTTTAAATTGCAAAGCTAAAACATAAACCTTTAAAATAATTAACTCCTGAACACATAGAGATCACAAATGCTCTCAGAAATACTCAGGCAAAAAACATTTTCCACATAAAAACCCAAATCCCACATTTGCACTAAATGTAAAAAAACATAATAAATATCATTTGATGCTGAAAATAAGTTTATAATACCAATTGGATATAGAGCAAGTGAGATTAAAGGAAAACAAAGTATGAATTGGCTACATTGCCTGCCTATAAGATTCTAAATCACAACTAAACAATTCGTGGCTTAGCATATTTTGCTGCTACATGAAATTTGCATTGAGATTGCAGCTAAAACTGATAACAATCTGATAATTTTCTAATTATGCACAGAGCATTATCTTTAATTTAGTCCAGAAGTCAATGTGATTTGAGAAAGGAGCTGCTGTAGCTGTTGGACCAATTTTAAAAACACTAACAGCAGCAACCTGCAGCACAGGGTATGTCTATATTTACATTCAGAGGAAAATCAGTTGCTTCTTCCTATTTATACTTCTCATTTTTGACTAATGTGTAGCACATGGTAAGAGGGAGGATAAAATGATTGTACTATTTCAGATTATAGACAAAAGCAACTTCTGAAGTTTCCTTCATAATAAACTCTTCATAAACATAAAACTTATATAGCAAGGCACCAACTAAAAATGGATATTTGTCCCAGAAGGACAACTCCTCCTTCTCCTCCCATGGAAATTCTTTTCTTTTCTTTTCAACTCAAGGATTTTTAACAATGACATATTTAATTTTTAATCAGAAGTTGTACAATCCTCTCTGTTCTCATTGTTCTATTTGGTTAGGCTCACACCCATACATCCTTCTTTCTTGTTGATAATTATTGCAGTTTTACATAAGAATAACATATTGAGTTTGGTAATATTTGCCTGGTGTGACTCTTTTTCTATGTTGTTTGAATAAAAATGAACTTAGGAAGGAGGAAATCTTTGACAGACATGCCTAATATCTAGGATATTGAATCTTTTTTAAGTGAAAAAATTTATTTATATTATTAAAATTTCTATCTTTCTGTTCCCAAAGTGCACAAGAGAAATTGCAAGTTATAAAATCTAAAAATAAAACACAGCAATTAAAATTAGGGATCAAATTGTATATATCAACACTTTCCCATTTCAAAGAAAAGGTAGAATTAAAACTCTTATTTGTATCTAAATTATTCATATTTTAGTGTAGAAAAAGAAATGTCTGTATCTGATTATAAAATGTATTATTTTACTACAAACATAATGTTACAAGCCAAAGTGCTTATTACACAATACATTTTATACATTATACTTACCAGGATCAAGTAGTATTGCCTCTTTTTCTGAGAATCTATTCTCAAGTTTATTCGTAATGAAATCTTCTTGAAAAACATGAAGTAGCTGCATTTTCTCACCATGCTAAATTAAAAACAGGTACATTTTAAATATAATAAACAGAGTGGCAACAATCTAAATACAGTAAAAAAAAGATTCAAGTTAATTAGTTTATGATATAAAATATTAAATACTTAGCTAACAATAAACACTTGGGGACTTTCGCTTCCGGATCATGGCACTTTCAGCCATACAAAGAGCTGTCGCTCTTTGTTGGCTGTTTTCTCTCTACCGGTAGACACTTATGCGGATCTTAAATCACCCTAGAGGGGTGACCACCGTCAAGGAGGCTTTTGCTCGGCTGCCATGGAGCAGCGGCTCCCCCTACAGTCCGAGCTAACTCCGTAGGGCCAATGGAGAAGATCGGTCAGTAAAATGGCCGATCACTTTGCTGTGCTAGCTGAAGTCAGAAAATCATCTAAGCATAAAGAACCACCGTGGTAAATCCGGGTGAGACCCTTCCTCCCTCTCTCCATTCTGAACTATTTTTCCTGCAAAGAGCTTGCTTTTTGGATGACTTCCCTGTTTTAAAAAAGCAACTTCAGTCTGTTTGAGGAATAATAATAATAATAATAATAATAATAATAATAATAATAATAATAATAATAATCCCCCAGTGAGGCACTACCTTGACGTGGTTGTGGGGCTTGTGTACTCTGAGGAAGATGAGAGCTATGCCAGAGGTTCAACCATACTGGACAGGTCTCATCAGAGGAGTCAGACAAAGAGTGTCTCTCCCATAAAAAATATGGTGAGACGTAAATTTCAGAATGCCATACCGGCTCGGACGTCGCCCGGGTTAACAAGGTCCGCGCTAGATATTGGAGTTCCTGGATATCTGGTGAAAAATGGGTTACAGGACTCAGGACTGTTGGCTGAGCAACCAGGGCCAGCAGCTGCAGAACTACTGGAAGAAAAGGTGTTTACCCGTCGCAGATACACAGTGATGGAAAACAAAGAAATAATGATCTGTTACTACAGATCAAGTCCAACAAGACGAGGATATCTAAAACGAATGCACCAATTCTGGAAAGAACAGCATCCAGAATCAGAAATAACAGAACAGAGACTAGCAGATCAACGCCGATTTATAACACGAAATAAAGTATTCACAGAAACAGAATTGGACGAACTGCAAAGGTTTACCCAGGGCAAAGAAATCAAAGCCTTACCAGAAGTAATTCAGAATGTAGAGGCAAACCAGGGGGAGTTGGCAGTGAAGGAATCCAGCAGAGATATACAACTGTTCTCATTTGGAAACCAGGCACCTCTTCCTCAGGAAGAACAAAACCCTCTAACTAAAGAAATAAAAGAATTGAAACAAAGAATAACTGAGCATCTAGAACAGCACAAAAACAACAGAATAAGGCTGCCTGCATTGAAGCTTGTTCCAAAGAAACAGCTAGCACAAGCATTAAAAGATGCAAATACTGCAATAGCAAGTATAAGCACCAATTCACTGCAAGAAACAAACCAACTAATGTACAGCACAGCTGCAGTTATAACAGAATACCTGGGATGTAAAATCAACAAAAAAGAAAAACAAACAAACAGTGCACCAGAAAAATGGAAGGTTAGACTAGAAAATAAGATCAGCAAGTTAAGATCACATGCAAGCAAGCTAGAACAGATGAAAGAAAAGAAGCTGAAGAACAAGAAGACCAAAGAATACCTAATCAAGAAATACCACTTAGAAACAAGGAAGATCAAGGAAGCACTGGAAATAATAAAGCAACAAATAACAGCTATAGCCAGGAAAATCAGTAGATATGAAGCTCGAATTGCAAACTATAGGCAGAACCTCCAATTTCAATCCAATCAGAAACGTTTCTACCAATCCATCAATGGAGAAACTGCAAGGAATCAGTCAGTACCTGACAAGGAAGAAACAGTGCAGTTCTGGAAGCAGATATGGGATAACCCAAAGAAATACAACAAGGATGCGGCTTGGTTAAAAGAGGTGGATGCAAATAAAACAGAAGTTGAAATGAAAGAACTAGTAATAACAACAAAAATGGTAGAAAAAAGAGCAAAGAAAATCAAAAATTGGTCAGCACCAGGTGAAGATGAACTGCATGGGTTTTGGTTGAAACATCTAACTGTTATACACCCACTCATTGCCAAGCAGTTCAACAATATACTACAAGGAGGAGAAATTGAAAAGTGGCTAACAACTGGGAAAACCTACCTAATAATGAAAAATCCAGCAAAAGGGGCAACACCAGGTAACTACAGGCCAATTACCTGCTTACCAACAACTTCAAATTACTAACTGGTGTGGTAGCTGATGCAGTACAACAGCATCTAGTTGAAAACAATCTCTTTCCACCTGAGCAGAAAGGAAACCGCCCCAATAGCAGAGGAACAAAAGATCAACTCCTAATAGACAAAATGATCTTGGAAAACTGCAAGAGAAGGAAGACCAACCTGAATGTGGCATGGATTGACTACAAAAAGGCATTTGACTCTCTGCCACATGATTGGATAATCAAGTGCCTAGAAATAACAGGAGTCAGTAGAAACATCAGAAAATTTGTGCAAAGATCGATGGCACAATGGAAGACACAGTTGCAGATCAATGGTGAAAAGCTGGGAGAGGTTAATATCAAGAGAGGAATATTTCAAGGAGATTCATTATCACCATTACTATTTGTTATTGCACTGTTTCCTCTGTCAACAATACTGAATAACTCAGGACATGGCTATCAAACATCAAAAACATCTGCTAGACTATCCCACCTCCTTTACATGGATGATCTGAAGCTGTATGGAAAAACATCATCTGAAATAGAATCGCTGCTCAACACTGTCCGTATATATAGCCAAGATATTGTAATGGAGTTTGGCTTGGACAAATGTGCCACACTTACTATCAAACAAGGAAAAATAGTGAAAACTGAAGGAATCAAGATGCCCCACGAAAATAACATTAAGAGTCTGGATGAGGAAGAGTACTACAAATACTTGGGTATCCTTCAAGCTGACAACATCAAGCACACTGAAGTCAAGAAAAAGATTAGAGGTGAATACATCAAGAGAGTGAAGAAGATCTTAAAATCCAAACTCAATGGAGGAAATACCATAAAGGCAATCAACACCTGGGCAATCCCAGTCATTAGGTACACAGCTGGAATAGTGGACTGGACTCAAGCAGAACTAAAAGCAATGGATAGGCAGACCAGAAAAATAATGACAATGAATCATGCCCTTCATCCACGCAGTGACATTGATAGACTTTATCTACCAAGGCAAATAGGTGGGCGTGGAATGCTACAAGTACATCAGATGGTTGAAGAAGAAAAAATGGCTTTGGAAGAATATCTGAAGAACAATGATGAAGATGCACTGAAATTAGTATATCAGGAAGGCTTACTAACTACTGGAGAGACCAAACTGGCCTACAAGAAAGACCAAATGAAGAACAGAATAGAGGCATGGGAAGACAAAGCACTACATGGCCAATACATTAAAAAAATAGCTGGGAAAGCAGATAATAATAAGACCTGGCAATGGCTAAGAGCAGGAAAATTGAAGAAAGAGACCGAGGGACTAATTCTGGCTGCACAAGACCAAGCCTTAAGGACAAATGCATATAAAGTCAAAATTGAGAAGACAGCAACAGACAGTAAGTGCCGCCTATGCAAAGAAGCTGAAGAAACAGTGGACCACTTGGTAAGCTGTTGCAAGAAGATTGCACAGACTGATTACAAGCAGCGGCATGACAAAGTAGCAACAATGGTGCATTGGAAGATCTGCAAAAAATATCATTTGCCTGTAAGCAAAAACTGGTGGGATCATAAAATAGAGAAAGTCATAGAAAATGATAAAATTAAACTGCTCTGGGACTTCAGAATTCAAACAGACAAGCACCTGCAACATAACACCCCAGACTTAACAATTGTCGATAAGAAAGACAAAAAAGTCTGGATAGTGGACGTGGCAGTGCCTGGAGACAGCAGAATAGAAGAGAAAGAACTGGAGAAGATAACAAAATACAAAGACCTACAAATAGAAATAGAAAGACTGTGGCAAAAGCAAGCAAGGGTAGTACCAATAGTCATAGGCTCCTTGGGTGCAATCCCAAAACAACTGGAGCACCACTTGAACACCATTGGCATTGACAAATTCGCTATTAGTCAATTGCAAAAGGCGGCCTTATTAGGAACTGCTTCCATCCTGCGACGATATCTGTAATACCATCAAACATCCACATCTGCCTATCCCAGGTCCTGGGTAAGGACTCGATAGGTAGACAAAATGCCAAATCCAGTCTGAACATCTGGCTGACTGTGCGATGATTGATAATAATAATAATAATAATTATAATAATACTTTAAACAAAACTATAGAACAGCACTTATTATATTTTGAACCTTTTGGATATTGGGCATCCCTGGAAAGATTCCTAATTTAGAGCATTATTTTACTTACTATACTGAAGATATTTGTTTTTTTCTGTCTCTTTCGTTGTCATTCTTAATGAGATAAAGGCTTTTAACGTGCAAAGAAAAAGCTTTCTGTAGCTTACTGAGGACATCTTGTGGCGAAAATAGTGTTTGGAGAACACTACTTCAGGAATTAATAAGAAAAAAAGATAAAGGATTGGAAACAGCTGTGGGTTGTGTTTGTGATTTAAAAATTGTGGAGGCGGATGTATATGGACTCTTAATAAATATAGTTTCCACAAAAACTTTAAAAGACTCTTTTACTATGGAAATAGAAGACTTTTACCCACAGCTTGACTATGAGCTGATATTGGAAAAAATATTGGAAATGACAGAGGAGATGAAGTTATGGAGAAAAACGAAAGGTTATTTTGCAGAACCACAAGCTGAGCCTCAAACTTTAAAAGATCAACCTATAGGCCAAGAAGAAGCCAATATGCAACAGTATACACAATCTGAGATGGAAGAAGAAGTTACTGATCAATTGAATTCTGGACTGGATTATGAGCTGATATTGGAAAAAATATTGGAAATGCCAGAGGAGATGAAGTCATGGAGAAAAACTAAAGACCATCTTCTAGAATCACAAGCTGAGCCCCAAATTTTAAAAGACCAATCTACAGGCCAGGAAGAAGCTTATATGCAACAGTGTACACAATTTGAGATGGAAAAACTCACTGATCAATTGAACTTTAGAAAAATTCTGGACCCAAAATCCCAGATTGAGACCTTAAATAACTACTCTATAAATCAACTAACTACTAAGAGGAGGATATTTCACAAGTCTATGTACAAATGGAGAACTTCAAAGATAAAAATAATGACTATAAATGAAGTTCTCCCATTGCCAAAATTAACAGGAATTGATAGCCAGACGCGATTGATTGAAAGTTATGACAACCTGGATAATCAAGCTGAAATTATAATATAGAATAAAATGGGGTATACTGCATATATGATACTGGAAGAAGGGGAAGAGAATTTTGATCAGATCGATTTGTTGATAAACATTAGTACTCAAATATTGAGATTTGATAACATAGAAACGACATTACGGAAACCAGCTTGGTATAGAAAAAAAGCCAGAGTGATTTAAAATTTTAATTATTGGGTCAAAAAGTCTTTAGAAATTTGGATTGATTTGACAATCTAATTAAGTAAATGAAAGCAGTAAGATAATAATTGGTATAATAATATGTTTGTCTTAGATACGATAGTTAATTTGGTTGAGAGTTAAATTTTACCTAACAGGTCGAAATGATTTTTTTTGTTATTTTTACTCAGTTTATATAGCAAACTATTTTGTAATAGCAGAAAATTAGAGAGATCTATGATAAGAGAAGAAAGGGTATCAATTAATGATGTATTAAATTAAGAGATGGGATATATGTGAAAATATTAAAATGTTATTCTTGGAATATTATGTGTGTTGTAGAAGGGATACCCAAAATTTTATTAATATGTTTAAGATCAATTGGAATATTTTAATTGAAATTAGTGGAGCTTAAAAGCAGGAGTGATTTATGTAGATGTAATATTAGGGATGATTCTGTGGATTGATTGAATTTTAAGAAGAAATAGATTAAACTAAATTTGTTATATCATGTGAGGAAATAGAGGGGAGAATTTTTTTTAAGGTATTTTTTTAGTTTTATATATATATGACTTGTTTTGTTATGATTGATTACCCTTTCACCACGGTGTTTTCCTGAGCACTTTGATGTTAAAATTTAAAAAAAACAATCAAATGTATATTAAAAAAATAAAATAAACACTTGGCTAACATTGTTTTTTGCTGGCTTTTATTCATCAATATTTTATTGAAGAAATAAAGCATAATGAGATAAAATAATGGTAATACTTACCAGCTCTGTAATAGAATTCAGTTCTACAATGCAACCAGGTCTAGCTGTAGATTGCTGACTTATGATGTTAAAAAATTTGCCAACGTATTTCTGCAGTTAGTAACAAAGCCAGTAATTAATTGTCATGTAATTATATTAATTTCACTAATTTCTTCATTTTGATTTACTGACTCTGTTTAATACAATTAGCCATAGTATATTATTAGGAACTACTTTTTGTACCAACAACCTAGTAATTCCTTATAGCAACAAAACTAACTTTATTGACCTATTTGCTTCTTGTTTTGTTTTGTGTATGCAATGCTTAAGTGAATCAAAATGAATAAAGTATTTTGCACATCATGGAATATTTAATCAACTAATTAAACATAGATTAAGTAAAATCACAATTTACCTTATACAATCACATTTTACCTTATAAAAACAAGGACAAACCATAATTGCCTTTTCTTTTCTTTTTTACTTGACTATAACCAGAAGGCTATAAAACCTATTTATTTATTTAAATTTATAGTTGCCGAACTCCAATGGATTCTAACAGACATTGAGGTGATGCTGGATACTCCTATCTTCTCTACTGAATTTTGTTTTCATGTTACTTTTTAATTTTGTGCACTGCCCAGAATTGAGCAGCAGCAAAATTGAACATATAAAATAAGATAATGTTCAAGAATTTTAATTCCTAAAAAACCACCTTCAAGATGCTTTTGTCCAGAGAGAGTGTTAGAAAGAGAAGGTAAGAGAGAAGAGAAAAAAGGGAAAAAGGTATGTGCCACTATTGCAAAAGGTAAACTTTCAAAGCAGATTTTTAGCAAGTAGCCTTCAATGAGAATGTGTAGTATCTTTACACTGGTGAGTATATATGGAGTATAAAAGTGATTTTACAAAATAGATGTCACTATTATTATGAACAAATCAGAAAGTATTCATTTAGCGGAAGGCAAACTGCTACACTGCAATAATTCAATAGAACTTTTTGGAGTTATTTTTGGCAGAGAGGTATACAGATAACCTTCCAAACCTTAGCTCCAGTCATTCATGGAGCATATTATTTTTAAGAATGGTAATGAGACCCATCTGGATCCCACAGAAATTCTTGTAAGTAAAGATGATACTGGTTGTTGATAACAGCTTCCTTTTTGTATTACAAAAAAAAAAATCACGTTAACTAACAAACTGGCAGGCATCAAGAGTATCAGGTCATCTTTCCTTCTCTGCATTAAACTTCCACTTTTGATGGAATTTGGAAATGAAAATTAAAATAAACAATTAACTCAGGCACAATGTAATATATTTAACTTTATTCTAAATTTTCAAAGTCTGTGAAGGCAGCAAATCATCTGGGAAATAAGAATAATTAAACCCACTACTGTTGATAATGGTTTTAATTAATTTTATATATGACAGTTTTTAGTTCATAGTTTAAGCAATTATAAGACTACTCACTGTCTTTTTGAAAAAATCAAAATGATTTTATTAAGAATGTCTATCCTTAAAAAATAAAAATAGAACACTGACACTAATTCTGCTAATAATGAAATACTGGAACTGGGAAATAAAATTATACGATGATAGCAATTTATTCTCCTTGTACTTAATACACTTTAATAAGTTTTTAAAGATATTCTTACTCTTGAAATGATCATGATGAACATACTTCAACATTGGTGGTTTACAGATTATATACTTCAGCAGTAATACAGTATGGTTAAGATGCCTAAAATAATATACTCATGCAACATTGCCCAAGTCTCCATTTATTTAAACCTATCCTACTCAAGAAAAAGATATGGTAGTTTCTTCAGAGGTTCTATGATTCTGAGATTAGAAAATATTTCTCATAAATCAAAATTAATTTTCTGGTTAAATGAACAGATAGGTAAAATAAGTATATCTGGCAATATTACGACTGTAGTTGGGCTTTACTTACAGAAATTCCTGGATTTGACAGTTCACAGAGTAGCTTTTTGGCATCTATTATGGCTTGATAGAGTCTCAAATGTTGTCCATCACTTGCAACAAAACAAGCACTTGGTGAATTACAGTATGCATCTAAAGACAATTAGAAAAATATAACTCTAAAAAAAGAATTCTAATACTTTCATCCTATGTTTTTTTCAGATATGAAGAGCTTAATAAAGGTTATGTAGCTGTACATATCTGAACATGCTTCAGAGAGGCAGTTTAAAGGAGTTGCTGACAAATATTATATGAGAATCCCCAAGAATCTCCTGTAAATGTTGTACAACCATAGATTATTTTCTATAATATATACCAATTTTACTTATAAGGAAGAGAACATACCTAAGCAGTAACTAGGTATGAGGCAAGGCAACCATGCCACATTTGAAAAAGCAGATACATGAAGAGAATTTATTCTTGCAAGTTCAGAAACTCCACCAGAAAAAGACAGTGGGCCAACTGGATCAACTCTCCAGAGGATAAGTTCACTGTAAACAGCAGTAAGATCCTGAGATGCGCAGGCAGAACTTTTATTTTGATGTTCTGGAGATATCTCTTTTGTGCTATCAACAACTGGTATCCTCACTGCATTGTGATGAGAGGTTGTGAGTAGCAATGGAAGTACTGAATGGCAAGCCAAGTCATTAAGATGGAAACGATGTCCACAGTACCGTGATTTGTGGCAAATACTGAGAACATTTGAAAAAGCAGATTCCTCTGCAAAGCTGACTAGCCATTGGTTTAGAGATCCATCTGCATGCTTAGAAATCATCATAACATTTGGGGTGAAGATGCTCAGCTTTACATTGTTGGATGATTTATTATGACCTGAGGAAATTAACATAGAGCAGGAGCGACCAAGGCTAGATGGTTTTTGTTTGCCTTGCTGAAGAGCAAGGTCAACATTTTTTGTACAAGCATACATCACTATACTTCTGCAAAGTGAATTTGCATCACCAGTAGGAAAGGCAACAGGAATCCTTGAAACAAATGACACCTAAAAATATTTTTAAAAGAAGAGAGAGAAAGTTCAGAATCAAGCTTCCAAAACAATTATATTTTTAAATACATAGTACCTGGAAATTTGTAGTACCTGTACTTGACGAAACATGCCTGGTTGATATTCATCTAGCCAATCAACATGCCATACGAGCAATGATCCATCCATAGGATGAATACTAAACAGCATGTCTGCATTTTTATTCCATTCAGCTAATTGTATTTCAATTTCATGATCAATAACATTTGAAGACAAGGGAATGGAGCTTGAATTTAAAACTGGAAATTCTTTCTGTTCTTGATTTCTTCTATGTTCTTCTCTACTGTCATCAGTTTCTAGTAGAATTATATAAAAAGTGAAGAGGTTTATAAATCAAAACATACTTAAATCTAGGGGTAAGAGGGTTTTTGAGTTTCTCTGAAACAATCCTAGCAAAAGACATCACCATAATTACCGGTAGATATAAATTAGTTAGATATGATTAAACATTCTTCTTGAAATAACTATAGAATTCAAAATGTTACATTTCATTTCATAAAACCCTTTGTTAGGGTAGTATTTATTTGCCCAATGAAGCCATGCTGTGTAGGAAATCATTTTCTATTGAAGATTTATTCATAACTTCACATGTTAAGAATTTCCACCTGTTCTGACTTCTGGTCTTGTGCAGTAGCGCAGCAGCCAAGGGATTTCGGGGCTCTGTGCCCTTTGGCTGAATTTCTTCCTGTTAGGGAACCCTAAATGGGCCAGAAGCCGCCCCGAAAAGGCGGCAAAGGAGGAGGAAGTCCTGCGGACCATGGAGAGATGGCAGTCGACCCGATCGGTCCAGCAGAAGCCTTCTAGAAACCAACAGAAGAAAGGCTAGCCTAACTTCAGAGTCTAGCCCAAGCTACAAGCAACCGAAGTCAAAAGCACCATTTTAAGCTGATTGTAAACAGTGCGTTTAAATCTGGGTAAGATCATCAATTTTCTCTATCCTTAACTTTCCTGGAAAAAAAATTCCCAAGAAGCAAAAAACCTCCTAACGTGAAGGAGGGGGATTTTTGCCTCACCCTTTTACTAACAGAAGCGGTGAATTAAACCTTTTACGGAGGACCAAAACATACAGAAATGAAATGAAATGAATATAAAACCTAAATTTGGAATTGTTGAATGGTTAAGATTCTTATTTTAAAGGCAATTTTCTATTTTGATAATTTGAAAAATAAACTGGTGCTGACATCTAGTGGTGGATAAAGACTATGACAGCTATCGCTTTTATACAGGACTTGGCAAAATCTGGAAAAAACTAATCTGTGCTTGTGACCTTCAAAGCTATAACAATAGAGAACAGCTGTGACAAAAAAAGAAAGAAAACAATTTGGGTTGCAGACAAAGAGAGGATTATAAACTTCAGGAAACCTTTTTGGATTATAAATATCTACTAAACAATGACTCTAACACTATTTGCAGAGAAAAGAATACCTTGATTCTTGACCACTATGGAAAATGAGACTTGCAGAAAGAACTTATCAAGAAAAAATAAATACTTTTCAAGAGGAGACATATGAGATGCTGTAATTAATTCAAACAATGACTTCAAACCACAAAGAAATCCAAAATAACTTTGAAAACATACACCAATTCATCTCCAATTTAACTTTACAACAAAAAAATCCTCAGGAAATAATAAAAGAGAAGGAGCAGATAAAACAGATAAATGAACACAAATTTGAGGATAGAGATTCAAAGATGGAACATAACACAACAAAGAAGTATGATTTAACCAAGTGGAAAAAAATACAAGAAATATTGGTTTTGGAAAAGGTAACTTATACTTTAAGACTACAAGACAAGTTTGAGGATAAGAAAAAGACTGGTCAAAATGGATTGCAGAGACATCAGGAATACCACTAAAACTGGAGAGACAAAAAATGATAAGAGATAGAGAGAAAAAGAAAGATTTTCAACAACATGAAAGAGCAAATGCCTCTTACAAAGATATTGTACTTGACTTATTTTTTATATCTACAGTGACACCCGCAAGAATATGGAAAGACTCTTTGATGCAACAGAACATATTGATTAAAGGTATTGGACAAAAGAAGGCCAAAGTGAAAATTAAGAAAATAGATGCTGGGACTTATCAGAGAGAATATTTAAAAAAGAAACACCTGTTTGAATATGATTAGAGTAATAGAAAGATTTTGGATATGAATTTTACTTTAAGAGAGAGGAGTCCCTAAAATAATATAGCACTCTCTCTTTCTTCTCTTTTCTTCTCTTATTTCTTGATATGAGTAATATAAAAGAGTTAGAATGGTTTATATATATATATGGACATATTTTAGATATTTAAATGTGATTAATTTTAAGAAAATTACAATGGATTAAAAAATGTTTTGAATAAGAGTTAAAATACTAGACGACTAGATTTATTAAATGGAATATTTAAAGATTAAATATATTTTTAATTATGATAAAAAAAGAATGGAAAGATTTTGGAAATAAATATGTATTAGCTTAGGGGAAACCTGGACTTTCAGTAGTATACTATCTGATAGTAGTATACTATCCCTCTTTACTCTTGTTCTTTCTCTCTCTTTTTTTTTTTTTAGTCTTATTTATTCCTTAAGTAAGGTAACAGTTATGGGATGGTTTACATGAGAAAAAATAGAATCAAATATCTAAATGTATTCAACTTTGAGAAAATCTTAACTAGTAAGAACGTCTTGAATATTGCGGCGAAAACAAATGTAAACAAAAACTGTAAACGAGATCTATGATGAGGCAACCAGAATGACTACATAGAAAAGAAATATTATATTGATGTGATTATTATTTGTGGAAATATTAGAAAAATGTTATATTCAATTGTTATCTATCAAAACAATAAGAATCGTATTAACTTAAGGTTGGTAAAAGAGAACATTACGGGAAGAAGAGGAAATCAAGTAAAGCTATTATGTGGATTATAGATCATAGAAACCAATTGTTAGCGAATGTTTTTTAAATGTAAACCCAGACAACACACTGTTTACCGAATATTAAGGTGACCATGTTAAAAAATTAATAAAATATATTATAAAAAAAAGAATTTCCACCTGTTCTAAGAACTATCTAATTTGCTTTTACTGTATGACAAGAATCCCAACATTTTCAGGAGAGCCAAAAAAATTCTTTGGGCCACCATTATTTAACACAGGAAAAATTTTTCATAATTTTTGAACGTCAAAAATATACCAAATTTCTTATTCTATTTATATTTTTACCTTTCTTTTAATCTCATTTGTTACTAACCATAATAAAGTTTCACAGACACTCATGCAATTAGTACCTCAGTAAATCAGTATGTTAACATTTTATTCATGAAGTACTTCTTCATGGCTGACTCAGGAATTCTGGGAATTGAAGTCCACAAATCTTAAAATTGCCAACTTTGGAGACCCCTGATTTATCATTTTTTTTTAATTATTTGTGTTTTTTAGTATTTTATCTATGTTAAGTAGTCTGAAGTATTTTCTTTATTTCTATTAATTTTCCAGAAAATGTATGTTTTTATTTTATTTAGATACCTTTGCAGTCTCTTACAAATATTGTTTCAAATGCTGATCAGTGATCTTAGAAAAACTACTATGCTAGATTAAATATTTAAATACAGTATTTTGTTATTACATTTAAGCCCTATATGGCACAGAGCCAGCTTCTTTATGGGTATGGTCCAGATCTCTACTATTAAATGTTGTCATTTGATGGGATCTTGTAGGCATACATCCAAAGTAGCCACTCCAGCCTTTTAGAATAGCTTTCTACCTGACCTGCAAAGGATTCCTATCTTTAACTTTCTGGAAGGCTATGAACATCTAGCTCTTCCCCTAATGGGCTAGGTTGACCATGGGGGGGGGGGTTGATCTGGCACCTGATGGAAAGGCTCATTTTGTTTATATTATTTTTTTGTGAAATGCCTAGAATCATTATATAAGCATTGAAATAAGTTCTATAAATAAATAATTCATAAATGTTTATACTGCTTAGGTCACAAGACCCTATGTAAGATATAGAAAATATTTTCAGATTCTAAAATAGCCAGTGTACATGAACCAATTCATTATTCCATTCAACTTGAAACAGTGAGAGAAGATAACAATATGCATTTTACCTTCATCAGATCTGAAAGTCATCTGATTAGGTTCTTCACTGCTGGCTTCCGAGGAAATATGCTCAAAATTTCTTTTAAATTGTTGTAAAAAAACCTCCATTGATAGGGTAAAATGTAATTCTTTATTATTTAGCCAATGCACAACAAAAGGACCACTTTTTTCTTCACTTTCATTAAGACTCAGAGACATGATAGAAGGGAGCAAGGGAATGTCTACAAATAAAAATATACATTCTGTTCAGAAACACACATTTAAATTATTTTTACATTGTAGATAGACCACGTCATAAAGAGACATATACAAGAGATTACAGGACCAATACTTTTCTTTTCTAGCAGAAGGTATAAAGAAACTAATCAGTAATTTATCAGACCCCGCTCTTTATATCTACGTTGGCTCAAATCTTTAGACATAAGTAGCATACATAAAAGATAATTTATTTTTAAAAATAAATTAATTAGGACTAATGGTGTTACACATATTTGTTGGTGCAAAGTTCTAAAGGACTTTTAGAAGGAGCTAATTAAGCCAAACAAAGCAATCTAAAAATGTATAATTTCATTTAGTATTTAGCAAAAAAAGAATATACTGATGTATTTACATCTACACATTTGGGTGAGGTTACTGATTTTTAGTAGACCAATTTGCTATTTACCTTAAACTAATTACCTTAAAAACTAAACTGACACATTTTTTCATATGAATCTGTATGAAGATTTATAACAAAAGTTACTAAATGTTAAGGTATCATTGCTACAAATTCCTCTTCAATTCACTTGCAATACATGAAGCTAAAACCATCCATAAAATCACAATGAAACAATTCACAATAAATGCAATCATAAATACTATTAATAATTACTGGTACAGTAGGACAGAGAATTTTCAAAGCAACATTTTGAATGGTTTTACAACTTTAAAATTATATTCTCTTTTTCAGCATAATTTTAGTATTTGTAAACATTATAGTATAGTGTGCTTTATAGAGATAAATCTAAATTGAACCCACTTATCCTAGAATTAAGTCTGCTTATTCTTAATCACCTGTGGCTGGATTAATGCTGGCAGCAATATGGAAATGGCAAAGTGCATTTGACTGCAATGGACTGTTTCGATGAACTACATGAGGGTCTTGCTGATGGGGCAAGTATCCAGTATGTGCAAGTGCTATTGATCTTCTTCTTCCTCGTCGGAAAGGTCTTAGATTTAACTGTTGAGAGCAGGAATATATTGTTCATATGACACAATGAAATGCAGAAAAATATTTTCTACACATCTGCATAATTCTGAAAAGAATCTTCTTATTATATTTATATACTATAGGATTGGATAGTTACCTTTCTTAAAAATACAGATTAAAAACTCATTTACAAACTAAATATTCAAGTCAGGACTTATCTATTATTAATATCTGGTAGATGTCACTTCTTACCTCTAAAGCATTTTTCATGCTTTCTTTGCTAGAAGCATTCCTCTTAAAGTTATTTAATTTCACTGGCTCAGGCCAATGGTTAAATCCACCTTCATATAAGAGGCTATCGTTAGGCAACAGAGTCTCTGCCCAGAGACGGCATATATTATCTTTGCAGCAGGTCAGCAGTACATTACACACAGCACCACTAGGAAAGAAAGCCAGGTTAAGCAAAAAGAAAATATAAATTTCAGAAAGAGAATTTTTGAATCCTATTCAGTGTTATTACAATATTACATACTTCGATTTCATATACATTATTTTAAGCAACAGATGCTTAAAAACCTCTTGGAAACATTATTGATGCTTAATGCAGGATTGCAGTTTTCTTTTATTATTATTTTATTATTTATCACATATATTTTTATACTATTTCAACTGAGTGAATCCAAGCAGGTTCAAAGTATAAAAAACAAAAAAAATATAAAAAGTGTCATTCATTTTAATGAATTCATAAAAAGATAATAGTGCATGCATATAATTGTCCACTTATGACTGATTATTCAGAGATCATTCAAAATTACAACAGCGCTGAAGGAAGAGACTTAAGACCCCTACATGAAGTTATGCAGCGCGCCCATGGTTACCTGAAAAAAATTGGGCACTTGGCAACCTGCCCACCCTTATGACTGATCACAGGGACGCTGAAGAGGACCACCCATCTATCTCCCCCTCCATCTTACCCTGCTGGATCCCACATCTTCTTCCCCATTCCGGTTACAGCTTGGTCACATAACTTTTCCATTGATACCCTGTGGAAAACAACCATTCCACTGAATGGCTTCCTACATGGAAACTGTGCAGCATTGTCTCAGAAGCAGGCGAAGTTTTGGGAGTGGCTGCACAAAATTGTGGCTGTTTCAAAATGGCACCAATTCTGGAAAGGAACCATGTGGCCTCTGTATTCTATAGGGAAGCTAAGGGGCAGATCACTTGACTCTTTTCCAAACAACATGTTAGACTGCTCAAAATGGTGCCTGCTTCTGGGACAGTACCACACTTTCTACTTGGCAAGGCTACGTGGTGGAGCAACTATTTTTCAAAGGGTACCTATGGAAAAAGGAAGTGGACCAAAACTATGAGAGGGAGTGGAAAGGGGTATGTGGGACCCAGTGATATGAGAAGTAAAGCATGGGATGCCTCAGGAGTTGGGAAAAGCCTTAGGAGGCCCAGGACAGGCCACATGTGAGCTGGAGAGGTGCTGCAGTGCAGCTTTGGGCCTTTCCACAACTTTGATGCACCTGTACCCTACTTAATGACAATGGGGACAGCAGGAATTGGGGACATTAAACAAGGTGATCACATGGGCACCTTGCTTAATGACTTTCATAACTTGGAATCATAATGGACAGGCTACATTACAGTAGTGAGTCAAGGGCTACTTGTACATTCTAGATTTCTAATATACACACTGCTAGTTCCCAATGAATGTGTGAATCTGGAAACCTAAGTTCTGAGTTAAGAATTAGGAGTCAGAAAGATGAATTATTGTTGTTTTTATTATGAGATAACCTACACACATGGATATATAAACCACATTTGCACAACGTAAAGTGCCAATAAAAAAACTAAAAAGGAAACAAAAAGACCAGATAAACAATGACTGACAACAAAAAAGCAGTCATATGACCGTAGGATGCTGCATGTGGCCATGAATGTGGGCCAGTTGCCGAATGCCCTAAATGAAATCGTGTCACTGCAGGAAGGGGTATTACAACTTTGATTCTGACTCCTAAGTAGTCCTGAGGAAGTCTGTTGTAACTTTGAACAGTCACTAACGGCCAGCTGTAAGTCGGAGATTACATATATATGTTCATTCTAAAGGTATAAGGCATTAATTGATCATAAATGTCTAATTAAACCACACTGGTTACAATCAATGTTCCCTTTAATGCTGTGTGTGGAAAAAAAAGTTTAAAAAATAATAGCTATTTTGAACCATGTGGCTTGAAACTAAACAGAATTTGATTAAACATTTGTTAGAGGAAAGTTGGAAATTAATTAAACCTTTTTTAGAAGAGGGCACTTCTTCATGTATAGGAAGCTCTGAGCTTGTGCCAGACATGTCACTAGCTAGTCCTCCAATTCCAAAGCAGGAAAAAGACTGGAGCTTCCACTCTGTCTGCACTGAGGTGACACCAAACAATTTTGCTGATGCAATTAAACTGAAGTAGCAAGCTTGTGCAGGACTACTCATGAGCCATGAGGTTTTTGGTGTTAAGTTTATTATTATTATTTTGGAATAATTTAATGTTCTATGTGCCTGGGTGCAGAAGTTTGATAAGTAATGTGCATGTGCACAGGCTCATATGCTAGAGAAAATATAAGTTATAATATATACATCATATAAATGAAAATATAAAGAAATCACAACTTTTATTTACTGAATGTTATTTATTTTGTAGTTATTCTTACCGTGGCATGTAGTTGCTTGTCTTTCGCCATGAAAAACCGTCAACGGACCGAGGATGAACCAGATAAATAAATGAGAAATTGAGTTCCTGCATGGTGGTTTCTGGTGCTGTATGTTGTGATGCAATTACTGATTTCCAGCAATCAGTGTTATACCACACCTTTACAAGACTATCATCCTGTATAAAAGAATAAATGATATATTTAATTTCTGTAGTTTCTACATAACTTTTTTCAACTGTAACATAGCATAAATTCACTTTTTAATCTATTATTTTTTATAAAATGTACTAGCCTATAGTCCAATTCAGTAACATTTCTATTTATGAAAGGAAAATGACAAGAAATTACTTATATAAGTAATCCACATTTAAGGATAGTAATTGAGACTGGAATTTCCATTGCTAAGCAATGCAATTATAAGCACAATGTTATGTAACCTCATCACTTAGTCCCTCCTTGCCTTGTGGATTGTGGGTTGTTAAGAAAGGATTTTCTTGCAACTTCCCACAAGCGAAGTGAATGGATTTGCTGATATGAAACAAGTTCTTGCAAGATTGGAGGGCAGATAAATGGCGGTTGCGGTGTCATACAGTCATGGCCAGGCCAGGGATAGCTGCTCTAGAATGTTGTAGGCTGTGTAAGGCCAGCTGAAATACCACACAAGTGTAGCTCAGCCAGGAGTGGCTTTGCAAAATAGGTGAGGGCATGTAAATGGCTTTCGTGACACTATGTAAGCATAGCCAGGTAGGGCTGTGATGCTGTAGAGCATGGGTGTCAAACTCGCAACATCATGTGATGTGTTGTGACTTTCTTCCCATTACCAGCAATGGGGTGGGCACGGTTTTGGCATGACGCATCTGGCCCGCGGGCCAGCAGTTTGACATCCCTGCTGTAGAGTGTGGGAAAATGCTCTTACACCGTCACACAAGCATGGATGGATGTGCAGTATTGGAGGGCAAGTGAAGGGTCCTGTGGTTGCACGCACACACTATGGAGTAGGAGATGCTTGGGGAGGTTTCAAATGCCAATCACATGACTGTGAGATATTGCAACCATTGTTAAGGGTGAGCTGGTTGCTAAGTGTCTGAATCACGATCATATGACCACAGGGTTGCTGAGACATCAGAACTAAGTGGTCATACTACTTGTTCAGTATTTTTGTAGTGTTTCAATAACTGATCACAGCTTTTTACTGCTACCACTCTTACATGCACTTGTAAGTAGGTTTTGTTTATTGAAGAGAATGGATTCTATTTTAATATAGTGTATTTTATATTTGATTGCATTATAAACTACAATATGAATGATTTATTGTTTTATCAATGTTTCAGTTTTTATAATTTTTGACATAGGGGCAAGGAAGAGCACTTTCAATGTTAGTATTTGGTAGTATTGTTGAATTTAGAGCATATTTTTTTCTATTTTTTCCTTACTTTTTAAATTATTATTAATAATTCACACAGAGAAAAAAATCTGTTATGGTCCTCAATTGATTTATTTTTTCTGCTACTTTATTTCTAACTAAAGCTTTGAATATATTACTACTACAATTATTTCACCATTATTATTATTGCTATTATAAAACTGTTCTACACAAAAAGTTGATATGAATTGAAACAAAAAATGAAGTCATATCATACCTTCCCTGCAGTAGCAAAAAATTCTCCATCTGGTGAAAACATCATTAGATGAACTTGAGAAGCAGTTCTATAAAAAGGAAAGCATGGTAATTAGAGATTTCAAAACCTTAATAATTTGTTGTGACAAATTTGTTAGACACTTTTTGAATATAATCACTTTTCCCATAAACATAAATATTGCTTCTGATTGGAACATACTTAAGTGTCAAATGCAACTGATCTAATTTGAAGAAATTTCTTTCATATTTTGATGTCTGAATATGTGGAGTTAACTAAAGATCTAGCCTACCACATGGCCTTTTGACTCATCATGAGAACATCACAGATCAATCTATAATAAATTTCATCCATCCATCTATTTTGGGTGCATCTTGGCTTATTTTAGCTAACCAAAGACAGTTTACAGGTAGCCCTCATTTAGTGACAATTGGGGCAGGCAACTTGGTTGTTAAATAAAGTGGCTGTTTAATGAAACTGTGACTATACTTACAATCTTATTTCAGCTTTCTTTTCCTTTATAGATTTGTGAAGATCATAAATGCAATGATTGCTTGTAAAGTTACTTTTTATCACTGTCTTTACTGTGAATGATCCCTAAGCAAAGCAGTCGCTAAATGAACACTATCTGAATGAGAAAGGGCTGAAAACATTCTTGTGATGAAGCAGTGTTCCCAGCTATAAGGGAGGCAATGACCTGTACAACACTGAAGATGGTCTCTCCATAACCAATTATTTCAATAATCTCTCAGTCACAAAACAGAAGTTTTTAAAGACAACATTCTTAGCAACAATATCTATATATTGGAAAATGTTCTTGTAAGATACAGATTATTTTAAGTCTTTTCAGTCTCAGTTCATGAACTGAATAGAATCAGCTTTGGCTGGCATAACAGATGACTTCCTGCAGGAGCAACAGAAGGAATGCAACTCTTTTGATTCTATTAATCTCTCAGCATCTTCTGATACACTTAGTCATTATATTCTCCTGTACCATCTCTTATGTGTCAAAGGTTGGGGCTACTATGTTACAGTAGTCCAATTCCTACTTCCAGGGTGGCCTCAGAAAATCTGAATACTGAATAAATGTATGTTTGCATTTTGACAGCTACAATACACTATGGGTTGACAGAGGACACTATTTAGTTTCTGATGGTTTTTAATATTTATGTGAAGCTATCAGGACAAAATGTCAGGAATTTTGCAAATAAGGGTTATGAAAATGCTGGTGACATTTGGGTCTACTTCGTTATAAATCTGGACTGGGATAGGGACTGCATTTTCTGAACAGTGTTCAGTGAACATAGAGAGGCAGTTTGAAATTTGAGACTGAATCCGGACAAGATGAAGATCTTACGATTCAATAATGCCCATTCTGAATGAAGTTTGCCCAGCCTCAGAAATGAGAGGCATATAGTTGGGGCTGCTCTTAAAAGTCATTACTTTCCTTAGAATGACTTTCATGGTCAGAAGAACCTATTGAAGGGATATCAATCACTGTATGTCCTTTGTTGAAGATGCATAGCCCAGTTACTATGGTTCACATACTAGTATTGACCTCTTCTTCTGGAAGTTGCAAAACACAGTAGCTATTTGCCTTATGAGTACCTAGCCTTGCACAATGTGTACCTGCTGGAGCAACTGTACTGGCTATCAGTCACCAAGTCAGGTTCAAGTTGTTGCTTTTGATATATTAAAACCTTAAACCAGGAGTCCCAAACTCCTGGTCCGTGGACCAGCACCAGGCTGTGCAAACAAGCGAAGCCCCATCTGTGGGATGCAGGCACACCTCCTCCAGACCGTGGAAAAACCTCTCTCCACAGAACCATTCCCTGGTGCCCAAAAGGTTTGGGGCTGCTGCCTTAGGCAATATGGCAGTACAAAATCTGATTATCTGCTTTTGCTGTTACAGACCTCAATCAACTGCAAAAACTGTGGGGTCTTCCTGCTTATGCCAAGATTGGTAATATGCCTTACAGCAGTTATAGATACGCATTTCTCTGAGATAAAAGCAGATATTATTTCATTTATTATTTGCATATAAATAAGCAGAGTACACTGTGGAATATTCTTCTTCCTTGAAATAGTAGTAGAATCTTCCTTTAAAGATTCCTATTATAGCATCTTGAGTTACTTATTGAACCTTTTTATCTTGACCTTCCTCTTCTGAACAGTATGTTGGATCAATAGATTCTCTTAGGGCTTTCTATCTTAGGATATCCCCAACTTTCTAATGGATATTTTGTATTGTTGTTGTTGTTATTATTATTACTGTAATTCACTGCTTTTTGTACAGTGAAACAAAAATGTTTCATGCATGTGTTCAGAGATATTACAAAACTAAACTATTAGTATTACAGGTTAAAAGATAAAATGCTGTTTCTCACTGTATTTTATAAAATGCAACATATATTATCTTACACGAAACTACAGATCAAGTTTAAAAATATGATTAAGGCAATATTTATATATTTCTTACTTGCTCTGCCAGATGATTCTCCAGTTTTGAGAATCAGCTTTTTCATGATTTTCATCTTCTGATAGATTTTCAAAACTGACATTAGACCAAAGCTGTAAACAACTGGAACTAGTCAATAGACGAGAACCTAGATTTTTCAAATTAAAAAGCACAAGAGTTGTTTAACTCTAATAAGACAAAAAGCCACTATGGAATTCAAGATATTTAGATGAAAACTCTGAACTATGTACTATGAAACCATGAAGAATACCATGCTGTAGATAGATGTTAGATAGACGAACAGACATTTTAAAAAACTAGCAAATGAACATCACTTTAAAAATTATTCCTTTTTGTCCCATGGAAATGTTTGAATTGTAGACTATAATCAATTAGATGAAATGGGAATGTGAATCTCTATTTATATTGGTTACCATTTGGAAAAAAAATAAAAGATAGTTTGATTCTGTCAAAATGTGACTGCTTTAACTATAACATATTCAATTATATTTAATTTTTAGGTGCCTTATAAACAGATGTATAGTATAACCCTGAGTAAAAGATTACCTCATATGAATATAAAAATGAAAGGATTTTTACAAATTAAAATACTGATAAAGTAGCACTGAAATTCCAATATATAGTATACAAGATGCCACTATAAGCACATATATATTAAAATAATATAAATACCAGCTTATTTTACGGATATATATTTTGCAGTCTTTACATCCAACTTTCCTAATATTCTCTTCCTGTAATTAAACTTCTAAAGCATCATAAACACTTAAAATATTTAAGTAAATAAATAACACTTTGGTGGTTAAGGCACTAAGCTAGAAACTGGGAGACTAAATTCTAGTCCCACCTTACACATGAAAGTCATCTGGTTGACCTTGGACAGTCACTCTCTCTTTCAGCCCAACCCACCTCATGGGATTGTAGAAGGGAAAATAGAAGGAAGTAGTATTAGGTATGTTCATTGCCTTAGTTATTTATAAAAATAATAAAATAATTTAATTATACCATAATTTTATCGGATAAAAATAAAAATGAATAAATAAAACAATCCATTTACAACACAAAGGAACACCAACGTCTCTGTGTATAGCAGTGAAGAAAGTGAGAGATCTGAACTAAAAAACTTGAGTAATTGAAAATGAACACATACTTCATGAACAAGTAAACTGCTCCTGGTAATTTTTTAACTTATGGATTTTAACTTTTTCTTTTGTATAGCTTTATATAGTAGAAGAGCTATTTTAATTTATAGAACTGGAGGAAATCTCAAATTGAAAGTAAGCTAATAGTAAACAGTTAAAAGAAATACATACATATACATATGCATGTCCTATTGTGTGAGTATATATTCTTGCCTTGCTTTGATAATTTAGAGCAGACATGTCAAACTCACAACGTCATGTGACGTCGCGTGACATATTGGAGCTTTTTCCCCATTGCCGGCAATGGGGTGGGCGTAGTTTCCTCATGACACATCCGGCCCTCGGGTCGGCAGTTTGACATCCCTGATTTAGAGCATCTGCAAATATACTAAAAAGTGACTAGAAATGTTTAAAATGGAACTAGATCAGAGAGAAAACTAAGCAAAGTATCTGTCCTTACCTGTGGGATCCCAGGTTAAATTATGTACAATATGTTCCAAGCAAATCTGATCTGAATTCTGCCATTGATAAGATAATCCCTAAAATCACATAAAACACAACATGAAATGCTTAAATCCAGCATATAATCAGCTGAAACTGTTGCTGAACTTTGTAATAAATCTAACAGAAGTATTTTTATCAAACCAGAATACTAATATGGCAAAGAATGTTTTTAAACATTTGTACCTTTTTAAAGTAAACATTTAGTATAAATGGAAATAAACTATATATCTGGTTAGCCATTATTATGGAAAGAAAAACACTAAAACCAAGTTTAACAATGCAAAGTAGAAACTATTGATTTGCACAGCAGATCATTCATGAAACAGGTATCATACAAAATATTAATCTATTCCACAAAACAAACCTTATTAAAAGCAAAGTTTGATCATTTTAATTCAATATATATTGATCCTAGAATAGGTTGCATTGATTTAAATAAACTTTTTTACAGTATGAAGCATGAAAGATTGTGCTGTAATGTTCCTTTTGTTTCATAATGTGTCAGTTATATTCATTCAAGCTAGTACTTATTTCCTGAATTGCTTAAACAAGAAACTTGTATAAAGCAATTCAAGAGGTAAGTGTCCATTTCCTCCAATTAGCTAGCTTCAATGAGTAAACATGGAAAATATTCATCTTCAGTTCTTACATGTTACTTTATACTAGTATATGTGGCTTTGGTTTCTTTTTTCTCCCTCTGAAAAACTCTAATTTTGTTTTAGTGTTTTTCAAGCAAATTCATTGAAACTCATTATGTGGACAATTAATTTTGAAATGTAATTGAAAATATAATCAGTATTGCATCATGAAAGACACTACAGTTGCATAAATCACACAGTGCTTTGTAATCCAAGGTCATTTGTACTTTCAGAAATACTCTTTTATGGAATAAATACATAAATGGTTAAAATGTTCAGTCATTTTAATATTAAGATAAGTCAGTCATACCAAATGTGACTTAAACTTTTCACTTCCTAGAATGCTACTTGTAATCTGTCCAAATTAATCCTTTGATGAAAAACTAGCTGGAAATTCCAGGACTATAGGCAGAGAAGGAAAAAAATGCTAAAGTCAGCATTATATACCATATGGTAGCTATGAAAACTGTCTATGTAATCATTACAAAATTAATTCCTTTCAATATTATTTTTACCTTTAAGTCTGAATAAAAACTTAATTTACACAGCAAACAACTCTACTTTTTTCTTTTTTTACCAAATTACTGTAAGAAAACTGACTTTTTTCAGACACTTTACAAAAGCCTGGTGCTAATTGGATGGTTTCTATAATATATATATATATATTTTGCCTAGTAGCTCATAAAAATTTTAATCATGGGAGCTAAAGCTAGCCTCAGGACTGATGGCCATCGGTTGCTATTAAATAACAGTGCAAATGTTGGATAAAATCAATAAATTAGACTGACCAAAACTCCATGTAAACATTAACTTAAACTGAAGTCAACAATATAGCTTTTCTTAATGTCTTAAGTACAATGCACTCTATTATGATTTCAGGAAAATCTGTGTAACTGTTAATAACCCAAAGTTTACTAGATTTCAGAAATAATCAAAGCAAATAACATTATGTATATAATTAATTAATATGACAGAAAAGATGAATCACTTACAGAATTATGATTCTTCTTCTGCTTTAGATGTTTGACTGGCTCAAAGATGCAAATTACATTTCCATAAGCAGCTGCAATCTAAAACAAATTGCAATTTAAGTCAGTAGTTTTTGTAATCTCCATTTCATATGACACAGACATTTATTTAGTCATGTCCTGTTGGCTGAAAGAACATCAGCCAATAAAAGATTTATTTATAATATTTACAAGACAGTCCAGCTCGAACAGTATGACTATGGGTGGCGTACAAAATAAAGGCAAACAATATACATCTATATCTATATATGAAAAATAGTAAAAATAGTTTAATAAGCAGACTGAGACATTTTTAGGAAACTGAAAAAATATTTTAATATATTAATTTGAAATAATCAAATCATCAATGCAAATTTCTTCAACGGACCTTAAAGCATAAATGGAGAAACAAAAGTCCTTTCATTTCACATTGTACACAATACTATGGCCCAAAATTCATGCTGATGCTTGAATTCACTTCTGCTTTTGCATATAATTTATTTCATAGGCAGCTTTGATTTTTAAAAAACATATTGCATATGCTATTTTTGCAGAATCATTGGAAAAATGTAGTAAGATATATTGTAAAAATTAAATACAAGAAAAAATGTGATTCTAAATGATCGATATACAATATGACCTAAAATGCCAACTATAATTCCATCCAAATAACACAGAATCTAAAGTAAATACAATAAGCACAAAAGTACCATAAACTGAAAGGAAAAACTGTAAACAACATACTATCAAGTAGTAAAATAACTTTTGAGAAATCTGAAATGAAACCAGTGATAATTTACATTCAACCTATAGAGGAAAGAAACCACAAATATTTAAGTTCCATTTAACTGGAACAAAATTAAATTAAAAATAAAATTGATTAATAAAATTAAATTTCCTGGTTTTGAAGTATTAATATTGATTTGCTTGAAAAAAATTAAAGCACTAAAATGTTAAAAGAAGCTAAATTAATACTAAATAATCTAAATATCAATGTTTGGTTTTGGCTTATGTTGCATGCACTCAGCCATTTTGGCTTACTCAAAAATCTTTGTCTCAGTGTAATTTGAAAACCAAGGTGGTGAAGCACTTTTGTCCTCACTTTGCTCAGGTTGACTCAGCCTTCCATCCTTTCGGGGTAGGTAAAATGAGGACCCAGATTGTTGGGGGCAATGTAAATATATATATACATTGCTTACTGGTGTACACCGCTTAGAGAGTGCTTGCACTTAAAGCGGTATATAAGTCTCATAAATAAATAAATAAATACATAAATTATTAATAAAGACATCTGAAGCCACAAATATAATTGAGTACTCAATTGCTATAAATTGTTATCTATTTAAGTATATTTATCCATTTAAGTCTACTTAAGTATATATAAATATACCTATAGATATATATATAGATAGATATATAGATAGATCCATGTGAATGACTCCCAATGGCAAGTACTTACAGAATTTGATATGTCATTATTATAATCATATTGTACAGCAAATTAGAATATAACCTAAGTACCATTATTACTTACCTTCCCTTGCTGCATAGAACAATCTACACACCCCACTTGTATATTTCCGTATTTTGCTCCAGGAATTATTTGTAATCTTTCAAAATCTGTCCCCAATATCACAATGTCACATCCTGATGCATAAGCCTACAGGGAAAAAAAGGAAAATTGAGTTTGTCCTTTTTATTTTTTGTTAACACCCCAAAAAAGGAATAATATCAAATTGCGCATATATTTTTAGTCATGTTTATAATGCAAAAGAATATTACAATAATCTATCATTAACATGAATAAAAAGGTTTTTCAGATGCTATGTAGATAGCCACTTTATATGTTTCCTCCCAGAATACCTTTAATTTTTATCTCAGGAATTTCATTAAGATATAATTATAAAGGACAAATGTTACAATCTATGAGCCATATACACTTTTCTTATATGAACTCTCAGACTTGAGATAGAGCTGTTTTATAAGAAATGTCTTCACACTGGAGATTTATGATCCTCACTAGGGAGGGAGGGACTATTTGAGCATATATTCCTGTGGTTTTACATATCACTTGATCATCAGGCCATAATGAATGACTAGTTTTGTCCTTTTATAAATGCAACTACACACCCGTGACCCTTGGATTATCATTTCAGTGATACATTTCTGAAAAGATTCCTCAGTGCCTTCAATAATGGCAAAGCTTATAATATACTTGAAAAGTTCTTAAAAATCCAGGGAGATATTCAGACATCGATCTGCCTTGAAAGTAGCCCATGTTAAACTATACAGCACAGTCCAACATCAAGAGTTGACCCAGAAGAAAAGTTTTATGACATTTTCTATTACATCATAAATGGTTTTAAAATAATTTTATGCCAGAAAATGCTTTATAAAATTTGCCAAATTTCATTTCCACAGAAGTCATGGGTCCCGGATTTTGTAAGTTAGCCCACTGAGGTACTTTGGTTCAAAATATTTTGCCCTATGATGTACTGTTTTGTCCAGTTAAAGGTTACAGACACAAGAGTTTTAGTAGTATACAGAAAGATACACACTGCATACATCTAAACACACACACCTAAACACACTGCATACACCTAAACACACACACCACATTTATACAAATAATATATATATACAAATAATGTATATATATTTATATATATACACACATATATGCATGAGTATATATACATTCAAAATAAAATTCATGACAGAGATGTCATATAACACATTCTATACATTTTCCTATTTGCCATCGGCCATTGGATCCAACTACTTAACAAGGAAGAGAAAAAGAAACATCAAACTATTTTCTACTACATTTACAAAACATTGTATTCTACTGTGGTCTACTAAAGTCAGACCACTAGAAGAATTATGTGCAATCTCAAGATTCAATAAACAATTATCACTTCTATAGCCATGTAATTGTTTATCATAAGCTGATCAGCTCAGGGAAGTGGGACTTCCTGCTCATTATATTTATTTATTTATGTAGCATATGGCATAAAATACATGGACCAGCAATATAAATTAACATTTCAAAATAGAACCCAATAAAATATAAAAGTCAAAAAGATCTACGTTCAAATATTAATGTTTAGGCCATCTAACCATTGAAACACAGTACTTTTTATATTAAAAAAAATCAGATACTGGACTGGTATATGCCTTCAACTTAAAGCTGGTCACAATATGATCTAGTTTGATGTGGGACCCAGCAGTCACCAGCCCTAGGGATGGTCTACCATGTTTCCCCGAAAGCAAGACCTATCTGGAAAATAAGCCCTAGTTTGATTTTGGGCAGTGGGCCTTTTATAAGCTCTACCCCAGAAATAAGCCAGTTTGGGGGCAAGGCGCATGCCTAAAAATCAAGCTAGGGTGAGGCTGGGGGGGTGGGACTGCCCCACATGCCCCGCACCCACTTACCATTGCAGCCTGCCTCTCCTCGCCGGCCCACTTCTTCTGCAGCGTCCCCCAGCCTGCATTCTGCAGTCAGAGGCCTTCCAGAAAGACCAGGGGATGCCACAGAAGAAGTGGGCTGGCTGGGCGGAGCTGTCGGTGCCAGAGGTCAGTGTAAAAGACACCCCCCCCCAAAATAAGATGTGGTGCCTCTTTTGGAGGAAGGAAGGAAGGAAGGAAGGAAGGAAGGAAGGAAGGAAGGAAGGAAGGAAGGAAGGAAGGAAGGAAGGCTGGGTTTTATTTTCAGGGAAACACGGTACTCCTGTTCAGTCCATTCAAGGTGATCAATGGCCTTAAATGGGCTTCAAAGGCATCTCGGGATTTTTCTTGGGGAACTGGTGCACAGTTCTACCAGAGGCTTTACATTTCACCTGGAATGGATATGTGATAGGAGTCTTGAATCAGATTGTGCTCATATGGCTTCACCATGTTCATCAATCCCAGTGGGCTTTCTGAAAAGGTTAGGGAAATGAAACTACAAAGGAGATATCTATAGCATCACTGGGAGATGATGAAGAACAAAACCATTCAGACATTGATATTTGAACGTAGATTATTACATTAAAGATTACATTATGGCAAGAAGAGCAGCTAAACCAGGCTCCCCACTAGTGAGGAGCTGCGGACATAATCCCTCTCCTGACTGGAACTGACTTCTAAGGAAGGATCAAGGAGTATTACAATGAGGGCACCACCGCTATCCTGGCTCTGACAAAGACCTTTAACCAATGCTGTCTCTGTATTATACTCTGGTCTGAAATCAGACTGAAACAGATATAATTTGTTTCCTCCAAGATCCTCTCTGATTATTATCCAATCACCTTTTCCACAACCTTCACCAGAAAGATTGGAGAATAGAACAGAACAGAACAACAGAGTTGGAAGAAATCTTGGAGGTCTTCTAGTCCAACTCCCTGCATAGGTAGAAAACCCTATAACATTTCAGACAAATGGTTGTCCAATCTCTTTTTGAAAACTTCCAGTGTTGTAGCATTCACAAATTCTGGAGGCAACTTGTTCCACTGATTAACTGACTGATAATTCTCCAAAAGGAAAGGGCCCAGTCATGACTTCTTCAGGAGGGGGCATACCTCTACTTTCTTCAAGTCTGGTGGGCTCACACTTGTCTCAAGAATCAAAAGAACGGGATGAACCCATTCCACAGTTACCTTCTGGCTGTTTTAATATACCAAGTGTGGCCAAAATCTAATAAATAGATAGCTGGATTGAGAAAGGATCTTTTTTCATTTCCTTGGACATAACATAATCATACTCAGTCCAGTTAATATCACAAGACTATTCCTTGGCAACTCAATAGGACTTAACCAATCCGAGTCCAACTTTTGAGAGAATATGAGGAACCCTGCTGGATAGCAATATTCCTTAGCATGGTCCTAAAAATATTCCTATATCCTCCTACCCGTTCAATAGGGAATGGTTCATTTGAACAGGGCTGCTGGCAGCTATAGGGAGATGCAACAAGGGTGGAGAAATAGCAATGTTTTGCCATCCTTATTTGCTATGATATAGGTCTGAATATGGGCTCTCACATGCTCGGTAGACATTGTTTCTGTGTTTCATCTCTTGGAGCTTTGAGAAAACTAAAGAGCACCCCAAGATCACCGCACAGAGAAAGCATTCATAGGAGCAATCCAATACAAAGCCTTCCCCACATGCCTATTCCAGGCTACTACCAAGGCCATTGCTGCAGTGCTGATATATGGCCATCACCAATATATAGCCTTTAAACTATTACATTTAGAAAATATTGAGATCTTGAGCATTATAACCCAATTTAGACCAGTTCTACATTAAAGCTACAGTAATTCATATAGTAATTCTCAGTTGAGGTGATAGCCGACTATACTGAATTTACTAGCTTACTTATCTTCTTTGATTTGTATCTTATTGAAGTGTTAAATCTATTCTCTTCCCTTGCAATATTTACCTTTTTGCGTGTACTATTAGAAATTTATCAGAATAGAAAGAAAATAGAAAGACACAACAGAACCTCTACCTAAAATAAAGAGAATGCCCTCCGAGGCACCTGAAGCAAAAGTGCAATTACTGAGGTAAAAGCTTCCTTGTATTCCCATCAATAATAGTTGTTGACATTAAATATTCTTGGATTATTTGGTAAACAATAGCTCAGCTCGTAAAATACTGGTTCTTCAAGATCTGTCAGGTTCTTTCTCTGCTTGAAAAATACAAGATGACGCCATAATAAAAATCTGGTAGAGGATTCTTAACATTCTCCAAAGCACAAGATCCCACTTTCAATTTCTATATATAGTAATCTATACAACTTAGAGATAAATAGGAATTAGCATATACTGGCAGCTACCATCTAATTTTACTCTAAGAGGAATAACTGCAACAGTTATTCTTTCTACATAGCCAATATTTAAGATAACATACAAAGATAATTGCTGTCTATCCTATATAAGCAATATTCTTGCATTGCTAATGAATTATTTCACTACTGGATACAATTTCACAAAGAAGCAAATAAAGACTTAAATGAAATCTTATGTAAGATTTCTTATGTAAGAAACACTGAAAATATAGTTCTAGTAGCTTTCAAGCATCACTATGTCTATTTGTTACTGAACAAATAAGTAACTCCCTAATAAACTGCAATTCTGCAATTTTTCAGTGAGATTAGTATATACCTTTCATACTGTACAGATGATACGTGATTTTGTGCTGCCCTTGATTTATATCTTATTGAAGTGTTAAATCTATTCTCTTCCCTTGCATTTATTCTTAAGAATAAATGGTACATTTTTATAACACCTTCCCTGCAAAAGCTGCAATGGCTACCAGTAGGCTTATGGGTGCCATTCAAATTGTTGCTTCTTATATACAAAGTCCCTTAACATAAGGCCTAGTTATTACCGTAATTCTCCCATTATTTCTGACCATTCTGAAAATCAGACAGAGTCAGCATACTCTGAGTCTCATCCAAGAAGCAATTTCATTTTATGGAAGATGAGAGATGCTGGTTGCATCATGACACCTGCCTTTGAATCAGCATCCCCAGATTTAATGGCATATTTCCCCTTAAACATATCTCGAAACTGAGTCTTTTCCCAAGCTTTAAGCTAAAGTGGGGTTTTGTAATGGCATGTAGGAAAGACCTGGAAGGCAGGGGGAAGATCCATATTCAGGGCCAATGGTCAGATAAGCAATGACTTAGCCAGCAAAAGAACTTGGCTATGGCAAACATCTCAGAAAGAATTTTTCATAGTTTCTTGGGCTATAAAGGTAATGGGAGATAAGTGTACTTTCAGACTGGCAACAATCTGTTAATGTATTTTTACAATATAGTAGAGCTGGTACTTCTAGTTGTGCTTCTTGTCTGGACTACCTCACAATATTGACAGATGTGGACTCCACCTGTAAAAGCTTTTAATGGACATTTGCTTTATTTCACGTTTGATATTGTTTGTTTTTAATTCTGTTTAACACCAAGAGTCATTTCAAGGAGTTTCAGGGGCCTTAGAATGAATTATAAATAAATATAAACTACAAACTTAATAAAGAACCATAAGTCAGTCTTTGGACATAGAGAATCAGACTAAATAAAATGATTGGGGTCACACAGAGAGAAATTGTATTCACAAGATGCAGCGATTCATATACTCAATACCCTGTGCTAGATTACAATGGAAATAAGTTGTTTAGAGAATGCAGTGGGAAACCTAGCCATTGCTTGACATGCTGTGTAAAACAAATCAGTATGTTAAGCCATAATATGATTTACTGGTTTGGACATAGCATACTATGTAACAGCTACTATTCCTTAACACAGGCTTGGAGATTAAGCATACTGTGAATGTAGCTAGTGAATCACAAACTTGCCAGATAATTTAGCCTAGTACTTGTGCAAAGCTGGTCTATTAGTTTATAATCTAAAAGGATATCATGTGAACTCAGAAAATGAGTCTGAGCATATAGCATTCTCCTTTCTGGATATAAGGAAGCTAGAAACTAAACAAACTCGAGTTTTAGTACCTCTTCCTCCTCTTCAATCTGATATTCATGTTTCATATATTTATATTAGGCGTGGAGAAGTATTCAGCTGTTAGATTATCTGATTTAGCGAGGGCGATTTCAGGATGAATAGGAACAAAAATACTGACATGGGAAAGGATGACAGGGAGGAAACCAAAGGACTAAAGCCTTCCCAAACTAGCCTCATTTCCTAGCACAGAAAGGACGAGGATTCATTCCCCCCCCCCCCCGTTTTTAAAACTAACATGGGCACCGCCACCGCACGGACAGGTCGCGCGCCCATTAAAAAGGCACCTGCTGCACCACCCTTCCATCTCCGCCAACGTCATCCCGACGCCAGCTGCCTGCGAACCGGCTCCCCGCAGGCTGAGGCCAAACCCTGCCAGGAGCCGAGAAGAAGACACAGGAGGAATCCGTTACCGGCCCCGGCAGGGAGGCAGAGACTCACCGTGAATGGGTGGCCGTCGACGTTTCCCACAGAGAAGCAATTGTCCCCGGGGTTCACAGCCCCCGTTAGCACCTGGTGCAGGTTCATAGCGGAACCGTCCTTTCCCGCACCAGGCCGGCCGGCCACGCAGCCGCCTGATCCCACCGCCGAGGCTCTGTGAGCTACTCGGCCGCTGATCAGTCTCTCAGGAGGAGGTGACCGGCGCACATAGTGTGGGGCGGGCCATCTCAGAGGCGCCTCCCCGCCATGGGCAGATCAAGAGCTTCTCTCGGGCTAACCACGCACGCGAGCTCTCCTTCCGCCTCAAGATGCCTTCCTCCGGCGGCCTCACTCCGAGCGGATGCTCCGAAAACTCATGAAGGGAAACATCGCGAGATCAATGAAACAATGACGTCTCCCCCTTAACAGACAAACATTTTTGTTTTCCCTTTCTCTAACATACAGTATTAGGTTGGATGACAGCAGGCACACGCATGCGCTCTTTTGAAAGACGGTGGATGGGCTCTGAGACATGCGTAGTATTGACATGCGGCGATATTTTACGACAGCACTTGGCCGTCGGTGAAGGTGGCAAGACAAGTTTATGGTGCATCTGCGTTGATACGTTTTTGTTTCTAGGATGAACGTCAGATTAAGGCGCGTGAAGTGGATAAAATGTATGACAATAGCAGTGCTAGTTTAGTTCCGTGCAGCGTGAGAACCATTACATTTCGATAAAGTTACAATGTTCACATCAAAGGACCCAGGAAGGCATAATGCGAGAACAAATGGAATTCTCTTCCTCCTATATTCAATCCTTTACGTATTTACTTAGAAATAAACCCCATTGAGTTCAGTGGAGCTTATTTTTGTAGGTATAATGGGTGTACTGTTAGTTGGGATTAGCAAATGAGTTATATTAAGTCTGCTACAACGTTACTGAAAAACTAAATAGATGAGAACTACTCGGATTCATAGCACTTGTAAGTTTCTGGTTAGGTATTGATTTTGAACTCTCAATCCAACACATCTCAGGGTTATTGTGGGGTAAATAGGAGGAAGGAGTATTAGATATATTCATCACATTTGAGTTGTTTATAAACAAGGTGGGATAAAAATCAAATATTGTACTGCAAATGCTAAAAGAAAATTGAAATACTTTCTCATTTTATTTAGAAATGTATGTGTGGGCTGTCAATTTTTCCGTACCTAGCCAACCATTTTAGCTGATAATTACATGTGCTAATGTCTGACGTATTCAGAGATTATAAAATTGAGAAAGGCTAGTCTATATAGTGAGGAAACAGGTAAATATGGGAGGGAACATCTACCTATTTGTAGTATCTGATCTTTCAGGCTGTAAGTATCTTTGCATCCTAAATGTGATTCACATATAGTTCTTAGTGGGATTCCCATATCAATAGTAAACAACTACAAGATTACAATTTTGGTTATAATTTCAGTTAGTAAATTTGCCTTAATTTTACTAACTGAAACCAGGCTACTACCAGGCTATGTTTACACAGCAATGTAACCCATGGTTTTAACCTTAATGAATATATACCTAATTGGCTGGTTCACAACACAGTCGTAAGTCATAAACCTTGGTTAAGCCACACAGTTGGGTCACAATATCATACTAAGACATAAAAAGGAAATCATGTCTTTGTATAGTGAAGTGTGTAATTTCAGATTTATTTGATGAGATAATGAAATCTAGGAATTTTGTACTGTGCATATTGAACAGTTCTGTTTAGGGAGCTTCAGAAAAGGAAATTTATGGAGACATAAAATTAAGCTATGTTTTTTTTAATCTCCAGGACAGTAAGATAAGATAGATAAAATAACCTTATTGTCATTTTTTTACTGTGGGCACAACGGCACACATCAAAAATGAAATTTAGTTGCCCGCTCTCAAAGTGAAACACATACATGAACATACCTAAACATAGTATATACAACATATGTATAGACCCACACCCCTACATATACATAACAAATAAATATTAAATACTGTCCATCTTGAATATATAACAGAAGGAGGAAGCTTGAGAGTTCACAAGGTTAAAGCTGTACGGAATGAAACTATGGCTGAATGTGGATGCTCTGCTACGGATACCACGAAGCCTGCTCCCAGAAGGTAACAAGGAAAATAGCTTGTGAAGATAATGGACCCTGCTCAAGCAACACTTCTGTGCTATGTCCTGGATGGGAAGGAAGTGCCAATGATCTTTTCGGCCATCCACGTCACTCTCTGCACTGCCTTCTTGTCTGAAGCAGTGATGCTTCCAAACCAGACTGTGATGCTGTATGACAGGATGCTCTCGATCATTCCCCTATAGAAAGTGGTAAGGATAGAAGGAAGATGTGCTTTTCTCATGCGACGCAGAAAATTCAGGTGCTGCTGTGCCTGCTTCACCAGTGTCTCGCTGTTGAGCGACCAAGCCAGCCTACTCATTAGCTGCACACCCAGGAATTTGATGCTGGTAACCATCTCCACAGATGAATCATTAATGCACAGAGAAGTGTGGCTGTGCCTGCCTTTTGAAAAATATTTTGTATAGAGTAGAATGGAAGTAAGTGATGAAATATACATCATGACCGTATGTAATTATAATTTAACATAATTGTGTTAGATTTCAGGACTTCTACATAATTGTGGAGTTTAGCTATAAGAGAAATTTGACAATTCACTGCTTTGGAGGTTATCTACAAAAAGCGCTTTGGAGAATGTGCAAGAATGACTTAAGCATCCACCTGACATACCTTCAAATACCTGCAACTTTTCTCAGAATTGTGCTGTAGTTGTGTAACTGTCAGATACTAAAAAAAAATATGCTTTAAGGAGATGTATTCAGGTGCTATGTGCTCCATATGTCAAAAGTACATTTTTGCCTTTGAATCTTAGGTGTTGCACAACCCATCTTGAGGATTTCTGGAATATTCACTACAGTAAGCACAGGACTTATATGTGAAAATGGACTACCCAGTCATTGACAGTTTGGGGAGTAGTCAGTCCTAGTTATGTCTGCAAAACACAAGGCACCACAAACCAGCCAGCATTTTAGTTTCACATGCTGTGAAATTGAACATTCCATGATCACCTTATGGTTGTTATTTAAATTAAAGGAACTGAACCAGTCTGAGCAGAAGCAAAGATTTGAAAGTAAATTGGGAAGATCAAATTAGTAGGACTGCTGCGTTGGGACAGATTACAAGACTTTTATTTCTAAACACGCTTCCCTGGAATTAAACCCTTCTAACTACGTGAAGCATTGGCAAATAAACTCAATATTGAACAATACCGAACTTCTCACATACTCCCCATCACAGAAAACTAAAACTTTCCAGCGGGGCTCTTTTGCGGCCAATGAGAAACCGCTTTTTTGAATCTGTTGACGATGCCAGGAAGGGGGAGGTGGACATTCTAACCACGTGTCCAAGCTTTGCTTTTCGGGCTTCTTTGGTTTCAGAGCCGGTCTTTCTTCACGTGTTCTTAGAGGAAACATCAGGAAATAGAGGTGGACCAGGCTGCTGTTTTGGCTGCTAAGGGTTTCAGGCAGACCCCAAGGATTACAGCCGGCCCGTTCTGCACATAAAGCGCTGAGGTCCGGAGTTACTCTTCGCGGCAGCCATGGAAAAGGGGCCGTGGTCGGTTGATGCGGCGGGGAACGGAGAGGAGCAGCAGCAGTTTGCAACTCCTGTTCCTGAGAATGAAACTGAGGAAAGCGAACAGCGCTGTGAAGGTCTCTGGGAACTGCCCGTGGAGCTCAACACACGGAGACCCGAATGCAGCCGCTGCGGGTGAGTGGACTAGCTAAGCCGCCTGCTCCGTGGAGGGTCACGTGTCATTGAGTGCCTTCCCGTATTTCCCGCCCTCTGCTGGCTGACGTAATGCACTTGCCCCGTCCGCCCTCTGCTTGTTTTTTTACTGCTTTTGCAAAACCAGCCTTTCAGGCTATTACTCAGGGCTTTGGTCTCTTTTCAGGTGTATCCATGGCTAAGCTAGCCACAGTCCTCCACGTAACATAATACTGTATTGGTCACACTCCACCCTGAACAGTAGCTTAATCACAAAGATTGTGGTCGTTATTCCAAAGTACGGCATCCTTGCTTAGCGCCCTCCCAGGAGGATTTTGATACCTCCCGTTATTTGAACGGACTAAGGAATATCATTTGCTTGGATTCTTACTTTCGGAAGAGCTTTTCGAAGTAAGTTGAAGTAGATTTGCAGGGGGCACTAAACCTTAAAAAAACAACAGAGGCTCAGTCTATATAGGCTAAAATTGATTGATTAGGTTGTGCTTTGTCAGCCAGGTAACAGCTGGAGGGTCAGGTAATGTGCGTGAGTGGATAGGAAACTATCAGGAAATCCCATTTGTGGACTACATTGTTATACCAAGAATAAATAAACTAGAGAAAGACAAAAACTATTTGGATGAGTTGGTGAAGTCACCAGAGGATAGGCTCAATTTGAAGGAGGTTTTATATTTGCCTCATTTGTTGTTCATTTTGTTTTGTAAATGCAGCCACATCATGCTATCTAGCTATAGAAACATTTGATTACAGAGAAAGGGAGAAATCAGATAATTTATTTTCTTTACTTATTTAGTCCATCTGTCCATGTGTGTGGCAACGAAGATTGAGCTTTGTGGCAGTATTTAGACTCTGTAAAATTTCATCTCCCACAATAATTGTCTAAAGCTATACTATACATCATTCTAAGTAGATTGCAATGTGATTTCTGGTTTCAGTCTAGTATAAACCTATCCATTATATGTTATAAGCCATCGATTGTTTTAGGATGAAAATGGAGTCATGCTTAAAATCATATAGTGCAGCATAAGGTTTCCTCACATGCTACGCTATGTGATTTTAAGCATGACTGTATTTACATTTTAAAAACAAACTATGCTTTTCTGCAACCTACTATCACCACATTTATTTGGAATTAAATTAGTTTATAGTTAACGTACATGTAAAGCACCCAGATGGGAAGGTGAGGTTATGGAGAGAATGTGAGCAGCTACAAGTAACAAGTCATGGTTCCGATAGGTGAAACCCATCAAAAGAATTCCAAGGCAAAAATTCTTCCTCAAAGAACATTTTATTCAAGAAACAAAGTATCGGCACTAAATAGTTGAACCCAAAGCTAGATTCCCTTGCCCCAGATACAAAGTAACAGAATGCAAGTCCCACCCCCACAAAGCAGTCATAAATCACATTCTCCAATTAGCCAGGAGCAGACTTCCTCTCCAGCTCCTCAGTCAGCCAAAACATTATCAGTTTGTGTCCTTGAGTTTCCCATGAGCTGCATTTTGTTATGGCTAACTGAGCTCAAGCATTCACCCCATCCCTCTTCACAACATCTAATTTCTAAATAGAAGAAAAAGCATGTTAAAAGCAAAGTAAAAATGGCTGCAATTTCCATCAGTTGTCAGAGCAGAAACATCCAATGTTACAGCATTGACAACAAAGAGCTGCTACTTCAGCTATTCACTTACTTGTTCATGTATGATGTCATACTTTCTCAGGCTGGCACACTGCTGGGAAATGGATCTAAAATGCCCAGTCTTTGTTATAGCCTAGTGGAAAGTGAGAATAAACACAGATATTTCCAGCTGCTTTTTTGGTATTATCTCATAAATGTTCACTGTAGAAAGAATAATTCAAATAGGAATCTTATATAAACCAATCTACATAAAAATAAGTTCCCGTGAAGGAAACACCTTGTAAAAGTTTTTATAGTTGATATGTCTGATTAAAGAATTGCTGTTTGCTTTTGAAGAAAGAACTTCTGTTTCATGCAGATAAACTTGCACATCTCAAATTAAGGAATCATAACTATCTAGAAATGTGTATAGGTTTAGTATAACCCAATATAATTGAAATGAGGTTAGCTGTATTGGCTCATTTATGGCGCAGTCTGTTGAGTATTCAGGCAATTGAATTAATTCAGTCACTCACATTTAAATCAACATAACTTCAGGGACATTGGTGGGTAGAAGGCTGGCATTATGGAACTGGTTTTGTCCTGTTTAGAACTTACCAAATGTTATTTTGTGAGGTTCAAGCCCTCAAGGACCTTTACATCCTTTCAGAGATACTTCCTTATCAGCTTTCTCAAGAATGACAGAATTTCTAATGTATTGCTTTCACTGGAAAAGTTGGGATACATTCTGAGATGTATCTGCCTTGAAAATAGCCCATGCTGAACTGTATAGCATAGACCAGAGGTCCCCAACCTTTTGGGCACCAGGGACCGGTGCTATGGAGAAAGGTTTTTCCGCGGACCAAAGGGGGTGTGGTTTTTAATACTGCCTGCACCCCGAGGATGGAGCTTTGCTTGTTTGTGTGGCCTGCTTGCTGGCATGCTGCAGACCGGGGCCGGTCCACGGACCGGGGGTTCGGGAATCCTGGCATAGACAAACAACAGAGCAGAAAATCTTTTATGACATTTTGTATTTCATAAAATGCTTTATGATAATTTTATATCATAAATTGTTTAATAAATTTTGCCAAATTTCAGTTCTATTGGAGTCATGTGTTCTGGATTTGGACACATTCTGTGAGCTAGCTCATTTAAGGTAATGTTGTTGAAAAATTTGGGCCCTGTGCTGCATTGTTTCACCCAGTTAAAGGTTACAGGAATCAGACTGTTAGTGATAGGTAGATAGATAAGTTCTGAAACATGGGATAATATAAAAAGTCATGTAAAACCATGTACAGAGGGCACTGACAATATGTAACAATGTTTATCTGCTCTGACAGCTTAAGGGAAATGGATTACATGATTTCTGAGTATGAATATGTGCAAAATGATACATATACGTGGAATCATCATATGTGACACTTTATATATAAACTTCATACTTCACTTTAATGTCTATGGAGATTCTTAGTCATCCAGATCTTGGTTGTCCCAAAGGTGCTTTTATCAAGGGATAACTGGACTTTGCCTCATGAAAAAAGAAAAAGAAAAACAAAAAAGTCCAGTTGCCTCGTGAGAAAAGCACCTTTGGGACTTCACTTTAATCAAAGTGAAAAGCATGCATATGAAATTATTTCTGTCCACTGGTTTTATTATAATCTATATTGTAATTGTCTCTGGTGCTAAAGGAGATTGCTCTTGTTTATTTTACGTTAATAATTGTACAGATTCAAATAACTTAATATTCTAAAAACAGTTCAGTTCTTATTTGAAACAAATGTGATAATCTTACATAATTTGACAATAGTGCTTTACCTAGTTACATTTTTGTTTAAGACAAAGTTGCATTTTACTGGAGTCAATACTATATTGAAAGGCATGTAATAGCTATTGTATTTGGTATGCCTTGATGATCCTGCACTGCCATCTAGTGAATAATCGTATACTTGAACAAAATTTTGAATTAACTTCTCCCTTTTGCCTGTAGTACTACTGTACCTGTTACTAAATTCAGTACATGAATGTTTGGAATATCATAATTCAAGAGCGTTTGCTGAATTAATTTAAATATTGAGAGATATTTTAATATACCCTTTTCAGTATTGTAAATAACATTTGTAGGTAGCGCAAACTAATGAATACAGGTGCATACCAAATCAAAATTGCACCTGTCTCTAACGTAATTACTCATAGAATGCCTGGGCAAATATGCTTGTCAACACTTGTTTGATAAGGATCTGTAAGACTAACTCTGAGAATGAGGTTACCATTAAAAATGGAAGGAAAAGGCAGCTATTCACCTTCTGTAGGAAGCTCCTGCCCACAAGGCAACCATGTTTCATTTAAAATTGCTGTAGTACATGGCATTCAATATATCATCCAGCCAGGAATTGTTGTTCCCTTACCTCAGTGCTCAGCATTCCATCGCTGGTTTATATTTTTGCAAATGTCAGCGTTTCTTTGCACATATTGATCATTTCAGCTTGTTTCCCGATGGCCCCATTTTTATTCCTTAGTTGAATTTTCTGCTTTTTGTAGGATTTATGTTTAATTTTTAAAAAATGTTACTGAATCTAGGTTATAGTACAGTAATGCAACTACAGTAATACTCAAGTGAAAGAAAGCATAAAAGAATAATCTCAGTAAAATAAGATACAATTGTACTGGGGAAAATAGTATTTCAGATTACTTAGTCATAAATCATGTAGGGTTTTATATATCATCATATCTTTGAGTTGTATTCATTGTATTAGGTACATATAAGTTACGATTTTAGTGACAGAAGGCTAGAACAACCTTTAAATCATATAGTATTCGGAAACTATAGTTTTATATATGTTCACAGTTTTCATTTAAGAGACATAGTGCACTGAAACAATTGAGCAGCCATTCATTTTCTTTCATAATTTAGAGCGCTGTAAAGTATTTTAAAGCCTTGAATGATTAAAGATTGCAATATTCTAAAGATTCCCTTTTCTTATACATAGCTATGGAAGTCACCAGAGACTCCCCCATATATCACCATAATCTCTTATATTCTTTTAAATGGGTCTAGAACAGTACTTTTTGGAAACTCAGTCAAATAACTAGAATTCCTTTCTAAGGGAAATCCTTCCCATTTAAATAGTTGTCCTTGTATTTCAGGAGGACCTTGAGTTTTTACTGTAATATTCAAAATTGTCTTGATGTTACAGGTTGCTGTTTCTCTCCCTGCTGTTTTATTCTTGATGTTCTTAATTCTGTATTTTTTATTTTTTTACTATTATGAAGCACCTGGAATTTATGAAGGATTGGCAGGATGTTTTAACTAATACAGAAGCCCAAGGGTCAGCCCAAGGGTTCAGCTAGGTAAACTGCTCAGACAGCATTACTTTGGTTTTAAGCATATGGATTATTTACAGAATTGATCTTGGGTATGAAAATATGTGCATAAGTAGGATAATGTAACTAGACAAATATGGAAATGTATTTACCAGGAGGACGATATATCTCAAGGAAGGAATTATAAAAATACTTATGTTGAAATAGCTCTTTATAGTATCTAAGACCTAATGTACCATTTATTAGAACTATGCAGTGCTTTGTGTCCAAAGATAAAAGAGTGCAGGTGGCACGAATGTCACAGCTGAAAGCAACTCCTAAACCAAAATCCATCTTCTCCCTAGTTTTTTAATCCCTAAGAAAGAAAGAAAGAAAGAAAGAAAGAAAGAAAGAAAGAAAGAAAGAAAGAAACTAGTTTTCTATTTACGCCCCTGCATATGTGCTCCAAAACATCTTTTTGCCTTTGAATTAGAAGCACTGCATAGCCCTACTGCAGAGGTCCCCAACCTTTTGGGCACCAGGGACTGGTTCCGTGCAGAGAAGTTTTTCCATGGACCAGAGTGTGCATGGTTTTGTGTGCTGCCTGCATCCCATGGATAGGACTTCACTTGTTTATGTGGACCGGTTGCTGGCATGCTGTGGACTGGTACTAGTCCACAGACTAGGGGTTGGGGACCCCTGCCCTACTGTTTATCCAATATAGATGTCTGTAATTCTACACTGTGTAGGCTAAAACTGATAGAAAAGGGCCATTATTCTCTGAGAAGTATGGATGATCTGAAATATACTACATCTTTCAGACATGATAATTTCTAGCATAATCTAAGCAGGGACTTCTAAAAGAGGCAGTATCAGATAAGGGCTTCATGCTGAGTAGGTCTGATTCAAAATATATCTCTTAACATGCAGGGCATTTGTCAATCAAAGCCGAGGCAGCTTTACTTTATGAATTATGAATCAGTTATTTCAAAGACTTTTCCTTTCCCCGTCCCAACAGTCTCAAGAGTTAAATTTAATAAATTGTGTTGGTAGTGGTGGTTATGACTGACGTGAGTTAAAAATCACAAGGCTAGCGTGCACATACATACAATATATATCTGAAGCACAAAGAAATCATTGGTATAGGAAGTTTACAGGTCATGAACAGAATGTAGTGTATGATTTTATATCGTTCTGATGTATTAAGCTTCATACTTCGCTCATTTCATAGCTACTGGGCACAAAGCAGTTACATGGAAATCATCACTTTGTGAATTCATCTGAATCCTTCATCTAGTTATATAGAACTGGCTTTTTGAATTGATACTATTCTTAGTATATAAATCACCTTAGTAATTTTCTTGCTTTCTTGAATGCAAATTGGGATCTCTTAACCTATATTTTAAAAAAGAACAAATAAACAGGTTGCAAGACAGCATTTGGGAAAATGCAGTTAATTAAAAAAAATATTTTCTTAGGTCACATGCATCAGACCCAGCTGTAAATTTCATCTGACTACCCACTTAACTCCTTATTCAGGAATTATCTGTCATTAGGTGAATGGTGTTTGAGGAGTTATCTGGATCTCTCTCTCTCTCTCTCTCTCTCTCTTTTTCTTCTTCTTCTTCTTCTTCCCTCCCTCCCTCCCTCCCTCCCCCTCCCTCTCCCTATTTATTAAATCACTTCTTAGAGAAGTCCAAGAAGCTGACCATGTCTTTACATTTAATGACAGGTTTCTATAGGCTCTAAGTGAAACTGTTATAATTATGGCAAGGTAACTCTGCCATAGGCAGCCTTGGAGAAATTGAAAAAGTTAGAAATGGTTTCTGTCATAATAAAGCTCAGCAATGAAGCATATAACATAGTTAACCAGGCTAATGTGGTGGATACTGTTAGCCTATCGTATGGAATTTGAAAATATTTGGAACTATCACAGAATAGCTTAACTCAGATGATAGTCATTCAGTGAGCACTGCATTATTGCAAGTGTTATTTAAATCACCTTCATAACTAATCATAACACTTTGAAACAAATGTGGATGCTCTGTCATACTTTGAAAGAGTAACTTGACCATTTTACAGCGTTCCTGTAGTAGTTCTTAAGAATAAGTTCTTAAGAATAAGATATAAATGTAATCCACTCCTTGAAAGACTCAGTCCATGAGAACAATATATTAATAACACTTGCCCATAATTTTTGTATCTGCTTCTTTTATAGTGATACCAGTAAATTCATTATAGTTTCCCTAATGTAAAAAAAAATCATAGGTTTCAGATGCTTACATAAACTATTATAAAATTTTATGGCAAATATGATTGGGAAGCATGATGGATACTTTATTGATTCAAAAGGATGCAAAAATTTAGGTAGAAAAAAAATCTATAAAATTAAAGATTTTTCTTTTAATCATTAAATTTTAATGTTCAATATGTGATTGTAGCATTGGATTGATTATGATATTTTGGAATTTTTATGTTTCAGAAGTTTAATATTTTAGTTGCTTAGTATATTAGCATCTTAATATTTTAATGACTCAAATAATTGATTAATTTAGATTTTAAATATTCCAATATATTTAATTATAAGTAAATATATTTGTATAAGGATTTTATTACTTACACCTATATTATGTAGGTTTGTTTTAATTTGTTTAATTTAATTAATACTTAAAAAACTTTTACTTTGTGCCTTGTAATTTTTGTCATGAAACTGAATAAATTCTATCAGTTACACAGTAAAGACTACTGTGATTGACTGCTGACCAGGATATAAGGAATCAATATATTGTGGAAGATCAAATGTTTGGATCCATACCAAAATGTTAGCTACTCTTCACAGCATCATTTAGAACAGGGTGTCAAACTCAATTTCACTCAGGGCCGCATCAGCATTGTAGTTGCCCTTGGGGGGCCAGGTGGGTGTGGCCAGAGTGGGTGCAGCCTATTGAGTGGGCGTGGATGGAGTGGGTGTGGCCCACTGGGTGGGCGTGGGGAGTTCTACATCATTCGCGTCAAGGGTGCCTGTGGGAGCCTGGGCAGGAGTGGGATAGATCTGACGGTCTCTGGCAGAAGGAGGTGGGACTGGGGCAAGTGCCAAGGCATGGTCCACCGGGGCAAGTGCCAAGATGGCTACCACAAAATTGTACATTGGCTCCCGGCTGGCCAGGACCAAGGCAACGGGGGCTGTTCCCTCACTGTTTCCAGGATGGCTTCGTGGGCCACATGAAACTACTTCACGGGCCGCATCCGGGCCCCGGGCCTTGTGTTTGACATGTCTGATTTAGAAAATTGCCAATTTGACAGCTTTCTCAGGCGCTAACTGGACAGTATCTAAAAAAATACATTGCTATACATTACTATACTTATATTACACTACTATATTCAAGTGTCTTTATTTAGAAAGGGTGGAGATGCATCACTAAATCATTCATCCCAATTTTGAATTTAGATCATCCTTATAATTCCATTTGCAAATAAATATAACTATATCTAGCTGGCAATGTATAACTTAAATTTACACCATAATTCTTTAATCTGTAAAATTAGGCATTGTGGGGATAGATATAAATAAATCAGTAGCAAAATAAAGTATGCATGCTTCAAAGTTCCACCAATGCTCAATGAGCATGAAAGAGCATATTAATAATTTCTTCTTGAAGATCAATAGAAATCAACAGTCCAACTAGTGTGCCCCTCACATCTTCCAGAGAAAGTATTATTCAAACTTGTTCAAACTGCAATATTCAGCTCCTTCAGTGCTTCAAAAATGCTTCATACAATAAAAATTGTATGTGAATACTCTCAGTCAATCATCTAGCAGTATTCCATGATAAAGGAGATGTTCTGTAAACACAGGGAATATAAGTCAAGCAGGTTAGGCAATTATCTGTGGAGATGTCAGTACCTTTGAGAGGACATTACAATCAGAGACAGGAGGAGTTAGACTGTACACTGCAAAGTTATATATTTTCTCTGAAAGCTCTTCTATGAAAACAGATTGAAGTGGGTAATCAAAATGAATATCTGAAAGAACTACTACATTCACTCAGTAGCTACAATTGGTCATCTATGGCTTATTGTGGGAGTATGGCAGCAATTAAGTTGCAGTCATCATCTTTATGAAAGAAGTCTCTGCTTTTAGACACAAATTGTTTTCAAGTAGAAGGTTTGTAACTTCTTTATCAGATCTTCTATTTGATTAGTCAGTGGAGGGCACAAACAAGCTATTCTTTTTTCTGCCACTCGGAGATATTCTTTTATTAGCACTGATTTCTGAGCTCTATCATTTGACCTTGGTGAAGAAAACAGCATTAGATCTGCCAGTCATGTGTGTGTGTGTGTGTGTGTGTGTGTGTGTGTGTGTGTAAAAATGTTGATTATAAGAGTAGAATGTAATACAAACTAAACCTAAAGAAAAGAGAATAGAAAGAAGGGATAGAAAGTACAAGAAAAAATAAATTAGTATTTTGGGAGTGTGTGTTTTAGATATTCAAATGATTAGGAAATTTTACATTAATGCAGTTCAGATCCATTTTTCATTTCATAATTTCATGAACAAGAGTTGCAGAATGGGGCAGATGTAAATTGATTTGTTTTATAACTTCCATGTCATCCAGGATTTACTATATCTATTGTGTTAAAGATACATTCAGTTATGAGTTAATGAAGAAAACACAATTGGATGGATTCATACAATATAATAATCCAGTGACTATAACTGACAAACCACAATAGTTTGCACAGAACTTTATACTATTGTAGGAAGTCAGGCCGCCCCCACCCAGAGAAGGAAATAGTTTGGGGATATTAAAAAAGGCAGAATATTATATTTACCCAAAGGAATAATAGAAAATACAAAGCCCAAAGAAGGTATAAAAGTCCACCACTCCCAGCTCTATTTTGTCAGTTTTCCCAGAACTGCATGCTGTTGCTGTTCTGTTCTTCAATAAACAACCTTCTTTCCTAAGCAGCCTCCATTTTGTTTATTCCTGGCTTGGACTGGATCTGAAGACTTTTCTTTCAACACCATTAATTGAACAAAGTACAATATAGCTTATCTTAAAATATCAACTCATTTTGAAGTGTGTCATTAATTCCAGTGAATTCTGCCTGTCCGGTTTCGTAACCTTATACACATTTTCAGTTTTGATTTTTCTATGCTTTTTTCCATCACCTATGTGATTATTAATATTATATGCAGGGAAAATGTCCAACATGAAGATGAATAGTATGGTATATATAAAGGAGAATTTCGCTTACTAGAGAACTTTGCGTATTATTTAGAGGGTCTCTTAAATTTTGCATCCTCAATTCATAATATGGGTTATGGTTGAAGAATAGTTTTGCTTTCACTGAATCTCAGGGTGTAGTTCCTAGACTTTTCCTAGACTGAATGCCCCATATACCAATATTATACACCATTTAAGTGCGACATAAAGATCTTACCTATTTCAGTGATGTCATTGTTCTACTCTAGGACTGTATCATATACTACAATCCTGTGCACATTTTATTCAATAATAAATTCAATTTTCTTCACTGGAACTGTTTCCTAGATGTATGTTTAGAATTGCAACCTTTGTAATGCAACTGAGAGGAAGCTTTACAAATCAGTTTTAATAAAAGTAGATTTTAGAAATCAGTGGATTTTTAATCATACCTGGTAATTAGATGTTTTGCCAATTTATGACAATCTGTTTGATTATTCAAAAACTAGAGCATTACTTGTTACCTTCTGTTATCTCAGCTACCTTTCTGAAGAACTAAACCCATATCATTATTTGTAGTAGCTTCATTGTGACATTCAGGCATCCTCACTAGCATATTTTACACCCACTGTTTAGTGAAGTAGCGTGTTATCCTACTTTGAAGATATTATCAGAGGTTAGTTATTACATGATATGTTGTGATCTTTTCAGGAAAAATCATGCTGTGCCTCAAAGAGTGGCTGCTTCTTTTAGCATTAAAAAAAAGGTAAACCAAGTCTGTTGGCTGATGAGAACAAAAGCCTTTCAAAAATCTGCTTAATTAATGTTACTACCCTTCAGATCAAGTCTATCTTCTGTAATTACCTTAACTGCAGTCTTGCCTGAAGGCATGTATCTAATATGCCATTGAGAAAAGGAGTACATTTCAGTATAGGCTGATATTGTAGAAGAATATCAGAATCCATATTAACAATATAAAATATTAATTTGAATAATGACCTAGTTTAGAAAACTGAACCATTAATATTTTGCTTTTCAATATATGCAATATAATAAATGAAATGCCAGCTTTTCAATTACTGAAAAGATATCAGTGAAGTACTTAAATGATATACATTTACGAATATTTATATATGTTCTTCTTAGTGTTTTCCTGCAAGTTTAGAGTCCTCAATCTGAGTGTTGATTCATTGGTTGTGACAGAAATTGACCAACCAGCTTGTTGCTGGAGACTGACATGGTGGGCGGAGGGAGAATGACTGGCCCAGAGTCACCAGCTGGTTTCATACTTAAGCTGGGACTAGAATGCATTGTCTCCCGGTTTCTAGCCAGGTGCCTTAAATACTAGACTAAACTGGCTCTCTAAAATTGACTCAGTCTTGATTCCTGGGGACTGCCTGGACAAGTCCCTGCATTTTTCTTGGCAAGATTTTAGAAGCAGTTTGCCAATGCTTCCTTTTTAGGACTGAGAAAGAGTGACTGGCCCAAGGCTATCCAATTGGCTTTGTGCGTAAGGCAGGACTAGAACTAACCATTTTGTGGTTCCTAGTTTGGTGTCTTAACCACTGCACCAAACTGGCTCCCCAATACAAAATTATAAACAAGATATATTATTTAATTAAATTAAAGTTGAAAATAGCAATTTGTTCTCGGGATTTGCACTTTAAACTGCAAAAATAAAATACAGAAAGGTTTTTCATCAATGTATAGATCAGAACTGTTACTCTTTTAGATTATTCTGATCAATAATAAAGTCTAAATATAGATTAGTATGCCATAATCCACTATTTGTTTATCTTTTTACATTTATATCAAAATAATGTATTTTAAAAAGTTTTCTTGTGTGCAGGAGGAGATATTATAAAATTTCTTTTAACCTTCTCTCATTATATCTTTAGCTTGAGATGTGAAAGAAGGCTTGAGGTCCTAAAGGTCCAGTTTCAGATTCCGTATTCTTTCTTGCTGAAAATAGAAAATGAATTGCTGATTTTTTTCTTCCCTTCTCATAGTGGTTCTTATTTAAATTCCAAGCTACATATTTACCCGAGAGTAAGGAAACAACAAAAGATCAACTTGCCTGCTGGATAATTAATGCAATTGGTAATTTGTTACTATGTTGTGATTAGCGTCATTGCAACCATATGTTTGTGTTTAATTCTTAAAAATCCTGAAATTATTTAATAGAAAGAGATGGAATGCCCCTCAAGTGAGATAGCATCCAGCACTACTATGAGTAGCAATAGCAATTGCACTTAGACTTACATACCACTTCACAGTGCTTTACAGTCCTCTCTAAGCGGTTTACAGAGTTAGCATATTGCCTCCAACAATCTGGGTTCTTATTTTATCTACCTCGGAAGGATGGAAGGCTGAGTCATCCTTGAGCCCTTGAGCCGGTGTGGTGAATAGTAGACTCACTGGGGTTTCTGGACCATTTCCTTTTATACCACTTCAAAGCTTCCAGTCACAGCCTGGCAGTTCATAAGATGGACCTGCTCACCCCCCTCCCCAGATTGATTCACAACCCCGAAGCTGGTGAACCTCTGTTAATCTTGTCATGCTGAGCCAATCCTGTCATACTCAGAGAAACTTGTCACAGTTTGCTGATGCAACCACACCGGGCAATTCAGTGGTGTCTGCTGTTGGTAATTGCAAATGCAGTTGGCATGGGATACAAGAACAGGAAATACAAGACTGGGCTTGTGCCAAGAAGCCAAGCATCAGTAGCTTCATTAACATTTAGAAATACCCGAATCAAAGAATTTATCATATGTACTACATACAAGTACAATGAAAGCTAAATTCAAATGTCAGTGGATTAAATTGAGCCCTATGGAGCTCTATGATTGGAGTTGTCAGAAAGAGTATTGTAAAGTACACCTTGTTCGGCTCTGGAGGGGCAGTGATACAAAGGCCTGCATCATGTGTGGAAGTACATATTAAACTGCTTCTCACTGTGTCAGGGATGTGGGTATGTATAGCTGAGGAGCTTTCAGAGTAATAATAGCATTCGGTGACAATAATAATAATAACAACAACAACAACTTTATTGTCACTTTGAAAGTACACCAATCGGCATACATCAAAATAAAATTTCGTTGCATACAACTATCAAAGGGTCACCACCTCCGATATACACTCCTTGTTCGTGGCCAGCTGAAGTTACAGATCCTCCATTTTAGTCTCTAGGGAGCAAACAGTGGCAAACAGGACAGATGGAAATGGAGCTCCATATGGATTAGCCCTCAAATTAGCTTGTATTCCTGCACGACAACCTCGCTTCCTTTCCTTTTTCTCATCTTGTCTCTTCCACCTTTTCCTTAAAGAGGCCTCACTCCTTTTCGCCCCTGGAGAATGCTGCCGCCACCACAAACTCCTTCAAAAGCCTCTCTCCCATCCTCTGGGCCTGCCGACAGCCTCATCCAGTTCCTTCGCTCCATAAGCCCCAGGACCTCTCCTCCTCTGCCTCCTTTGGAAACAGCCCTTATTTGCAATAGAATCCGTCGCTGGGCCAGCAGTCAGATCTTGCTGCTGGCAGAACAATTTCAAACAGCACCAATGACTTTTAACGGTCTCACCAACAGTTCCGAAACAGCTAGAAACTCGCCATACCAGCAAAGATTGTCAGTCGTATGTTGTATGTTACCTTAGTTCCACCACATTGCTCAAACACATTAAAACCTTCCTGATCATGTGGCCTATTACCCTTAACATCCCTCCCATAACTTTTCACCTTCGAGAGCCAATGCAGCCGCAACTGATCCAGGCGCCGCCATCTTAGAACACATAGCTTTCCTATGTGATGTTGTAGGAAAAGAAAATTGAAAGTTACCAAGACAGAATTACCATTAGAACATAGAATGTCACAAGTGTAAATTTGCAAAAATTCAACATGGTGAAAGGAGAAATGAATTGACTGAACATGGACATATTCAATATCAGCAAACTGAACTCGACTGGATTTTTTTTTTCAGTTAAAAAAAATCATACTGTTTACTACTCACAACAAATACAGATGAAAAGTAATGATGTTTTTAATCAAATAGAATAAGCAAAGATGATACTTGGGTACATTGCAGTAGGTGACCAAATATTATCATTTAAATTTCATGAACAATCCTTTAATATTACAGTTATTCAAGTTTATGCAACCACTGATTCAAAAAGTTGGAGAGCTCAGTGCCCAAGTTCAATCTGAAATATACAATGTACAAACATGATATGCCAATTGTTGCCAGGATTTGAATTATTCAAACCAATTAAAATGCCAGTATGTATTATGCAGACAAGAAAAGATACTTCAAGTTTTTGAACAAGACAACTTAATATAATTTTCCTTTATTAAAGTACATGGCAGATTAGTAACATGAAAGAATAAATGATGAAGAAGGCAGAATTGTGGCTTTTCAAATTTCGTCCCAATGTCTCCTGATGTATTATTAAGGCACAAATAGGTATTTTAATTATACAAAGTATTGATTGTGCAGTAATCTTATCTATTCACCTCCACAAAAAACCCAAATCTCAAGCTTTTGTCTGCGAAGCATTCATTCTGACAAAAATGGTGTAATATTGATTGTTCCTTATTCTACTATTAAGGGACTCAAAATTACAATGAATAAACTGCTTTGCAATAAGCTGCTTTTTGCAAATATGGTTATCAAACTATTGCATGTTTTAATGAATGTTTAATTGGCACACTTAGTTATATTTAGTGTTACAGTATTTATTTTTATTAAGTTAGATTTACAATGAATGGATATTTTAAAAATGAAATGTCTTATTAGCTTCCTTAATAGGACAGCAGGTTAATTACATAGTTTGGTAAATCAGTTTTTTATAAGGTGAAAATAGGAGTTGTTTGTTTAAAACTAGATGTGCCTTTTGTGCTTAAAGGATTTTATGTGTGTGTGAATTTTAGCATGTCCTACAATTTCTCAGGATTGAGGCTTCTATATGCAATATGGGTGAGGAATAGTGGAAGAAGAAACTGGATATACAGCAAAAAATATAGTAAGTGAAGGTGATGGAGCAAATGCATTTCTTGATTCAAAGGATATTTCTTGAAACAATATAAATATACATACGGTACATTAAACCAGTGTTTCTGAAACTTTTTCATTCATTACCTAAAACTGCTGATCCTTCTTTTTACCCAATGTAGATAAAGCACATTGAATCAATTTAAATGTCCTGGTTGTGATTGGATAATGGATTTGTGTGTTATTAACCAAACAAAAATTACTTTTACCCAATTTTGGATCATTTATCCAGGTTTAGGAAACACTACATTAAACTGTATGAAACTCTTTCTCATGACTGTAATAGCAATGGCGGGCAGTAATAGCTGATTTTCTCTCTTTGTATAAGACTGGATTACTTTGAGGCTCTTACCAGCTCTGATACAGTCTTCATTGCTAATTAATATGGTTGAATATGCCCTGATATTTTCCTTAAGTGTAATATTCATAAATGCCAGGGGGATTGTTTGGCATGTTTCAGTATTATATGAATAATGTCTGTGCACAGTAGCAGGAATCAGGAAAGAAGGAATCCAGTCAAGGAATGAAACTTAATTATCTTAATCCATAGAATGCACACGTTTTTCTGATGCTCTCACTTTCAGCTATACAGAAGTAGTGGCTTCTCCTCCCTTTCTGCCTCATTTCATCAGTGAAAAATCTTTATTATGAGAAGTCTGGAAATCAAATTAAATAAAGAAGGAGACATTGCTAGTACCTTCTAGTCCCGCTCTCTCTTGAATAGCAGTAGACTTCATAGGATTTTAAAATGTCTAAACGGGACAGAAGCCTAAGAATACTTATCTGAGAATAAGAATCATTAACTCAGTAGGACTCACTGTAAAATATGCATAATGGTTTGCCTGCTGACCACAATAGAAATTAGTGCTAAACTTTCTGCAAATAGTTTTTTCTCTCTCTTCCTTTTCTTCCCTCAAAGTTATCCAGCTATATGAGTGTATGTATACATACATAAAGATACATGCATACATACACACATGCATACAAGGGGAGAAAATAAGATTATCAAATTTTAGGCTTCAAATACCCATATTACCATTTGATGAGAGCAAAAATACTGACACTTCAGATTTTTGTAGCTCTAAGTAATAAACCTCTAGAATTTATTTCAACTGGGTCATTTCATTTCCCTGGTCCATCTATGTTTGTACATCTGGTTTGTACTGCATGTTTGTACCACAAACTTTATGAATTTTAGTTAAATTATTGTTTTGTACTGTGCTTTGAACTCTTATTTTCTTTTAATTAAAACCTTTAAATATATTTCAAAATGGTCATGAAAATTGAGCATAGAGTTTTAGATTGAACTGCAGAGGGCAGTGGTGCATTTCTCTAATGTATTTTTTGTGCTTTGAAATTTTGCAGAGAGTTTATTTTGTTTCATTTCATTTGTACATTTTATAAAAATTCTTAATGCTTTTTAATTTATTTTACAGTTGTCAAGACTGATGTAGTCAAACTCATTAGATCTGCAATTTACATATTCTGTGTTGTATAAAGCAATAGAAAATATTGCATCAGGGACAATAAAAGCCAAACAGAGCTTTATATACTTTAAAAAAAAAATTAGAATATTTTCAAATGAGTCTATGCAAGGTTGTGCCCAAACAAGTGCTGAATTTGATACATGAAATGTGTCAAAAAATAAACCATTATGCACTGTAATTTCTGCTAAATTATAGAGAATAAGGAACATGACATTGATGGAAATATGCAGGAACCATTAGCTAGGTGAAAGGAGCTAGAAGACATTTTAAGTCTAGAACAGCAAAATAATGTTGAGTTTCCCTGAATCGCCTTAGACAGTGAGATGGATGGCATATAAATTTAATAAATAAAATATTCAGAAGAGGCTCTGATAAACACTTAAGTAAATTCACTAAATTCACTGAACTATACAATAGAGGAAGAGGTACATTACAATCAGTTTTGCAAGATTCTGTTATTATAGCTAATCTCAGAATAGTTTTATCCTTCTCGTAGAGTTGATTTCTTGGTCTGGTCTACCTAGCAGGCTAACATAGGCTGTTTCAGAATGAGAGTAATTTGGCAGAAAGAAAATGTGAAAAGTTTTAGGGATTCAGCCATAACAAAACCTGGAAGTATTCTGGAGTGAGTTTATAAGGTAAGAAAGGCAAGACTAACATGACTTGAACTGGTTTGCTTGTCTTTCTCAATAATTCCTTATGTCACATATCCATAGGCACTGCTCCAGATTTTTCTAGGAGCTTCCCTCCATGCCATTTCTCCTCATCCTCTGTTATTAATGTCTCAGCACATTATATCCTATCGTTCTTCCCCATTTCCCACCATGCCTCTCATTTTTCCAGGGCTGTTCTGTATAAGGAACGGTATTTTTTTTTTTCAAAATAAGTCCATATCCAACATCTTTTTTCAGCTCAGTATTTCAGTTTGCAGTTTTTCCATTTTCAGTTCAGTTCCATTTTTCAACATGCTGACTAGGGAATTCTGAGAGTTGAAATTCACATATCTTAAAATTGCCAAGCTTGAAAAACACTGATCAATACCCTTTTCAACTGGCTTTCAAGCCAGGTTTTAGGGCTGTATTTGAGTGCACTTTGGATTGATCTCTTTGACCTAAGGTATGGATAGTGTATCAATCCTGATCCTCTTTAGTTAAGTCTATATTAGCATCAATTATTGTATCCTACTGGACTGATTGGGTAACTTCCACTACCCTAGTTATATAGTTGAGGTGCTTGAGGAGGGATGCTGCTGTGCCTCAGGGGGATGATATAGCAACACAAAAAGTCTTCACTTGTCCTTAACACCCAATTTCATGAATAAGACCTCATGTCTGGCTATTTATGCATCTCTAGTTTTCACCAAAATCTCCATGTGACACTAAAGGTGCTTTTTCAGGAGGCAACTGGACTTGTTTTTCTTTAAAGATGTTTCGCTTCTCATCCAAGAAGCTTCTTCAGCTCTGACTGGATAGTGAAGAAGCTTCTTGGATCAGAAGCGAAAAATCTTCAAAGAAAAATAGTTGCCTCCTGAAAAAGAACCTTTGAGACAACTATGATCTGGATGACTGAGAATCTTCATAGACATTCCTCCATGTGACAATAACCACTTCACTTTCTTGGCCCTGAGTGAGTGAGTTATTCCACACTTGAAATCTGCATGGACCCATTTCAAAGGGGGAAACAACCTCTTCATTTGCCTATCCAGATGCCATCATGTTTATGTAATGACTTTCTCTAGCCATGGAACTTCTGACTACCAGCACAACAGATGTAGTCTTTACAAAACCCAGCCACTCACACCCAATCAGCTTACCTACCCATTGTCAAACACATAACTCTTGTTACCTATCAGCAGGCCTACTGGAAATGGAAATGGAATGGAAAGAGAGGCAAGCTGCCATAATCTTTTCTTTTTAATGCGTCCCTTGTCCCAACTTATATAATCAATACCCTTTTCTATCCTATTATTATTTTCCCATGACAAGGAAGGAATTATTCCTCTTCCAGACTGGCAATGTGCTCTTTCTTGTGAATAGATCCAAGGTCTCTTCAAAGCATCTCTGGAATTTACTTTTTCATATTCTTAACTATCTGAGTTCTAACCATAATGAATTAAAAATAGGTATTCCACTTAGAGGAGCTTCCAGCAAGAGACCTTTATTATAATTTCCCCTAAACAGAACAGTGTACTTGTATCCCTGTGATTTCTCCTAGACACAATAGAGGTATATCCAAAATATCTTACCTTCTTGTTCTCAAACTAACCAGTCCACTTACATAAACATAAATAAAATAAAGCAATTGTAATTTTGGAAGAAACACAATTCTTTCATTTTAGAAATAGAAGTGAAATTGCAGTATTAAAAAGTAAAAAAAATAAATCTCTAAAGGATAAAATGGAGCAACTGTTTATTTTATTGAACACAAAAAAATCATGGTGATGGCATAGGAATTTGTTTAATTTCACATACTAACAGTGCAAATATAAAGTAGAACTGTTTGTCAAATTAGTATTTTTAAATAAATTAATAATTGCTTTTTAAGAAAACCGACTAATTTTACAGTTCCAATTATGTTGATTTGGGAATAAGCTCCATTGAACCATTTGAACTTACTCTAAGTAAATATGAATAGGATTACATGCACATGTTTCTAGGGTGTTTTTCCTTAAGATAGTATTGGCAGGAATTATAAACAGCTGAATCCCGCTTTTTCTGGGATTTGGCAGCAAACGGAGAAGAGAAAAGAGTCCCCTTCCAAAGATAAAACTACATTCAAAATGAATCCTCCTGATTTTCTTGTAGCTTAATTTACTGGATCTCCAGGGGCAGAAAGAGGATTTTTGAAAAAGCAAATCTTTAGAAAACAAAGGCAGCTTTTTGGCATGGGAGAATTGGCTTGGTAACTGATAAGTTTAATAGACTTGGCATCTAGCATTTCTTATTGTTTTCCTTAAAATTTTATGAAGGACTAATCAAGTATTTACCCAATCAATCTCAGAATTCCTAGCCAGCATAGATTCACACCTAAGCTAAGAGAATTCAGTTGCAGACCAGAGTCAATCTGAAGCAACTTCCAATACACAATGGCAGTCTATCTGTGGCAATTCTAAGACAGGAAACTGTTTTCAGTTCTGTGGCTCAACTTTCAAAATGAAACTTGATTATTTCAGATAACAGCCCATCTCTCTTTCTTTGGGACTCAAAATGAAGTGTGTGTGTGTGTGTGTGTGTGTGTGTGTGTGTGTGTGTGTGTTTAATTCTTCATGTTCACAAAGAGGCTGTTTAGTGTATTGTTTTATTTTAAATGATTATTTAAAATTGAATTTTATTTAAAATTAAAACCATTTTTAAATTAAAATATGCCTCTTTGAGAACATGAAAACACAGAGATAATAGGTAATTCCATTGCTCTATTTATCTTTCTGATTTGAAGCAAAAATGTGTAATATATTTGGTAACAACATACTTTGGAAATGTTTAATATTCGTGTGTGTGTGTGTGTGTGTGTGTGTGTGTGTGTGTGTGTGTGTGTGTGTCTATCCCAGAATAAGTATAGAATAGGTTTAGCTTCTATTTCCATGCCTCTCTAATTATGTTAGTGTTAGTGGTTACTCTACAGCAGGGGTGTCAAACTGCCGGCCCATGGGCCGGTTGCATCATATGGAGGTTGTGCCCACCCCAGCTCCAACAATGCAAAAAAAGTCACAATACGTCGCAACACATCAAATGATGCACAATACGTCGCAATACATCAAATGATGCATTGACACCCACGCTCTACAGTGATGGAACTGGGTGAATAATAACAGTGAGGTTCCCAGAATTAGTCCCAAAGGCTGTTTTTAGTGGTTTTGTCATAAGTTAAAGCAGCGGTTCTCAACCTTTTTATACAGTGACCCCCGGTCACACGGATGCGGCGTGCATGCGCGGCGCCGCCCCCATGCACGGCGCCCCCCCCATGCGCTGCATGCATGCGCAGCGGTGCCCCCATGCTCGGCGCGCATGCATGGCGGCGCCCCCTGACAGGGAAAAATGGCGGATCGCGTTGTTTGACGACCCCTGTAAAATGGTCGTTCGACCCCAAATGGGGTCGCGACCCATAGGTTGAGAACCTCTGGGTTAAAGGATATATGCTTTATTCAGAATACTTCTGACTGATACTCCCTACATGTCCTACAAAAATCGTAGACTGCTGCAAACAGAAAGCAAGGGAATTATAATTCTGAGAACTTTTTTTAGCATGCTGTAAATCTTCTGTCAATGATTGAGTCAGGGCTAAAGGGCAGCAATTTAGACAGAAAGTAGCAAAGACTGTTCAGAAAGAGCTTGTTTGCCCTCATAAATAATGCCAGTGCTGCAAGCTGTTAGCCTGAGAAGTTTGGAGCAGGAATGCTGAAGGAAGTCCAAGATCATCCTTTGGTCAAGCACCAAAGAATTTCACAGAAGGCTGTACAAACTGAAGGTCCAATTATACGGCAACAAAATCTGGGGAATTTAAAGTAGGCTATCACAGGAGCACAGATGAAGGAAGCAAGATAATTATTTCCAGTTTGGAGGGTAGAAACAGAGCAAACTGTTATGTAATCTGAGTTCTTGGCTTTGCTGAGTGAACACTTCCTTTTCTTGAGGAGTTGTGGCAATAGCTTCTCATGGTAATATAATTGAGGGCTTGGCACTCTTCCAAGAACATGCCTTGACACCTTACCATCAGAATCAGAGGCCATGGAGCCAGATTCATCAATTAGAGGTGGCTGATAGTCTGTTGCTTCTTGAACTACAGATTTGGAATCTGTTAGGTTATCTCCTTCAGCCTTAAAATCACAGTCTGTAGTAATTACAGGTAATCCTTGACTTAGAACCATTTGTTTAGTAATCATTCAAAACTACAGGGGCATTGAAAAAGGTGACTTACCACTGTTTTTCACACTTGCAGCATCCCCATGGTCACGAGATCAAAATTCAGATGCTTGGCAACTGGCATGTATTTATGATAGTTGCAGTGTCCAGGGGTCAGGTGATCACCTTTTGTGATCTTCGAACACAGGGGTCCTCAAGCTTGGCAACTTTAAGATTTATGGACTTCAACTCCCAGAATTCCTTAGCCAGCAAAGCTTAAAGTTGCCAAGGTTGAGGACACCTATTTTAACAAGCAGAGTTAGTGGGGAAGCCAGATTCACTTAACAATTGTGTTACTAACTTAACAACTTCAATGATTCACTTAATAACTGTGGCAAGAACGGTTGTAAAATGGGCAAGCTCACCTAACAGCGGTCTTGCTTAGCAACAGAAATGTTGGGGTCAATTGTGGCTGTAAGTCGAGAACTACCTGTAATGTAGCAATTCAAGCAAGATAAAGTTTTCCTTTCCTCCATTTTCCAAATCTTCAATATGTAGCTTTTTTATTTTAAAAGTTGAGTGTGAATATCAGCCTGTTAGAAAATATTGTGGTTTTAAGTCCCTTTGCCCATTTCTTCCTACCTAAACTTCAGTGACACCCCAAAATCTGAATTATTCAGTTGTTACGTTCCATTAATTCAGATTGCTGGGATTGAAAATCATGACACTGTGACAGCTGTTTTGGAAATATATAGAGTCATGTAAAACAAATTAGTGATGTCAGACTAGGTGTTAACAAGGGAGAAATTGCAATAAAAGTAAATATTTTTTGGCTGTTTAAAAGCAATTAATTTTCATGCTAATGTGTTTTTCTGAATCAGAAGGAAAATACATTGGCATAAATTGTGCTATATCTGTAGCATATATTTATCACATCTTAGCAATAAGGCTAAAAGTTGTTGCTGCCTTCGCACAGTTTAATGCGAGACTGTTTCAGGATAGTAGTACCCTGTTATTCTTTCAGCAGGCTAAATACCCTGCTATTTTCCCCTTTCCCATCCAGCATCTGTTATTAGGGAGAAAACCTCTTGAACCTGTGCAAAAATGGAAGGTTGGAAGTTCAAGTCTTAATTTTATTTATTTTTCTTTAATTTCTATTATTTATGTATGTTTCCTTGACAGAGCAATCAAACAGTTTCATAGATACTGTCATTAAGAGTTTGTACCGATCCCTGCAGGTTGGATTATTTTTTAATATTGAACCGTCTTATTCCAAATGCATTAATTCAGATGATCTGGTAATCTCTTGTCAAAGAAATAGAAGATCAGTATGCTAATATCTGAGTGCCTAAATGAGGGGCTGATTTGGAATGCAAAGCCAAGCTGAGGCAGAGGGCTCTTAGTGCTATTGTGCTTCTGGATTTTTTTTTTCCTTTCTCCCACTTGATGCCAATTTTGCTCATGAATTTCATTTATTTTTTTTAATGGCAAAGAGTCTCTTTTCTTTCCCCTTTTGTGTGTGTGTGTGTGTGTGTGTGTGTGATGCACATTGCCTCCTTTATGATCAAACTCCTGCTTATCTGGTGCTGTTTTCTGCTTAGCCAAGTGTTGGCTGCTAGAGGAAGCCTAGGAAGGAAACAGAATGCACTTCTTCCAACAGCCAATACCCACATAAGTAGGAATCAGCACTAAATAAAAATCAGCAAAAAATAGTACCCTAATCAATGAACCAGGAAGGAGAAAGCCACACTTTTACCAGCAGGGCAAGCTACTATATATATAAATGGCCAATAAGCCCCACTCACCTTTGCGCTGATGATGTTTCCTAGCCTGGTAATGAAACATCTTCTTAAAAACAACCCAGTTCAGAGAGCACCAAAAACTCAACAGTGATTATATTACCAGAGGGCAAAGTGTCAAAAGCACCACCTCAGAGGATTCTGGCATCAGAGATCCTCTCCTGGGAGTGCAGGATGAATTTCAGCTGGAGGAAGTCATAGGCATTCAGGCGCTTGAGGCAGATCCAGCCAGAAATAATCAGGAGCAGTTGCATTCACAGTCAGAGGATAAGGAACAAGAGCTGGGGCATCTGGTCAGTCCTCAGGCATACCATGTGTTGCAGTGAGCACAATAAAGATGCTCTGCGGGTCTCCTTGACTGGCAAGGACATTCTTAGTCTTAATGACTAACTGACATAGAATCTACTTAAGAGCCACCATTAGCCAAACTGTTCTTAAAACCAATACCAACTGCAAAAAATATAAAGGATAAAAGCCAATATAAACTACCAAAAAATGCAAAAATGAAGGGGAGGAGGTGTGAAAAATAAAAAGAAAGGGGAAAAAAGAGAAAATAAATAACTACCTTCTTCATCTCAGCAGGTAAAAAGCAACCTTAAGATGCTGCAACCATTGTAAGGGCAACCTGGTTGCCAAGCAGCCAGACCACAATCACGTAACCGTGATTACAGTTATATGCAATAGTCAGAACTTTGAGTACCCGTTATAAATACCGCTCGCCCAGGGCCATCTCAGCTTCTGAACAAGAGAGGACTTCCTATATATATTTAAAAGATGCAATTTTTGGCAATTAAATATCCATTATTATACCTTTTCAAGTGTTTGTTATTTCTCTGTTACACAGAATGTATAATAGCACAGGTGGCCCTCGCCTTACAATTCATTTAGTGACCATTTGAAGTTACAATGACACTGAAAAAAAGTGACTTAACTGTTTTTCACACTTACAACCATTGCATCATCCCCGTGGTCACATGATCAAAATCCGGGTACTTGGCAACTGACTCACATTTATATTGGTTGCAGTGTCCTGAGATCATGTGATCTCCTTTTGTGACTTTCTGACAAGCAAAGCCAGTGGGGAAGCCAGATTCACTAAACAACCATGTTACTAACTTAACAACTTCAGTGATTCACTTAACAGCTATGGCAAGAAAGGTCGTAAAATGGGTCAAAGCTCACTTAACAAATGTCTCACTTAGCAATAGAAATTTTGGGTTCAATTCTGGTCGTATCTTGAGGACTACCTGTATAATTTAATTCCCTTATTTCCAATTTTATTATTTAATCTTTTTGAATGTTCACATTCTCATTTCCTAAATAAATATTTTGTGATTCAGGCAAAAGTGTGAATATTATAATATAATAAAATATAAAATAATAAAAGTTTAATAATGCTTTCTAAGCTGTTCTGTTTTTTATTTCTTTCTTAAATATAGTCGCCCTCAAAAGGTGTGCCTGTGTCCATTCTTGCCAGTTCATCCTTTGAAAGTCTCTACTTGTTTGTACATTATCCAGCATCCGGCAGAGGTGAGTACATAATGTTAATGGAAGCAACAAATTCAACTAGCCATTTGTTTATCAGCAAAAATATAATGCAAGTGAAAACTAAACCATGACAAATCTTATCAGTAAAGCTAACTCATTTCCTTTATTTTTTTTGTTTCCCATAAACACACACACACATACACACACACACAATATAGACTTGAAGGCATATAATCAATTAAAAAGGCACATAATGGAAATTAGTAATAGTGTGCAAAATGTAGACTACAATAGTAAAGAAATAATAGGTAAAACAAATTAGAGGAAAATACTTAACATAGCTAAGACTGTATCAGTATCATTTACTCTCTATATCGTTCTGCCCTTACAAATCATCCTTGTTGCCTTCATGTCCATAAATGGGTAGCTTTATATATTGCTTTGATTCTTCAAACTTCTCCTTTCTGTCTAATAATTTTGTCAGCTTCTAAAAACTTTAATTTTCCCATTTCAATTTATTCATTCATTCCTCATAGGTTTATTTTCTTTTGATCCTCATCCATTCTACAATATATGATTATATTTCAACTCACTTTTATGTTCAGAGTACATTCAATACCTATCTCTTCCTGTTTTATCCCACACTCTTTTTTAGTATCCTATTGCTAGTTAGGGCATTCATTCAGCTTATTACTTTTCTCTTTTCTCTGACATATGCCACTATCATTTTCATATAACATATGCAGTCTTTCTCATATAATGAAAAAATGTTTGAAGAGGATTGGAGGATGGAAGATGGAAACTAATCAAGGAGAGAACCAATCAAGAACTAAGGAGAAATTTCCTGACAGTTAGAACAATTAATTAGTGGAAGACTTGCCTTCAGAAATTGTGGGTGCTCCAACACTGGATGTTTTAAAGAAGACATTGGACAGCCATTTATCTGAAATGGTATACGATTTTCTGCTTGAGCAACGGGTTGGAGTATAAGACCTCCAAGGTCCCTTCCAACTCTGTTATTCTGACTATCAATCTTGTGACATGTAGTTGCTCTCCAACATAACTGAAGTTGTTACAATGCAGGAAGACAAGAACTAGAGGAAAATTTACTAATATATATTACTGCAGAGACACATGTGATATACTTCTATTCAGAAGTGGCAAAATTGACATATGTTGCACAAAGGACTGGACTTTGCAATAAAAATATATTTTATTTAGTCAGCAAGAATATAGTCTTTGGGTATTTCATGTAATAGAATGTTATATTGTTTTTGTTTTCCACTCCTAAAAAAATGATGAGAACTACCACATAGATGGCATTATTTTCTATAAACCTGCAGCCCCCTGCTCCCTACTCAATTCATTGGCAAGGTTCAGATGAACACCAGGTATATTTATTACACAAGGCCGGAGAGATATAGCCTATTTGCCTGTTTGCTTACTTTGACTTATATTTTGCCTATGTGGAGTTTATATACTGCGTAAGAGGAACTGTAAGATTCTTGAATACTCAATCTCTTTTCCACGTTCAGGAGAGGTTGCTTCCAATCTCAGTTGAAGAGGAATAACAGTGGGAGAGCTATATGTCCATCTGGTTTCAAACACTCCAGAGGCATGTAGTTGGCTACTGTGAAAAGTAGACTAAAATGATCCTGCAGGAATGCTCTTTTAATATTAAATTGCTTCACATTTCAAATTCTGTAATTGCAGATAATGAAAAATTATGTAGCAGCAACATTTTTCTTTGATTCTATGGGAAAGGAAATAGTTGTTTTGGATTTTATCTTGGTGTAAAATTCTACCAATTTTTTTTGCACGTGATGGAAACCTATGAAGTCCTTGATAGTGTATTCTACATTCCTTGAAATGCTTCTTTTTTGCTTTGTTTATCTGGTAAAGTATAAATTCTGCTGGTGCAGTGCCAGTGCAGATTGGGAGATGACCATTGGCAGAGTTGTTATCCCATCAGTTCAGCTCTATTTTCATTTCTGTTACTGATGCTGAAGAGCTGCTAGGCTGAAGCCATAGCACTGCTTGGCCATGGTAGTTTTCATGGTAAGGTAAAGATAAAGATTTCCCATGTTCATTTGTGTCTGACTCTAGGAGTGGTGGTGCTCAATTCTGTTTCTTCACCGAGCGAGCCAGAATTGTACAAAGACACTTGTTGTGGTCATTAGCCAGCATAACTATACATCGAGGGGCACACAACGCAGCAACCTTCCTGCTGAAGCAGTACCTATTTATCTGCTCACATTTGCATGCTTTCTAACTTCTAGATGTACACAGAGGGGCACACAATGCAGCAACCTTCCTGCCAAAGCAGTACCTATTTATCTACTCACATTTGCATGCTTTCGAACTTCTAGATCAGGCATGTCAAACTGCCGGCCCACGGGCCGGATGTGTCATGCTGAAACCGCACCCACCCCATTGCTGGCAATGGGGAAAAAGTCGGAATATGTCGCGCGACATCAATGATGTCGCGAGTTTGACATGCCTGTTCTAGATGGACAGCCGGGGCAAGTAATGGAAGCTTACCCCATTGTGCAGCATTCGAGTCTCAAATAATTTATTAATACTAGAATTATTAGAAAATGTCTATCTTAGTGATGTATATCATGGATGAATGTATGTTGTGACCCTGGCAGCCTAAAGAAGCTACATTAGTGTGCTAAGATTTGTAAGCAAATCTTTTCTAACTTACTGAAACAGCTGTTGGGACTTTGAGCTAAAGGTATTTTCCCAGTAATGGGATGAGAACAGCCTTCTTTGATCAAATGACATCCTAATTGCAAACAGTTCCATTGTATTCCTCTGCCACTAGCTTTGTATCCAAGGAAATGCTTTCAAGACATTGCAAGATGCTTCAGAAATAGTGACATATAGCTGCCTGTGCATGAAAGGACAATCTGATCTCTTACTGGAAAGAATTTTTGCCTGCCCAACTTCCTGCTCCTAGCAGCAAACTGGCATAATTAGAAAAAGAAAGCCAAATGCAACATTGCCAATACATAACATTAGGCTTGTGGAAGGTAGCAGACATTTGCCATTTCGATGAGCAGAGAAACATGACAGTGGAAGGGGGAGATGCTAACAAATGTACAGTATATGAGTAAGAAGGGGTGTGTATCTAACCATAGACCTGAGAGTATGAATTATTGATGGAGTACTGATGGGCTGACAGTTCTGTCGTTAACTATTAGTTGGAAATGACAAGTGTTAATTAGCTGGTAGTTGAAATGGAAAAGCTCTTTTTCTGGAAGAGTCCCAAATATCTGTGAGGTCGTTTTTGATAATTCTGGTTTATTTTAGCAGTTTTAAATAATTATACTTTTTTTTAAGGGCACAGGTGTTCATATTATCAAAATTCCTTAGATTAGTTGTTCCTCTATTATAAAATGAAAAAACCAGGACTTGAGCCAGGTTTTACTTTTAAGCACCTTAGATACACATGCTGGAAATAATATAAATAAGATACCTAGGAAGAGATAGGCTGTTATGCTAAAAACAATACTATATCTGAGACAGAATTGGCCTACTTTGCCTCATTTTGAAAACTGGTCTTACGGAACGCTCTGCATCTGGTCTATGTCAGTACAAGATATATTCCATCAAAATTCTGCATTATTTGGTAAATTAAAAAAAGCACAAGAGAAAATACATTTGTGTACATATCAAACTCCCAATTTTATACGCAGCTTTCCCAAATGCTGAATGCTATTTAATTATCATTATGTACCATCAGTTACTATCAATTTTTACCACTATATAATTGGATTTTTCTGCAGGAGGATCTATACCCAGTCTGACCTTTCAGGTCTCCCATTGCCACCATGCTACTAATTGGTTTGTTTGTTTACTATATTTATTTATTTATTTGTCATATTTAAGAACTACTCATCTCTCTCATAGCGGGATTCTGAATGCTGTACAATAAAAAATTAAAAGCATAAAAAATTATGTATTAAATTTAAAAGAGGCAAGAGATGTTAAAAGTTGATTAAAAGGCAGGGAGGGCTTTAAGCCACTTTACTGCATGTTCACCTGTGTACCCCCAAGCAAGGGTGCAGAGCCATGTTTTTATGCTTTTACAAATTGCCAAAAGAGTGGAGGTCCACCTCACCTCCAGAGGAAGTGTTTTCCATTGGGTAGGGGACATGGCAGACACGGTTCTCTTCCTGGACCCCACCAGTTAGAATTCTTTGGCTGATGGGATGCAAAACATACCTCCCCTGCCTGACCTGGTAACACAGGATGATGTAATGGGATAAAGATAGTTCCACAGGTAACTTGGCTCAATGCCATATAGTCTTTAAAGGTCAGAACCAACATCTTGAATTGGACCTGGAAGCAGACTGGCATCCAATACAGATCGTGTAGCAGAGGTATTACATGCACCATTCTTTGGGCACTTGAGATTGCCCATCGTGCTACATTTTGTACCAGCTGAAGTTTTCAGATATTTTTCAAAGGTAGCCCCATGTAGAACACATTGCAGTAGTCCAGATAGCAGATGACCAGGACATGAGTGACCGAGTAGGGAGCCTCCCTATCTGGGAAAGAGTAAACTGGTGCACAACACAAAATTGAACAAAGGCCCTCCTAGCCATGACTGCTACATGCTTTTTCTGAGTCTAGGAAGACCTAGCTTGTGCAACAGGTCTGTCAGGGGTATGGTGGGTGGAACCTTTTCCAAGACCAAAGATGATAAACTCCTGGATGCAGAGGGATCTCTTGCCACAGCCACCCCTTTATTAGAGTTCAGTTGAATCCAGACCCCACAGCCATCAAGCACTGCAAAAGAACATCCACAGTGATCCACAGCATCACTCACATCCCCGGGATGGAGATGTATAACTGATGTCGTCAGCATCTTGGTGATACCACATTCCATGGTGAGAGATGATCTTGCTCAGCAATTTTATGTAGATGTTAAAAAGGAGTGGAGAAAACACCGAGCCCTGTGGCACCTCACAAAGCGGGCCGAGAGCTGGTTCGCTCCCTATCAACATAGATTGGGACCAACCTCAGAGGAAGGCGTTGAACCAACATAGAACTGTGCCACACACCCTCAACTCCCATGTGGGCCCAAAATGGTTGATGGTATCAAAAGGCACTGAGACTTTTAATTCAATATATAAATATATTGTTCTTTCACAACCAGTGTTTTGTATATGTGCATGTTTTATCTAGGCATTCTTTTATGTTTTGTTTCTGAAAAATGGAAAACAATTATAATATTAAATCATATGTTTTTATATTCAATTTTAACTGCAGGAAAGTAGAGTGCTACGAACAGTACCTCTTCTAACTGCTTGTCTTCCTGAAGACAAATGTAAAGTCTTGATTGGACGACGCTTCTCTGAAGACAGGTGAATATCACTGTTAAAATAAGTTTTCTTATCTTTTTTTTTTTGAGAACACTAGTCAGTGAAGCAATATTATTTTAGATTCGTAGTTCTATTTTATAGTGTACTTATTCAGAGTGGACTTTAAAAATGTGACCATGCTTTAAAAATAATGTAATGTTATAAATTATAGTTTTCTGTATCTTCAAAATATACTTTTCTTATCTTTCCATGTCCAAATTATCTTTGCATTATTAATTATTTTAGACTGCCTAAATTATTTTAGACTGATTTTTATTTACCGGTAGTTTACTTCCAATAAATCCAAGCTAGTCTTATTGAATTCAGCAACAGTATTAATGTTGGTTTCCTATTAATCATGTACCATTCGTAATACTCTAATCTTTACATTTTATATCATATTTATCCTATATTCTGTACTGTATTATCTTACAAAATCTTCTATGCAAGACTGAGGAAACTTGATTTTTTCTTTCTAGAAGTTTGGTGCACATAGTTGAGAATAAATAAATAGTAATTGGCATTAGTCATTTCTCCAGAGTATCTCTTACTCTTTTAACTGACAGTATCTCATGTACTCATTACTTTTTTTTATAACAGGAAGTATACTCCTCTACATCTGTTGCTGCAATCTAAGTTTGAAGATAGTGTTATATCATGTCCTATTTGAACAGGTTAACTACTGAATGAATTAAATTCAAGATCAGATTGGAATGTCTCCCGATCAAGCAGGATTTATCTTAAGCAGCTCACTCCAAAAGAATCTATCAGTTATTCTCACTAGATATGTTTCTGGTGTTTTCTGTTTTTTTCCCTCCCAATGGCTTTTCATATTTCAGGATATGTAATTTTCTACCTTTTAGTCAGCATACACTAACCCTCATTTCTGGCCTTTTGCTGCTCAGCCCAGTCAGCAAAACCATGTTCAGCATAATCTGGTTTTTCATTTATTTATTTTTATTTCATTTCATTTCTAGATGTTATAATCACAGTAATACTCTAGCTTTATTTTAGTTTTATTCAATTATTCATACTTCCTAATCAATAACTAAACAGAATTTCTGGCTTTTCATCTTCCTGAATTTTGACAGGTTTAAGGATAAAGCATGTTTGCGCATGGGATGGAGATACTAAAAAAATAAGATTAGGTATTTTTAGAAGTACCAGGAAAATGAAATAAAGGATACCTCAAACCTATGTGGTAGTTCAGCAACATAAAATGTACCCAGAGATCAGATTTCTGGCTCAATAACCTATATCACGGGTGTCAAACTGCCGGCCCGCAGGCCGGTTTCAATATACCGAAGCCGTGCCCACCCCATTGCCAGCAATGCAAAAAGAGTTGCAATACATCACGACACATCACATGACATGGCGAGTATGACATCCATGACCTATATGCGTTTGCTAAGCATATCTTGGCAGAAATCTATTCAAGTAAATGTTACTAGTTTCAAAAACTACTATATTCCTTTCTATATTATCTTTATACTGTCATATTTAATGTGTTTCATAAATAAACAAAGTATGACTTTGTTTAATAACCAATAAGTAAATGCTTGTTCTATTATTTATTATGAACACTGTTCCAAATGATGAAAGCTCCTATCTGGGAATTTATTTTCTTTTAGACATTAATTTTGCAACCTAAACTTTCATCATAATTACTGTTTCATTTGAGGAAAAGATGATATAATACTTATTCTAAAATAAATACTATCAACAATATTTTTTTAAAAAAAGTCATTTTATCAGGGAGTAATTATCTTTATGGAGATTCTAAAATGATTTTTTTTGATAAGCAGTCTTTTCAGTTGAGTTAATGCTTTGAAATTTTTTAAAAAACAGTCTTGATTCCTTGAATTTTGAGAGTGAAATATTACAGCCTGATTGAAATGGCAAATACTACTGCAGTTGTTTTAGAACTTAATATTATTTTACTTAGAAGAAGTAGAATTATTTCCACATAAATATATGGAATATAACATAAATTCTTTTACTGCCATAACTAAATGTTAAATGGGAGTAATTAAGACAAAAAAATATTTTGTGCTTAGTATAAAAGTGTTGCCCATTTTAAAAAAGGACTTTCTTAATTTTTCTTAGTTTAAGACTAAGCCTCTATTTTCCAACCCTTTTAACAAATACCAGTGTCTCAATATTAAAAATCATCACTCCTTTAGAACAGGTGGTGTACAGAGAAAGAGCAACAATATAGTTTATATCTCTTACAATGTCCAATGATACCAGGAATAGAAGAAAGAAAAAAAAGCCACAATACAATGGGAACTTTTATTTAATAGAGCTTTATTTAAGATACAATGGATTGAATTTCCATTTAGATAACTTCCAAGTAGCTTAGATGAGGAAGGTGGGTAGGTAGATATATTAAAGATAGATAGATGTATTAATTTATCACATTATTATTATTGTTGTTGTTGTTGTCATTATTATTATATCCCCACCTGGTCCATTAAAACCAACTCTCACTGTACCAACCTTTTGTACTGGAACAAATCATTGCTCACACTTCTGTGTTTTGTGTGTTGTGCCTTCATTGTTTCTTTTTTGGTACTTTCTTTTGTTTACATTATTTTCTTATTCAGTCCCTGGATACAACTTTATTTTTTAAAAGACTTTATGTGGGCTATATTTTGGTTAATTTATTTATCATTCCTCCTTTTTAATTCAGTGCTCCATAAATGTGCTTATAAAGTGTGTGGTGCTTGTATATAGTAATTGACTCTCATGGGGAGATATGGCCAAGTGGAAGCAAGCAGTAGATACAGAGTCAAATGGCCTCTGGGGAAAAGAAGGCTTGTTGTAGAGTCTTTCATGCTCAGTGAAGAAATTAATAAGAAAAGTACCATCTGCTGGATTCTTAAAAGCAATTAGTAACAATAGGTCACTAGGTAAATGGCAATTGGCACAGCTGTGTATGTTTTACTATCTCAGTACCCAATTCAGTTTTGTTAGAAATGGCTTTTCAAGAAATTGATCTAAAAAGTTCTGTGTAGTATTGGTAAGCTCTCTCAATATCGAATACGTCTTCAGTCCTAATTTAAATACCTTTTAAAATTTGTAGTTATAATTGTTATTTTTTTTTACTATTCTAATTTTTTTTTTGAATATTCTCCAGAGGAGTAGCCATGTGAATCTATGGCAGCAAAACCTAAAAACTACACTGAGTCTTGTAGATCGTTGAAAAGTAGCATATTCCTAATGGTAAAAGCTTTGTGAACACAAGTCAGTCAGCTTCATGAGATGGTGGAAGGTTATTCTCAGTTGATAGTTGTATTCAAGCATAAATGTAGAGAAAAACAAAATGTGAACAGTGAAATATGAGAAAAGTAAAAGTGCTAAAAGTACAAATTATGATAATTATAATAAAGCTTAAATGATGAATAAATACAAAAGCCAATCACATTTTATATTAATTATAATACAAACATATTGGCAACATTTGACAGTTCAACTTTGCACAGATCTGTAGTAATTATAGTGAAGTCAAAGAGAAGATAGAGACCCCAGTACTTGTTCTACATTTATACTGTTTCTGGTGAATTACTTCACCAGGGTTCTTTAAAGTCACCTTTAAAGGATCCATGTGTACCCCTCTTCTATTGCCCTCTTGGGCCCATATAAGAGGGTCCATTTTTCCTTGAGCTTCCTCACTCAAGGTCATAATATTTACAATTATTATTAAAAATAATTTACCAATTAAGTACCCCCTGGTCAAATTGCAGCTCCCTTTAGCCAATACAAAGCTTAGGTCCTTTTACTACAGTCTGGACCATAGCAAGTTTAAATATTGTTGCTTCTACTACATGTCCCCAATTCCCTGATCCTTAATCTTCTCTTTCCCAATTTGCATTCCTGGAGGTATATAGTTCAGGGTAAATCTGGTGGCTCCGGAATTCATGGAGTACACCCTTTCCTCCTCCAGGGATCCAACCTTTAAGGTTTATCAGGGGTTCCTAAAAAGCTGGACCAGAAAATAGATTAGTCCCCTGACACTCCTAATCCTCAAAATTCACCAAATTTGCTAGTTCTTCCCCTTCCTTCCTCTTAGGGCACTCATTTTCCCAGTGTCCTTCCTCCTTACAAAAGGCACATTTATTTATTTATTTAGGGACTGAGGGAAAATTTTCTCCTAGGGATTTATATCTCCTGGTGCCAACTGGCTGTCTTCACCTCCAACCTAGACCTGTCCCAAGACCCTTTACTGATTTCCTGATTACTCCTCCACATCCTCTTTGCTGACCTGTTTGCACCAATTGAGCCATGATTTTTATCTTATCTTACGTTTATCTCTCTCCTCTTCTCTCTTTACATATACTTTCTGAGCCTCTTTTACCGGTAATAAATCTTCTATTGTTTTAGTTTTCCATGTGTCTAACTTCTGCATTTTTACCCTTATACCTTCCTATGCTTTCCCTACAAATTGCTATTTCACAATCATTTGATATCCTGGATTACCAGGATCCAAATGTTCATACTTTTGAAGTTGGCTTTTTAATCTTTCTAACCATTTGGTTGGTGTTTCCTCCTTTCCTTGTTCTAATGACAGTGCCTTCTGAATGTTAAGACTCGGAGGCACTGCATTTTTAATACCTTCTATTAAATATCCCCTATAATCAGCCATAGCATTCCTCTCTGCACACCTGTTACCATCCCACTTTGGATCTGCAACAGGGATCTCAGCTTGTTCATTCTTTTGTGAAAACTTTTTCTTACACTGTTCCCTAACTGCTCACCTAATCATCCCCTTCTCTTCTGGTGTAAACATGTTAAAAATGGGTTGCATTTCTTCCCATGAATATTCCATTGGTCCTAAAACATTTATAACCTGTTTTCCATCTTCAATAGGATCTTCTATTAGTTTGGGCAATTCTTTCCTAAATTGCCTGATTTCAAAAGCTGTTAGGGGGGACACTTTTTTTTCTTGGAGAGGGATTTCCCCTCTCTTGTCACCTTCCAAACTATAGGAAATATATAGCTTTCTACTTAACTCTTTCACACAAAATAGCAGATCAGCGTTCTCGCCTTTCATCCTGGCCAGGCATAAAACTTCACACAGCTCCTCTCTCTCTGTCTCTCTCTCTCTCTCTCTCTCTCTCTCTCTCTCTCTCTCTCTCTCTCTCTCTCTCTCTCTCTCTCTCTCTCTCTCTCTCTCTTTTCCATTTGATTGTTTCCATTCTTTTAACACCTATTGTCCTTCTAATTACTAAGAAACTAGTCTTCTTCACCCTTTCTTGCATTTACACCAGACACAAAAAAAATTCCAAGTGCTTCATCTCAGGCAAAACAATCATTTTTATTTTCAAGGAGCTTTTTCAAATCCAATGAGCTCCATTTCCCAAATTTCCTTTTGGAATAAGGCCTTGTTGTTTTGTATATTACTATTAGAGGGTCTCTCCCTCCCCTCCCCCAGGTTTTTAGAAATGAGTCAGTACAAACAAACAAACACACAAACCCTTAAACATCATTTCCAGACCTTTGGAGATTTGTGTCCCTTTACATTTCTACTTTTACTCTTTTGGGGCAACTTGTAGCTTGTTCTCCAGGCAGTGGGAAAATGCAAGGAGCGTTTCTGATAGAAATTAATAGGGGACCTTAACCACTGCCTATCCATTCCTCACCACTCTAAGCCAAGCTGAGAAGCCCAATTTAATTTATTGGCTGGCCAAACATGTACTTAGGCCAGATATATACTGTAATGTATCATCCTTCCTCTGTTCAAATGTCTTGTTTAAAGCATTGACTTAAAATACTTCAACATTCTCCCTAAGGGATTCCCATCTCCCTAAGGTGGTTCATTCCAGAATTTCCTTATTGGCCGGACACTGGCCAGGGAGGCATCCCTCCTCTTCAAACTCTTATTGCCCAATAATACCCCTCTGATATATAGATACCCCTCTGGTATCTTACCTGTCAGGCTGAGTTGAAGTCCTTCCTTAAATCGGCTGACTTTCTCTTAGGTTTTCACTGGGTCCTGGCTTTTTGTCTCAGGATTTCCAATATCTCCTTGTTTGAGCAGGGGCAATCCGACCTTTAGGGCTGGGAAAAACTTACCCAGGTGTGCACTCCCCTTTCGAATATCCCCGGCTGCCAAAGATGGAACGGATGCAAATCCCGGAAGAGCCCCCAAGGCTGTTATGTGCTCCTGGCTACTTTCCTTCATGACCAGAGGCAAGCTTACCTGACCATTAACCAGCCGAGACACAGTGAAGGCCTTTTGTTTTGTTTATTGCAACAAGCAGGGAGAGAAGCTATCAAAGCTTGGTTCTCTCCAAAGTTTTAACCCAAAATATTTCCTTCTTTATACATCCCTTGTCCCAGCCACCACATCCCTCCTTTTTCCCCATTGGCTGAGGTACTATGAGGTTACACTCTTTCCGACCGCCTCCTACATATTTCCTGCTACATACTAAATCATACATCACATGTACATTAAAATTAGGAGATAATTTATGCAAGGTATGTAAGTTAATATTAATCAATTAATTGCGCATGCTCAGTTGCCTGAGTTATGGCCCCCTTTTTTATGACTTCTTAGAAAAATAGGTTCTTTCCTGTTTTGCTAGTTATCTTCTATTACAGATATTTTCTTCTTCCTTTTCCACTCTAAGACCCAGCTATTTTTGCCTACATATTTCCTTTATATCCTTTCTTTATGTTAACCTTTCCTGTTTCCCATCATAGCTTCTCCACTCAATAAATTTCCACTGCAGCAAATTCAATTTTAAATTTCTTTTTCAATATTAAATTTTGAAGATCTTTCTTTTACTTCTATCAATATATATCCCTTCTAAGCTAATATATATTTATTTCCTAAATTTCTTGTTCTTTTTAACCATAATTAAAAATATGTTTAATCTTTAAACATTCCATTTAATCCATCTAGTCATCTAGTTCTTTAACTCTTATTCAAACCATTTTTATCCATTATAATTTTCTTAAATTCAATCACATTTAAGTATCTAAAACATTTTCCCTTATCTAAGTCATTTCAACTTTTTTATATTACTCATATCAAGAAAGAACAAAAAAGGGAAAAAGAGATACTATATTATTTAGGGAATTCATCCCTCTTAGAATGACATATATATTCCAAGACTTTTCTATTTCTTTAACCATATTCAAACAAATATTTCTTTTTTAGGTATTCTCTCTGGTAAGTCCCATCATCTATTTTCTTAGTTTCTACTTTAGTCTTTTTCCTTTGCCCAGTATCTTTCTTAATCAATGTATTTTGCTGAATCAAAAAGTTTTTTCATATGTTTGTGAATGTTGCTGAAGATATAAAAAGTAAATCAGATGAAGGGGCTTCTGCCTTTCCATGTTTGTTGAAAATCTTTTTCTTTCTCTCTGCTTCTCTTATCATTTCTTTTCTCTCCGATGTTCCTGACATCTCTACAGTCCATTTTATCCAATCTTTTTCTTGTCCTCAGATTTATTTTGTAGTCTTAAGGGAGAAGTTGTTTTTTCCAATTCTTGTGAATTTTTTTCCACTAGGAATAAATCATGTTTCCTTGTTTTGTTAAGTTCCATCTTTAAGTCTCTATTCTCAGTTATATATCCTTTTATCTGTTTTATCAGCTCTTTTTCTGTTGTTGTTTTCTGGGAATTTTTTTGTTGTTGAGTTAACTTAGAAATAGATTGATTTTATATTTGCAAAGTTATTTTGGATCTCTTTGTGGTTTAAAGTCGTTGTTTGAATTAGTTGCAATATACTATATATACTATATATCCTCCTCCTATGTTTTCTTGATATGTTTTTTATACATGTCTCTGATCCATGATGGCGAAGAATTTGAATTTTTCTCTTCCTTTCTTTTCTCTGCAAATAATTTTAGAGTCCCAATTAATAGATATTTGTAAACCAAATAGTTCAAGAAATTTTTTTTCTAAAATTTATAATTCTCCCTTTGTCTACACCCCAGATTATTGTCTTTTTTGTCACAGCTGTTCTTTGTTGTTAAAACTTTGAAGGTCACAAACACAGATTAGCTTTTCCCAGGTTTTGCCAAGTCTTATATTAAAGCCATAGCTGTCATAGTCTTCATCCACCACTATGTGTCAGCAACTATTTGTTTTTCAATTTCCAAAATCAACAATTATCTTTAAAATGAGAGTCTTAACCATTCAAACAATTTTAGGTTTATCCAGGTTTAAGTTTTAAATTTCAGGTTTTATATTTATTTCCCTTCCATATATTTTGATACTCCATAAAAAGATTAATTCACCGCTTCCATTAGTATAAGAGTGGAGTGGAAATCCCCCTCCTTCCCTTTTGGAGGTATTTTGCTTCTTGGGGATCTTTTCCAGGAAATTAAATATAGAATAGAAAAGAGAAGATCGAATTCCTCACCCAGTTTCAAGCACACTGGTCACAGTTGTGTTGGTTAGTGCTTTTGGACTTCAGTTGCTAGTAGCTTGGGCTGATTGATGCAATATGGCCAACTTTTCTCCTGTCGGGTTAGAAGGCTTTCCCCAAGTCAAACGGAACAGGCGTCACCATTCCAGAGTTGCTGGAGCACCCTTCTTTCTTCGTCGCCTCTCTGGGACAACTTAGACCCATTTAGGCTCCCCAGGCAGGGCGAAATTAGCCATGGGGATGCGGAGAATCTGCAAGCCTGCAATCAGTCGCTACCGCACAAAACCAGAAGTCCTCAGAAACATAACTTGTTTTATCATTTCAAAGGGGATGAGAGATTTTGAATATGGGAGAGATTGTTCTTTGGGTGGTGCTAAGAGTGGATCTTGGGAGAATATGGATATGGAAGAAAAGGAAACAAATAAAACTAGTATGAAGAAAAATGATATGAAGAAATATATCAAATGGCATGAAAGATATATTGTATGTAGACTAATTACTAGGAAGATAAAGAAAATAGTGGCAATCTATTTCCAAATGTTTACTAAGAAAACTGCATGGATGTGTCCAAGTAGTCACCAGGAATCAAGTTTAAATTGTGGTACTTTTAATTTTAAAAAGGCTATTCCTAACTGGAATAATATTCCATGTTTAGTAGGTAGTCATTTTGATTAGTGGGACAGCTGTTTTAGAAAAGATAGCTTCATTATTTTTACTTACCAGAATATAATTAAAACCATTTTTTATAAATATTTATAGGTACCCTGAATTATCATCCATATGCAGAAGTTCAAATACATTAATACTGTATCCTGGAGCTGGAGCAACAAATTTGGAAGAAATGGATTTGAGTTCCACTAATTCCTATGTGATCATAATCATTGATGGAACATGGAGTCAAGCAAAAGATATATTTTTAAAGAACTCCCTTTTTCAAATGCCCAAGCAGGTACTGTAGGATTTAGAATTCTTATATTACAGTTAAAGTTCTGTGTTTGGAGCAGTTCTTTGTAGTATTTAAAATATTGGTCATTCTGTATTCATGCATACTTTTTCTTAAATTTAATGTCTCCCTCTTCCGTGTGTGTGTGTGTGTGTGTGTGTGTGTGTAGGCTTTGTGTTTATTATTTGAAAAATGTTTGATTTAAATAAAATCCTTACATTTTAAAAGTTTATAGCAGTTTAATTTGTGTTGCCTCTAATTTAAAAAAGGGAATATAGCTGTTCAAATACATATTTGTTTTGGTATATCTGCCCATTCCTCAGGTAGATGACTTGTCTCAGTTACCCAAAGTGATCTTTTTTATTGTATAAGGACTGATCCTGTTTATAGACCAGCTTCTGTATCCATGATAAGCTTACAAGTGTGTATGATATTTAGATACCATAGACATAAATGTATGATCACAGGCCTGATCGTGCACTTTTTCCCTCTGAGATAGCAATAAAGTATTATCTGAATTGGCTTATGTGAATTAGCATAAGATTTATTGATGTTTTGTTCTTTATGTTGTCTTATTAGTCTATCTCTAGCAATGGAAATAACATATAAATAGTGGTGACAGTTAACTGAAAAAAAGATAACCAGCTAATTTATTTACATGGCAAAGGAAGGCCTTGGTCTTGATCATTATAAGTTTAGCTGTGCACATTTTATACTTGATGGCAGATGAAAGCTGCTAGCACTTTTGCTATTTGAATTGCTCTTTTAGAAAAGAGCATAATTTGCCCTTTCATAAATGTGTTTCATGATTGATATGTAGACAGTAGTTCATACTGTGATATCATAATAACAATTTAATGTCTTCAGCATAGAGCTTTTATTGGAATTCTATTGCATGACAGGATTAATTTTGACTTTTTTAATAATGTTGTACCAGATTGTGTATTTTTGTGGTATTGCAGTTTGGCTGATACATATGACAATTTTAGATTTTCATTATGTTCTTCAAATTAATGAGTGTCTTAAGATGAAGAATTGTCATTACTTTAAAGATCATGAACTATCTTCACTTCAGTCATATTTTGACTCTTCAAGAAGAATTCTAATTCATATAGTCTTAAGGAAAATCAGATCATTATCCAAGTTACAGATAATCCTTCTAGTTCAAGACAGATATTTGCCCTGTATTCTTATCTTCTATTACAGTGATGGCGAACCTTTTAGAGACCGAGTGCCCAAACTGCAACCCAAAACCCACTTATGCATCGTCGGGTGCCGGGTGGGTGTGGCCCATTGGCTGGGCGTGGCTGCAGTGGTAATGGCAGACTGGGTGGGACTAAAAGGTTCAATCGATCAATTCCAACTTTGTGAGAACTTTTTTTCCCCCTGCAAGAAATTGAAATTGATTGATTGAACCTTTTTTTTTTTTTTTACACATGATGGTGGAAGCCTAAAGCAAAAGGTTTTATAAAACCCTGCTGAAGGCCTAGGACTGGGGCGACAGCAAGCGTGCCCCCAGAGACGGCTCTGAGTGTCACCTCTGGCACTCGTGCCATAGGTTTGCCACCACTGTTCTATTAGGAACACACTAAAGGGAGTAGAATTAATTAGTCTTAGAAATTATACTAACATTCTTGTTAAAATGGTTAACATAGTGTCTTTTTTTGTTTTTGTTTTTGTTTTGAAAACCATTAATTTCTCTTCTTTTCCAAAATGAGTGTGGAGGTTTTTTTAATGTTAGAAATAGTGGTGCAATTTTCCAGCTATGCCAGAGTGTTTCAGAAAAGGAAAGTTCCATAGCAGTAAAGTAAAGTTGTGATATGTAGTAAGTTGTTGAATCACATTCCTTGTTGCTGGCCACAGGAGAAGCACTTTAGACTAGGATTGTCAAACTTGCAACGTCATGTGACATGTCATGACGTATCACAACTTTTTTCGATTGCTGGCAATGAGGTGGGCGTGGTTTCAGCATGACACATCCTGCCACGGGCTGGCAGTTTGACACCCCTGCTTTAGACTGTAGTTCAAGTTTTGCACTCAAGCTTAGATGACTCATCTTTAGTTTCCATCCTCAGCAAAAGATCCATTGGATCGGTTTGGCCTAGTCACTGTCTCTCAGCCCAAATTATTCTGCAGAGCTATGATAGAGACAGTGGATAAAAAGAGTGATATCCATGCTGCCTTAAGTGCCTGAAAGAAAGACCGTAGAATGAACAAATGAGACAAATAGTAAGAATCAGTAGCTTCAACAATGCGGTTGGGTCATTCGTTCAGTAACCCACTAATACAACTAAACTGATTTGTTAGGATTGTAGTAATCATTGAAGAGATTGCCATGCAGGAAAAAAACCAAATTGCTTTATTACATTTCATGTCAAATCTGAATTTTTAATACAATAAAAAACCTGCCCAGAAAGGATTTGAATTGTCCAGAAAGGTTGTGCCACTGGCCCATTGATGAGGAAACTCTTTCATGATTATTTCAACATCTCTTAACCTGAAATAGTACCAGTTTAGCAATTTCAATTGATAGCAAAAGATTATGGTCAAATATAGATCATCTTTCTTTGTCTATAAATTTCTTTAATCACTATTACGTACCTTGAAGCTGAAACATTAGAAAATACATTAAATAACACAGAGGAATAAGAATCATTTGCAAAATTCCCAATAATTATATTTTTAAAATACAATTTATATATTGAAAGGAACATTTTGCTGTTGTCAGTAAAAGTTATTGGTGCTTTCTTAGTCTGAATGGCCAATACATTTATAAAGCATCTTCCATGTCTTGTTTCTTTTAACGCAAAATGTGTATTATAGCATTATAATAACTATTCATATTATTGCACTATTTTGTCTGTGTATTTGTATGTATGCACATCTACGCATATGCACATGCTGTATATGTCCCTGACTAGAGTCTTATAATAATAATATTCCTTACAATCTGTAATTCTTATTTTCTCTAGGAAATTATTTGTTTACAAAATAAGTTTTCATTTTCTGCCATCATGTATATATTATAAATGTGAAGTAATTGAAGCAAGTTCTCTTTTTCTCAAATAGCTTATGTCTATAAACAATGTCATATAAAATCTAAGGTTATTGCCACAAATCATGCCAATGATAAGAACACGGAATGAAAAGGCATAGAGTGATCTGCTAACATTTAAAAATATATTTAATCTAATTAATAGTCATTACTAAAAGTAGCAATGACAGTATCCTTTTCATAATAAATATTTCTATCATTCTATGCTATTACTTTATATTTTATGTATTTGTTTAATATAAAGTTTTACCTGTTACTTGTTATAAAATGAAAAATAGGCCAGAAATAAGCTTAGTAAAGTAAATAAGCTTAATAAAGTAAATAAGCTTAATAAAGTAGTAGTAAACTGATTAATAAATATGTTAATAAACATAATTGCCATTAATATTATTGTTTTAAAAAATCTGATATGAAAACTTTTTTGTATCTTGTCATAGAAGAAATGGAGTTGTTTATGATAATACATATAGAGCAGATTAGATTGGTAGAGATAGAAGAAAGAGCGGTAGTTATAGACCAGAGGTCCTCAACCTTTGGGGCACCAGGGACCAGTTCTGTGGAGAGGGAGGTTTTTCTGTGGCCCAGATGGTGTGTGGTTTTATGTTCTGCCTGCATCTCGCAGATGGGGCTTTGCTTGTTTGTGCAGACCGGTTGCTGGCATGCCGCGGCCCAGTATTGGTCTACAGACTGGGGGTTGGGGACCCCTATTATAGACCACTCAATCAACATACAGGAGTCTGATTGCTGATTGACCTTGTGTCAATATAAATAACTAAACCTAAGTACTTCCTTGTACTTACAATGTAAATAAAGCTAAAAGACTTAGTTTGCTACCTCCATTTAATCATGGAAAATCATCCAATACTCTATAAATGTTTCTGCTCTGAAAAAAAATTGTTTTCCAAACCTCAAAGCCCTGGGGTAATAAACTTGCAGAATATTTTGAAGATAAATCTTCTTGTCTTCATGATGATGTAAATGCTATTATTGCTACAGTTTTAAACAAGTGCAGTTTCATTGAGGAGATCATCATAATCCCATAAATACATCCCATAACTATGTGCTGAGGCATTCTCTCTCTCTTTCTGTCTTCTTAATCCCAGGGGCCAAGTCCTGGGCATTTTTATCCCTCCTTTTTGAGTGGGATAAATGACTTCTCTTTTATTACCTTTAACACCTTCTGCTATCTCTCCTTTGCTTATGAAACAGCTCTTTATGTTGTGCGTATCACAGATTTTGTCTCACCTGGATCCTTATATCACCTCTCCACCTATGTTCACTTCCATTTCCCTTTTCTAATCTTTCTATAAATTATTGTTGATATTTAATTAGTATTAGTTTGTGTAGTTGTAAACCACAAGCCAAGTTAATATACAAATGTCCATCATAAATGTCTTCTTCACAGCAGAAACTAAGCATCCAGTTATGTTTGATAAATGATTCTAGGTAGGCCAGCTCTGTATTTGACATAGGACAGTGGCATTATACAGGAATCTAAGCTCTAAGAATTAATTAATAATACAGACATAAAATCAGCTGGATGAAGAACAGAATCTGTACTTCTTTCTTTATGCCTCAGCAGAATCTGCAAATTTGACAAATAAGAAACTCTGAAAATGAAGTTATTGTTGCTACTACCCTGACTCATGATTGTTTGATGGATTTTAATATTGTATTGTTTTTCAACACTGACTGCAAATAATTTTGATTTTGCAGACCCTGTAGAATGTCTTGGAGAAAATCCAGGGGGAACACACTTGTAGAAAGCCTGATTTAAATAACAACAACAACAACAACAACAACAACAACAATAATAATAATAATAATAATAATACAGGTAGTCCTTGACTCATAACCATAATTGGGACAGGAATTTATATCATAAGTCATTGCAGTCATAAGTCAGGTCAGACCCAATTTTACAACAAAGTTTACAGTGGTCATTAAGGAAATCATGTGATTATTAATCTTGCAGTTAAATGAATCCAGCTTTCCCAATGGGTATTTTTTGCTGGAAATTGGCAAAGGACTATCTGTAGATCTATAAATCTTCTAAATATAATCAGCAACTTATATCCAAGGTATTTATGCTCAAAAGTCTGGACAGGCTGACTTTAGGGAATGGGGACCTCGTTGATTCTACTGCATTTATCAGGCAAATGTTTATGGAACACAAATTCAAAGGCCAATCAGAAGTTGCCTTTGATTTGATCTTTGGAACCTTTTTTATGAGAAAAATTCAAAAATTCCTCTATACACAGATGTTTACTGTTATTAATGTCCAAACAATATTAAAACACGAGTCTCAGAATTAGATTCAATCATACATGGCAGCTGGACTGGCTTTATTATAGAAATATAGGAATCCATATGTACATGTGGACACAGAAAATCTGCCCCTTAAATCTCAATTCTAAGGTTCAAATTATGGGCCTCACTTTTACTGCCTTTCTGAGTTAATGTACTTTTGACTGCTCTTTTTAAAGACTTGAAGCTGATTATTATTATCTCTGGGTTACAAAATGCTGTTTTCTGGCATAAAAAATAAGAGTTCTTATGTTCATGGCCAAAGCTATCAAGGCAGGAGCAAAAAGCTTGAGATGAGACAAGATTTTCATCAAAATGTGATGCTGACCTCCATATCCAAGATTGAGAAACAAACAGCCAAAAAAAAATATATCCATGGCCATCTAAGGGCAGGAGAAAGAGACACAAGATTTAAATGTTGGAGTTATTATAAATAGGAGAGTTTATTATTTGATTCTACAATCATTTTTGTATCTAGTACAAGCAATATTCCCATTTGAGCCTGATTTTTTTATTATTCCATTGTTTGTTTCTGAGTGCTGATTAGAAAGAAGACTTTTGCATTAATACATGAAGATGGCTCTGGGTGTAGAACAAGGCAGGAAATGTTAGAAATAATTGGAAAATTCTATTCAGAACTATACAAAGATCAAGATAACTCAAAAGTAACAACAGCCATGAAAGAGGAAATGCCAGATATCTTAGTGGAGGAAGTATCAAGTGCCATAAAATCAATGAAAAATGGCAAAGCTTCAGGAAATAACTGTGTTACAATTGAAATGCTGAAAGCTGATGGTCACAGTTTACACAAGATACTAGCAAAACTATATTCGCCTCAGAGAAAAAAAAATACCGGATGCATGGAAAAATGCTGAAGTGATTCTTATACACAAGAAAAGGGCCCAAGATAATTTAAAGAACTATCGCCCAATAAGCCTTCTTTCAATAATTGACAAGTTTTAATAATAAACCTCCAAGTGGCTTCAACAACTTTCTAAAAGAATGCAAATGACCAGCTATTGCAAGGAATATAAATCCTTTCATTACACCATCCAGTCAAAGCTGAAGAAGCTTCTTGGGGGAGAAGCAAAATGTCTTCAAAGAAAAACAAGAAAGTCCAGTTGCCTCTTGAAAAAGCACTTTTGGGATTTTTCCCATTAGCTTCTCCTGTCATTGGATCCTATTTGGCATGGCTCTGAGGTTATTAAGATCCACTTTATTAAAAACCAAGATGCCTGCCTGACTATAGTTAAATTTATTTTCTCCTAACCTCAAAAACATGCATTACACAATTGCTTTCCCAAAATATCAAGTCAAGGATGGCTGATCCTCTTGTGTCTTCTTTCATCTTTTGAAAGATAAAATTGTCAGGAAAAAAGTCAGCAAAAAGATGAGGCTTGAAAGAAGTTAACTCCCAAAAAGCCTCAGGATAATTAAAGTTCACTATCACTTTGTTCCTTTTAAAAGGTGTTTTGCAATAGCAAAATGGGCATTAGTATCATGAATTTGAAAGTGTGAAAACACAAATGGAGAAAATACTGTAATAATTGATTGAACAAAGTAAAAGAAGGATAACAGTAGATAGATAGATAGATAGATGTGTGTGAGAGACAGCTAGAGTAACAACACAAGAAATGTCAACATTCAACTGAGCAACATGGATAAGAACAGAATTGCTTGTTCTTTTAGCTGTCAGGAGCCTCTCCTTGTCAAAAGTGACGGTGAATATGATATATTCACTGATATATATGCAACTCTTTTTTTAGGAATCAGGTCTATGCTAAAGCTCATCCCAGAGAAGGCTTTCAACTATTATATACTATACTATTGCAATTATTCATATTTCTATTTAAGCAAATTTATCATTTATATTTATCACCTACCAAAGATTTATACTGAACAATAGTAGTTCATACATCAAACATCTTGCTATTGTGGCTTACCTTGAAGCTGACAAAACACTTCTAAAAGAAACAGATAACATTCTTGAGCTGGGCTGTATCAGGAAATAAAAAAAACAGCCAAGTAAAAGGAAAAGCTGGCAGGGAAAAGGATGAAGAAAAGCCCAGAGGCTTGCTGGAGAAATCGAAGACTTTAATAAACCATACTGTGTTCAGGAATACAGAAAAGAGTCTGTTTTATTCATGAAAACCCAGATCGAAATAGGACATAACATTGATTCCTCCGCTATTACCATAGGCTTCTGCAGTGAGGATACAGAAGATACTGTAATTTGCATTGTTTGTTTCCAGAATGCCTTGAAAAAGCATTGACATCAATAAAGGCAATGATTCCATACTGGAGAATTGCTAGGATTTCATGCAAAGATTTGGAGGTGCATTTCATGATCTATCCAAAAGAGCAATGGACAATCAAGTTCACAAGCTAAAACAGGGTAGCTCTAGAGTTCATGAATATAAATTTGATTTACAGTTATTTGCCAGGTAGATGGGGGTCAGACCCTGTGAAATTTCCCAAAACCAGAACTTTAGAGCGAATTAAACTTGTTGTGTAGCTGTAGACGCACAGTTTCTGCATTTTGCAACTGTTTCAGAAGAATGAACTTTAGCAGCACAACATAGTGCTAGATGTCTAAGGGGTTGACAACAGAAATTTAAATACAAACCATTTCTATGTTGGATACAGGAATTTCTTTACTGTTTCATTAAAGGAGGCCTCAAACAGCCAACAACAGGAATATACATTCCTGTTATTCTTTGTTCAAATTTAGTCTTGGAGATATAACTTATAGCAGGGGTGTCAAACTCAATTTCACTGAGGGTCGCATCAGCATTGCGTTGCTCTGGGGGGGGTGTTGTGTGGCCAGAGTGGGTGCAGCCTACTGGGTGGGTGTGGATGGAGTGGGTGTGATCTACTGGGTGGGCATGCCCAGTTCTACATCATTCGCGTCAAGGGTGCCTGTGGGGGCCTGGCAGGAGTGGGACAGATCTGAGGGTCTCTGGCAGAAGGGGGTGGGACCAGGGCAAGTGCCAAGGCATGGTCCACCAGGGCAAATGCCAAGATGGCCACCACAAAATTGTATATTGGCTCCCAGCCGGCCTGGGCCAGGGCCAAGGCAGCGGGGGCCATTCCCTCACTGTTTCCAGGATGGCTTCGCGGGCCACATGAAACCACTTTGCGGGCCACATCCGACCCCCGGGCTTTGTGTTTGACATGTCTGACTTACACAGTTGGGCGACACAGCCAGTTTCATAGGTGATAGCACAGTACAAAAGTTAGGGCACTAGAAAAAAACCGCGTATGGAAACATTTTATGGGGCAAGTGCTGCAAGTGGTCCTATATTACAATGCACTATATCTTTGCAACCCCAAAGTAAGAATTACATAGAATTCTTAGCACTGTATTTTCATTTCAAGGCCCCATTGTGCAGAGTATTGATGGGCTGCAAATGCAAAATGTAGATGTGCACTGGAAACAATTTTCCAGGTCCAAAATGTCAACAGCACTCTTTGTAATTCTTTCACTGTCATTGTTGCTCTACGCCTGCTCAGCTCATTGACTCTTCTTTATTGCCAGAAAAATGCTTAAACTTTGTGGATTTGTTTGGGGAGGAGGAAGCAACGATGTTGCCTCCTCGTGAGACATGTGACTGTACCATCAATTTAGAGCCAGGAGGCAGTATCCCATGTTTACTCTCCACTTCCAGCCTGAGAGAATTCCTGGATGACAGTTTAAATGATTTAACTCAAGAGCAAGCAACATTCTAAGAATTGAAAATTCCTTTCTTTTCATAGCTACTATTCAAACACTCAGATTATTCCTGCCAATTTATAGTGCAAATAAATGCATCAGACCATGTTGTATAAATTGTTCTCCAAGAAGAGAAAGAATGGGGAAATAATCTTTTGCTGTGTGCATTTTATTCCACGTTGCTTCTACCAGCTAAATGGAGCTATGATATTTTCACTAAATAGACATTCCAGCAACCAAGATACTTCCTAGAAAGCATAGTACCTCCAGTACAGGTAGTCTTCACTTAATGACCATTCACTTAGCAGAAGTTATGACAGAGCCCCCCCCCAAAAGCTATTTACAACCCATTTTGAAGTTATAGGAACTGCAGCTCCCCCATGGTCATTCACCCTTAGCATCCAACTGCGGATGCTACAACATCCTCCTGCCTTTTTCCTCTCCATCCCACTCCCTCTCCCCAGGTTTCAGCAGGCCTTCAGCCTATTCCCCACGTGCCCATCATCTATCACACACTTTTGAACTTCATGTTGGGGAAGAAGGGCGGGCCATACATCCCTGGGCCGTGTGCTGCATTCTGGAGTAGACACCATTTTCAGCATGCCCATAATTCTTTCTAGTCATGCCAAAATGATGGCTGCTTCCATGAGGCTGCCGCATGGACCAGGATGAACTGCTCCTAGGTTTTGCTTACCTAATGCAGTCTCTACAATGCTGCAGAAAAGCTTGGGAGCTCTGGAGATCTTCAAAAGGTAAGTGCAGGATGGGTCACAGAGTATGGGAAGGAGGCCCAAGCCTTGAGGGGCTTCAGTGGGAGAAAAAGGGACCCAAGGAAATGGAGCATGTGGTATCTCAGCAGGTGGTGGTGGACCAAGACAGATGGGCACAGGTCTGCACTAATCTTCTCAGGGCCTTACTCACACTGGAGACACCTTGTGCTCCACTTAGTGACCTATGTGCTTGTTTAATAACTGTATAAGGCAGCAGAAGGTGGGGGTCATTTAGCAAGGCTTAAGCACAATCACAGATATCAGTTAAACCCCAAGTTGCCTTTATTTCTTGTGCCTTCAAGTCAGCACTGACTTTTGATAGGTCCCTGCAGTTTTCTTGGGGAGATTCTCTGAAGTGGTTTGCCATTGCCTTATTCCTAGAGCTGAGACAGAATGACTGGGCCAAGATCATCCAGCTGGCCTTGTGCTTAAGGTGAGACTGCAATTTATAATCTGCTTTCTAGCCTGTTGCCTTAACTAATAAACTAAACTGGCTTTCTCTTTCAATTATTATACATTAAAATTTAAATATTGGAAATTATTCTATCATGTCCTGGATTTTTGCTTTCGGCAGACCATATTTCACATATGTTTTAATTCTTCATATTAGGCAATCACCTTCTATCATTTTTCTCTTCATTATTTTATAGGACACAATTGCATCATACTCCTCTTTGAGGATCCTCCATCTTATCACCTGCTCTCCAAATCTTCATAGTCTATTATAGTCTTGGACTTCAAGAGAGCTAATTTCAATAAACTTAGAGAGGGCTTTGGAAGGATTCCATGGATGAGAATCCTCAAGGGGAAAATAACTCAAGAAGCTTGGGAAATTTTGAAAAATGAGATAATAAAAGCACAGTCTAGCACAGCGTTTCTCACCGTCACACAAACGTGCCGCCCCCATGTGCAGCGCCGCCCCCATGCGCGGCGCGCATACGCGGCGCTGCCCCCTGAGGGGGGGAAATGGCGGATCGCATTGTTTGGCGACCCCCGTAAAATGGTCAATCGACCCCAAATGGAGTCGCGACCCATAGGTTGAGAACCGCTGGTCTAGCACAATACCAACAAAGAGGAAAAACAACAGCTCTCAAAAGAAACCAGCATGGCTGCATAAAGAACTCTCTGACAAATTGAAAGATAAAAAGGGCAAGTATAGAAAGTGGAAAGAGGGGAACATAACTAAGTCAGAATATCAGCAAATAGCCCGAGCCTGCAAAGATGAAGTGAAGAAAGCCAAGGCTCAAAATGAACTAAGGCTTGCGACCAAAGTCAAAAATAACAAAAAAAGCTTATTTCAACATGTAAAAAACAAGAAAAAAGTGAAGGAAATGATTGGTCCATTAGTGGGTGGAAGTGGCAAGAAGGTGACAAGCAACAGGGAGAAAGCAGAACTATTTAACTCATTTTTTGCATCTGTCTTTACACAAAGGGAAAAAACAGACCAACCTATCAAAAATAGTGCCATAAAAAATAAAATAGAAACACAAGTTAAGATAGGCAAGAAAATGGTAAGTGAGCACCTGTCCAGCCTAGATGAGTTCAAATCGCCAGGACCAGATGCATTACACCCCAAGGTTCTCAAGGAACTGGCAGATGTGATATCAGAACTACTGAACTATATTTTTCAAAGATCCTGGAACACAGGGGAACTATCAGAGGACTGGAAAAGAGCTGATGTAGTTCCCATCTTCAAAAAAGGAAAAAAAATGGATCCAGGAAATTACAGACCTATCAGCCTGACCTCAATACCTGGGAAGATCCTGGAAAAGATAAACAACGAATCAATGAACACCTAGAGGCAAACAAAGTCATTACTAAAAGCCAACATGGGTTTGTCAAAAATAGATCATGCCAGACAAATCTTATTGCATTCTTTGACAAAATTAGTGGATCAGAGGAATGCTGTGGACATAATTTACTTGGACCTCAGTAAGGCATTTGATAAAGTAGATCACAACCTACTACTTGATAAGATAGAAAAATGTGGGGTAGACAGAATCACCACCAGATGGATCCGTAGCTGGCTGACCGGCCGTACTCAGCGAGTGGTCCTCAATGTAACTGCATCTATATGGAGGGAAGTGTGTAGTGGGGTGCCCCAGGGCTCTGTTCTGGGCCCAGTGCTCTTCAACATCTTCATCAATGATTTGGATGAAGGGATAGATGGGGAACTCATCAAATTTGCAGACGACACCAAGCTGGCAGGAATAGCCAACACTCCAGAAGACAGGCTTAAGAAGGATCTGGACAGACTTGAACACTATTCCAATATCTCAGGGGCTGCCATAAAGAAGAGGGAATCAAGCTATTTTCCAAAGCACCTGAAGGCAGGACAAGAAGCAATGGGTGGAAACTAATCAAGGAGAGAAGCAACCAAGAACTAAGGAGAAACTTCCTGACAGTGAGAACAATTAATCAGTGGAACAGCCTGCCTCCAGAAGCAGTAAATGCTCCAACACTGGAAGTTTTTAAGAAGAGACTGGACAGCCATTTGTCCGAAATGATGTAGGGTTTCCTGACTGAGCAGGGGGTTGGACTAGATGACCTCCAAGGTCCCTTCCATCTTTACTACTATTACTATTACTATTTCATTGTCAGAAGCTGAAAATTGTGACTTCCAGAAGCATACAATATCTTGTCCAGATTTAATTTCAGTGTATGACTAATCAACTAGATCAGGCATGTCAAACTCGTGATGTCACGTGACATATCGCAACTTTTTCCCCATTGCCAGCAATGGGGTGGGTGCGGTTTTGGAGTGACACATCCAGCCCATGGGCTGGCAGTTTGATATGCCTGAACTAGATTGTCAGCATTTCCAGATACCAAAGCAGCTGGCTAGGAAATATACTTAAATAATTATCTATCATCTGTACATGATATGTTGTAACTGTGTTTCAGTCAGGATTATTCTAAGCAACTATCTTCAATTAACTATGTATTTAGGCAGCCAGTTAAATTATTGTAATCAGCCAATTGGTAAATAGTTTATTAAAACTATATATTTTGTATCTCATTTATTATTCAAGCTGACATACCCAAATCCTCCTGTTTAATATATAAGTCAGCCTTAAAGCTAAGTGACATCATAGGTGTCAACGTCCTGACTAATGGAACACTTCAAGGAAATTCCAGGCATATTTATTCTGAAAAAGTCTGTAATCATGGACACATTATTGGCACATATTGAATGGATGCCAGAATCTGAATTTCTCTTGCTTGCGTCTAACTTTTCTTGCTAAACCCCTCCCTTATTTTGCAGTCATAAGTCACATCTTCCAATTAGCCTGGAGGACAAAGATTCACTTCTGTTCCTTTCCCGGGCTTTCCTTATAAATCTCCTCCCTTTCTCTGTCATCTGAATTAACTCTAAAAATACCAGACAGTTCTGTATATCTTGTCAAAGCAATAATATCCCATATTAACAGCGTTGACAATAGGTTTATCATAATAACCAACAGCTTGGTGATTGCTTAGAGCAATGGTAGGCAACCTTGGCTCTTTTATGACTCATGGACTTCAACTCCCAGAATTCATGAGCCAGGCAAGGCTCAGACTTCTGGCTTAGAATAATCTTACTAATATAGTAGCTGTTCACCTAGGACTCCTATATCTGGATTGCAAAACAGAAAAGCTTATTATTAAAAGACAGCATAACACTTGTTTCTATCTAGTTGTTTTATGGATTTATGCAGCCCAGATATGATAACCCTAAGTCAGGTTTTAGCTAGGATTGATCTTACAGCGTAAACTTAATATAAGAGCAGCATAAATACATACACAAAGCAAAATCACTCTCTAATAACCAGCCACATTACCATTCCATATAGCCCAAATCAAACCCTAGAAAATACCTGATGTTTGAAGTAACAAACCTATATAATCCCTGATGCTGGCTTACAAAGTCAAAGCATGGGTGAACTGTGTAATTCAAATCATATATTCTCCCCAGCAATTCTTATCTTTACTCAAGCTATTAGTATTCAGAAGGAAATGTGTTTTTGTTTTCTTCCCAGAAAAGCCTCACCTTACTATCAAGACTGAAAACTTAACTTATAAGGACAGGCAATATTACAAGAAGAGGGCTATGCACGAAGCTATGCATATTATCTCTTGGCCTTTTCTGTTTTGGCATCAAGTTTATATTATCTGATATAAGTTGACTCTAATTAGATTCTGTATGTATAGCCTAGCAAATAGTACCATAGGCTTTTTCAGGATCCAAAAATCCCTTTACTATTATGTTAAATGCTAGGATTAGAGAGCTTAGTTCTTTATTATTTCCATCTTTTTCATTCATATTCATATGGTATCTGCAAAATTGTTTATATGGAAAACATAGACAGATATGCAAATTCAAAGTTTCCAGCTATATTTGCTTGAATGTAAGTATTATCAATCTTTTCCATTTATTATTAACACTGCCAAAATACTTAGAAAATCTGCAACATCTTCACTTGCAAGTGTCACATTTTATCAGCTTTATTTGTTTTTCTACCTTTTTTTCTCTGTTGGCAAAGATATTATCTCTTCATTATCTCTTCATGAAGGAATTAATTTTTCCTTCACAAAAATCAAAGTGATTTTCTCAGAGCAACTACAAATTGTTGTTCTGCTGGCTATTAGTTGGATATACCTAAATATGGTAATGACTAATATAACATCAGTCAACAATAAACAATCCAGTAAGCCTAAGTACTACCTTGCTTTTCATAAACTGAATATCAGAAGTTTGCTTATGTCACCAATCACATATTAGATTTCTACTACATTGATCACAGATTTTATTTCAGAGTTAAATAAGTTGAAGTCTTTTACACAGTTTGAACTTCCATAGACACTGGCCAGTGCTGGATGAGTTTAATGGGAATTAGTTAGAAAATCTAAAAAGCCAAGGTTTGCTTACTCCTGGATTCAGTTACAGTCATGCTGCTCAACTTGACTCTCAATGACTGCATGGTCAAGGTTTACCCTCTTCATCTGATTCCAATAATAGCTCTTCCAAGAATATCTCATAGAATCATAGGGCTGGAAGGGACCTTGGAAGTCTTCTAGTGCAAACCCCTGCCCAAGGCAGAATTCTGTCCTTTTATGTATTGTCTTCTTCTTGTTGTATTTCCATCAGTCTTGTCAAACTTGATAATTATTTTCTAGTATGAGTTCTTCTTGTATTAAAGAAGCCTAGTAGCTTTAAAATATTCTCAACACTGGCAAAATCTATGTAACGAGAGGCTTTGCTATATTCAATAATGCAAAGGCAACCCTCCCTCTCCTTCTTGATCTTTCTCATCTATTTTGTATTATCTATATAAATCTCATATTCAGCAGTCTCTTTTGAAATCTTCTTGTTCATTTAGTACAGCTCTAATTGGTAAATAAAACTTTACTTGCATAAGGAATTAGTGCAACAGTTTGTTAATTTATACAGTCTCTTTTATTTCTGTTCTCCAGAATTTAGTATATACTATTTTTTTCCCAGCTTCTAGGCCAGACAATGTTATTCCATAATTTATGACATAAAAGTTTTAAAACTTTAACTATTTCTTCTGAACTTTTATATAGTTCAGTCTGAATGTCATTTGTGCCTGGTGTTTTTCTATATCAAAAATTGTTTATTGCCTATTGTACCCAACATTCTTGGGAAAGAGGTTCCTAAATCTATTCTGTTTCAACAAACATTTGTCATTCAAAGGATTCAGTATATTCAGTATATCCATCAGATTCTGTTCTATGATTAGTCCTTAAAATTTCTTCATTGGCTAGAAGCTCTCTTGTAATTCCTTTCATCTTATTTCAAAAGCTCTTGTTTTCCTTTGTTTATTGAGACATTTTTCCTCATCCTTCCTTTATGCTAAAAGTATGTATTCAGTTATCATGCACCCTTCCTGTTGCCCAAGGCTTTCATCCACTCTTTTCCTGCTTAGTATGATACCTTTGATTGAAAGCCACAATCTTTTCTCCTTTGAAATTCTTCCAGATGAGATCAGAAGAGATCACATTATTTTTCAGGTTGTGTACCTCTTTTGTGAAACACCTTCTTTTGAAAATTTGTATAGAACCCTCCCCTACAGGGTGATCCATATAGAATTCTTCCATGAGGTAAAGATTTGAAAAATATTGGAACAACTAATACAAGGCTTGTATTATTTTTGTGTTTTGTGAATCCTGTATGTATTAAGCTGTTCTGAACAGTATGGAGCAACATCTTATAAATATCATTAAATAAATAATTATCTGAGAATATTTTTTTTGCACTGGTTTTCAAAGCATCTTATTACTTTTCATAACTCCTCAAATTTATTTTCTCAGAATTTAAACATATTAAAAGTGTTCCTTATATTTTATTTCATGTTTATAGTGTGCCAAGTCCATCTTGCTGGTATAGCTACTTTCATTATTTTGTAGGAGTGTTTAGTAACAATGGCCTGTTCTACTATGTATTCTTGAAAGTTTCGTGACTGACTGGACTGCATTTCATTTTCTATTTCCTATTATTTAGTCTATTTCATTTTGATATTGTCCATAAAATAAGGGCATCTGCAGAATCTGCTATGTAGACATCTAGGTTCAAAGGAGAACATGGATGTATATATGTATTGAACTTACATTTATGTGGGTTACATCCGTTCCAAATGTTTTGTTCAAGGTTTCTCCAACTTTTCCATTTTCAACACTGCAGGTATTATTTATTATATCCTTTCTTGATATTCCGTTTTGAAATTCTTACTGTTTGTCACATAATTCCCAATTGTGTTTGTAGTAAATTGCATAATAGTGATTTTTATTGAATATTAAGTCTACTAAATATGAGTCCAAATTGATTAATTATATTCAAGGACTTCTGTTGAGTCCTTGCAGAACTGACAAAATTACAGCTGATACCATCTCATATTTTATATTTTATAAAATTGAAATGTAATTGCCCTATGGAAAAATAATTTGATAAAGATTGAGAATATTCTGTAGCAATTGAATTAGGTGAAGTGGCTGTTTAAATAGAAAATGGTAAGGTTAGGGAACAATTCTGTGCCAAAACATTGAAATTCTAAACAGTACTATTTATTTTAGAAGGAAAGTCTACACTGTACTTTTTCTATTCCAGATCCAACAACTGTTTTTGAAGGCAATAAGCAAGAGACTTCCTTGCAGCATAGTTAGGTTTAAACTAATCTAGAATCCGGTCAACCTTGTCATATGGTTTACTACAGCAGAGCATGGAGCATTCCTCCCCTTTTTATCTACTAGTCTATAAATTGGGGTTCTCATCTGGATTTCACCTTTGCCATCACCAAGTTGGTTCTTTTAGGCTCAGAATATATTATTGATACATTTTTAAATCCAATTGTTTTATTTCAATTAAAATATGTAGTTGTATTTTTAATTGATATTCTGAGCCTTTTAAAGTTTTGTTGATTTGATCTTACAGGTATGTGTATATGTGTGCATATGTGGTTATTGCATGATTTTTTACTTTTCTTTCATAGTTCAGGAGATATCCAGTGCATTAACAAATAAAAGAAATTAAATGCAGGGAATTAGTAGCCTTCCAAACACTTCAGTGAGGGTTTTGTCTTAGAGTGTTTCTGATATTTACAATTAATTTAAGTTAAACGGTATTTGCAATGTATATAATAACATTTCTTTCTTCATTTCATGACCCAGTCTTGAGATTCTTATTCTGCTCAGGGCCTACATTTTCGTGCAGCACTTTTCTTTTCCATTAATTATTAAAAGAATAGCACTGCATAAAATATTGATCGGTTGCCTGACATTCATTTCAGAACTATACACAGAGCAAAAAGGTAATACAAGTCTTTTCAAGAGCTCTCTCCTCTGTTTTTTTAGTATATGAACAGAGATTTAAAATGTTAATTTTATTTTACTATCTTGGTATTTTAACATTCTTAAGTACAACAGTTATTCAGTTTAATTATTTTCTAATAGCAATATTTCTTATTAAAATTAGCATTTTACAAGTTAAAGTTTACTAATGTCTTAAAATGAGACAGTTTGAATGGCAGTTGGTGTCCCAGAAATATGGAGACTAAATTATTGACAGAATGGTGAGAGTCCAGATATTCCTCATGGAGAATGTGAGAATGCTGTTCTCTTTCTCTCTCATTTTATATAGCTATTTCAGTTGCAAGACTTAAATAGCCTACTCTAGAAAGTGCAGCAAACCCTAAACGAAAAGTACAATAATCTAATCTTTAAAATAAATCCCTTGAGTCAAACTCAGTTCTTGATGGCTACAGAGACATCACACTCTTGATTTCTTAGCAGCAATATAGATATGGTTTGCCAAGTTATTGTTTTCCGTTATTTTTTTTAATTCCCAGTCTCATCTATACTTAAAAATATATGATACAATTCTCTCACTGTTATAACGACATTAATAGTTCTGTAATTTCTTATAGCATAGGCAAGAAGTTGTAAGACCAAATAAAAAAAAAAAAGAGAGAGTCCATTCTTGACATATGCTATAACATCTCTTTGCTATTAAAAACTCTCATTACCATTAACAGTGTATCATGCTGTATCATAAGACAACCTGTTTTGAGCCAAAGTATGTCAAATGGGCACTTATAGAATGCATCCAAAATATATTTATTGATTCAGTATATGGCATATACAAAGGTAATGCAATCACCAATATACATATTTAGTTTAAATAAAGCATCAGTGTGTGTGTGTGTGTGTGTGTGTGTGTAATGTACTTGCTTATGTGTGTGTGTGTATGTGTGTGTTGGGTGTATTCTGTCCTTTATTCAAATAGCGTCTGACAATAACTAGAGCTGTGCAGTGCGATGAGACAAAGAAGAATTGTAGAGAAATCAAATCTGACAACAATATTTAAATTATTACATTTGTTTATAATTGTGGTGATGAAGGCAGAAAGTCACTTTTTTATATTATTTCTTTTTTTCTCCTGTATTATTTATTATTTGTTTCTGTTGTCTTCTTTCTCCATATTTCCATTAACTTTTACTATTATAATTAAAATTTTCAATAAAATAATAAAAATAAAAATTATATTTAAATGAGTTATAAATAAGTGCTTCTTGTATACTCTTAAATACTTATTTGTCTTGGTCTGTAACTCATTACAAAGTCCAAACGTATATAACTATGTATGTGCATATATGTTACATATGTGCCACATGAATAATTTGTGGATAACCATGTTACATGTATGTATATATAGGAACACAACATTCTGTTTTCCAGAGACATCCAATAACATAATTTTGGAGCAGAATGGTTTTCCTTGATCTTTCTATGGAGTGTGCCAAACTCTAATCCAGCACTTTCTCTAACTCTGCCAACATCTAGCCATGCATTTAATAAGATAAGAAAAAAATGAACTTCTTTACTTTGAGAACAACCATAAAGTATGGAAAAATGTATTTATGACCAAAGTGAAAATAGTAATTTAATAAAAGCCTTCTTCGTGGACATTGAAATGCACTCTAATATTTCTGTAAATATATCATGCAGTGGTAGCAAGATTACATAGACATATGGATGCATAAGAACATAAAGAACAAAAGTTTTCTGACATCAATTTACTTTTTCTGACTGTCTGTTCCTTACAGTTGAAGGGCAGCTATTCCCTGTAGAATATAAAAACATGAAGCTCTTAAAATGTCACTTTAAATTAAAGCCAGTATGTTTCAATTGACTAATTTATTTATATTCTTGATGTAATTTTCAAAAGTGAACTGACAGTTTAGCTGTGCATTTCTTTTTCCATCAAGGAAGTAACTGATGGACTTTATTCAGCAGCAAGTGGATATTTTTTGCTGTGCATAGCTTTTTTTTTTTTAATGATTTGGACTATACGTAGGGTAGGGGTACTGTTTATTATTTCATACCAAACTGCAAATTCTTTTCTGTACTGTTTTGGGACTCTTTCCATTTCTCTATTTTTGCACTGCTTTTCAGTACTACTAATATAACATTCATTTTATTTACCTTATTTTATTGCTATTTTTTTTTAAAAAAATCTTATTAAAATTTTAACAGGAGTTATCGCATAACTCTGTTGTGATGGAAAAATGAAATTGGAGGCCCATAAACAAAATAAATTTAAAGATAAGATAAAAACAATCAGAATGCATCAGCAATTATTTATATATTTACTGAGTGTAATTCTTTATGTATGGAGTAATTTATTTATGATTTTAATTTATTTAGTCTCCCATTTAGTCTCCCATACATGACTCTGGGAAATTTACAACAATTCAAAACAAAACAAAACAAAAATATAAAAACCTATCCTAAGGTATGGCTTTAATGTAGAGCAGTGGTTCTCAACCTGTGGGTCGGGACCCCATTTGGGGTCGAACGACCATTTCATGGGGGTCGCCAAACAAGGCTGTCCGCCATTTTTTCCTCCTTTTCTTTGGCCACGCCCCTGGCACCTGGTGATGTATAAGTGGTTGGGGGTCACCACAACATGGGGAACTGTATTATGGGGTCGCGGCATTAGAAAGGTTGAGAACCACTGATGTAGAGAGACATCTTTTGGTTGTTTGTAGATGTTCTGTTACCAGACTAAGTAGTGTCTTCATTTCTAGAGTTGTAGATGTTACCTACTCTGGTAACAACATGGCTGTAAGCAAACAACCAAGCCCACCTCACAGTTCAACCCTGTGGCTACATATATTGTCTTCTAAATACAGATGTGTATAGTTTTATATCTCTAAAGTTGATGTAATTAAAATAGCAAAATATACTCCCAAACTAGATAAAGAATATTTATTTGGATTTTGCGGGTTTCGTTTTTTTTCTCTTGTATTTTCTTCTTGTTAATGTTTAGTTATCATTGCGTGTATAGATAAAAAATGAAAATATTTAGGAATAATTTATAATGTTATATTACTTTAAAGTTTTAGTTTCTGCTTTTGTCTTTTCAGTTTGAATATCTTGCTCTTTGGACTTTTAAGAGTTGATGGACTAGAAATGCAAATACATAAAAGCCTAATACTGATAGTGAATTCATCTAATACTAAGAAGGTCGTTAGAACAGTCTCTTTCTAAGCTCTGTCCATATGATCTTGAAATAAAGTTGTAGATAAGCAGGATTAGAAAAAACATTTTAAATTTTCTTTGTCACATTTTTTTAAAAAAACCCAATTGTAATAATATTGTACAGAAATAAGAGTTAACTACATTCAAACTTAAGAAATCCAATGGCTATCGACTCTGATTTTTGATATTCCACCTAAATACTATTTGTAGAGAAGAGACTGAGAATATGTTGGTCATGGTGGGCATGTAGAAGACTATGAAATATTAATATTGTGTTATGTTTTTAATTAATATGGAAATATGTTTATTAATAATAGTTAAGGAGTAGATGCTATCATTTACATTCACTTGTATATTGCTTTTTAGTTGTGTGATGTTTTCTTTGATGTTAGTGAAAACTTTGTAAAGAAGCCCTATTCAATTGTGGAATGTAAACTCTTGATGACTATGTTTCAAATTACAATGAAATATGATTAAGGAGGGGCTACATCACTCTCTAGATAAATAATTAACTGTTAAAATGTCATTGGGTAGACATATTTGACACTGTACAATGAACTATTGAGCATAATAAGCAGATGTAATATTTAATGACTCATTAGGCAATAAGCTCCTTTGTAATATAAATTTAATATTGACAGTCTGTTCCATTTTGCAAAAATAAATATTTTGTTCTCAGAATAATCTGTTACTTTTATATATCTTACTACCTAGCTGTAAAATTGTAGTGTGAACAGGCTAAACATTCATTGTATGTTCTATTGGTCCATTTGCAAAAATGTGATATGTAACAGCTATAACTGAAATTGATGATTATGTAAGAATTCTTTCCCTGCAATGCTGGTACTACATTTTGGAGCACTGCACCATTCATCAAAATATTTTTATGGGTGTAAGTGTCTCTTGATAGGAAGGCAATCAGCAGAAATCACCTTACTTTCCCCGCCCTCCAATTTGTTCAGTTTCATTCCACCAGTGCTCGATCCAATTCAATAATCATGTAGCAGTTTGAACTACAGTCTCTTTATATGTCTATCAGTGCAGACATTATTATGCTAATACAGTCCTAATTTAGGTTTGTTTTTGCATTGATGGTAAAAAATTTAGAGGTTGTTTTCCTTATTTTTAATAAATATAAAAATATTTGTAATATATTGCAAATCCTTGTATTAAATACAACATGTGTCATTACAACACTTGCTAATGATTATTACTAAAAACTAAAATCTTATATAATTAAAGGAAATATTATAGAAACAGAGAGTACACTGTGTTTTAATGATCTATTTCTTTAATCTGAAATTACTATTTTCAGGTACAATTGAAAACCAGCTTTTCAAGTCAGTACATAATTCGTACCCAGCCCACAAATACATGCCTGTCCACACTTGAATGTGCAGCTATTGCCCTAACCATTGTGGAAAAAAATGATGCAATTAAAGAGGTAGGTAATTTTAAAGTCATGTATTCCACTAATGGAATAATCAAATGCAAGCTATGCTTATTTTTAAAAAACAGGTTGTTTTATTGGCCACAGTTCAAAGTTTTTACTCCATCTTTTCTTAAATCTTCCTAATTAAGATGTTTAATACATTAAGTTTAGAAAACCTATTATTATAGGTTATCAAATTATCTGGAGCGAGTTTGAGCCTGTGACCCCTGATGAAGTGGACAAGGCCGTGAGGGCAATGAATGCCGCCACCTGTTTATTGGACCCGTGCCCCTCCTGGCTGGTTTCTGCCAGTAGGGAGGTGACACGAGGCTGGCTCCAGGCGATAATCAATGCTTCCTTGATGGAGGGGTCTTTCCCGCAACCTTTAAAGGAAGCGGTGGTGAGGCCCCTCCTCAAGAAGCCTTCCCTGGACCCAGCTGTTTTGAAGAACTTTCGTCCCATCTCCAACCTCCCCTTTGTGGGGAAGGTTGTAGAGAAGGTGGTGGCATCTCAACTCTTGCGATCCTTGGATGAAACCAATTATCTGGACCCTTTTCAATCTGGTTTCAGGCCCGGCTACAGCACTGAGACTGCTTTGGTCGCACTGACCGATGACCTCTGGTGAGCCCGGGATAGGGGTCATTCCTCTATCCTGGTGCTTCTTGACCTCTCAGCGGCTTTCGATACCATTGACCATGGTATCCTTCTGCGTCGTCTCAGAGAGGGGGTGGGCGGCACCATATTGCGGTGGTTCTCCTACCTCTCTGACAGGTCGCAGTCGGTGTTGGCGGGTGGACAGAGATCGACCCCTAGGCGCCTCGATCATCGATCCCTAGGCGCCTCGACCCCTAGGTGCCTCAGGGCTCGGTCCTGTCCCCCCTCCTTTTTAACATCTACATGAAACCGCTGGGTGAGATCATTCGGCAACATGGGGTGAGGTATCATCAGTACGCGGATGATACCCAATTATATATCTCCACCCCGTGTCCTTTCAGTGAAGCAGTCGACGTGATGTGCCGGTGCCTGGAAGATGTGAGGGTCTGGATGGGGGTGAACAGGCTTAGACTCAACCCTGACAAGACCGAGTGGCTCTGGGTCTTGCCTCCCAAAGGCCAACTGGATGGTCCATCTTTAGTCCTGGGGGGGGGCAAATTTACCTCCCTCAGTGCAGGCACGCAACTTGGGTGTCCTCCTGGACTCACAGCTAAATCTGGAACAACATCTATCGGCTGTGGCCAGGGGGACCTTTGCACAGTTCGCCTAGTGCACCAGTTGCGGCCTTATTTGGACCGGGAGGCTTTACTCACAGTCACTCATGCCCTTGTCACCTCAAGACTGGATTACTGTAACGCGCTCTACATGAGGCTACCCTTGAAGAGCGTTCGGAGGCTGCAGTTGGTTCAGAACGCAGCCGCGAGAGCGATTGTGGGCGCGCCAAGGTACACCCACGTGTCACCTATCCTCCGCGAGCTGCACTGGCTTCCTGTGGGTCTCTGGACACAATTCAAAGTGTTGGTTATCACCTTTAAAGCCCTTCATGGCATAGGGCCAGGTTACTTACAGGACCGCATTCTGCCGCACAGCTCCCAGAGACCGGTGAGGTCCCATAGATTGGGCCTCCTTCAGGTCCCGTCGGCCAGACAATGTCGGCTGGTGGGCCCTCGGGGAAGGGCCTTTTCTGTGGTGGCTCCGACCTGGTGGAATCAACTTCCCCCCGAGGTTCGAACTACTCCCACCCTGCCGGCCTTTAAGAAGGCCGTTTAAACCCTCCTGTTCCGGCAGGCCTGGGGCTGATGTCCCCGGGGGGCCGGGATATGATCGGACTCGCGGTATGACTGCTTTATTTTATTGTTTTATTATTGTTTTAACTTTGTACGCCGCCCTGAGTCCTTTGGGATTGGGTGGCATATAAACACTGAAAATAAATAAATAAATAAAACCTGGCAGAAAGAAATATCATTCTCCTAAATTTCTTTTTTTTAACCCCTTTATTCTTACATTAATTTTGTCCACTGCTTTTCATATGCTTCATACCACTTCTTTGATACGCCTTCATAAAGCTTCTTTTTCAACATTGTGCACTGTTGCTCCACTATGGCACAAAGCATGTAAAATCAATTTCCTTGGTTTTCACTGTTATTTTGTTAGCTAAATAAGGTAAATAAGGTATGTGTGTGGGGGAACACGGGGTGGCTAATGAAGTAAAGGAGAATTTGGAAACATTTCAAAGAAAGGGTCAACAATGTGTCTGTCAAGGTTCCGACTAATGAACCCAACCAAGCAAGCACCATCGAGACGATCTGATCTCTTAATGCAAAACTTTATTGAGTACATCATTTTGGCACAAATGAAGCAAAAACCAGTTCTGGTTAATTCCACGCAAACCATTATAATTAAAATATAGAATTCTTCCTCCCCCTATTAGTGCAGGTCACATGGTCCATTTGAGTCCCAAATTGTTATGAGAAAGTGTCTTTGTAGGTTTGCAAACACCTGCTGAAATGTCCTTGGTTCACACGGGGCAGACTACTTGTTGTCTGGAACTTGCATTCCATTCCCCACCTCTCTTTCCCCCTAGTTCATTGGCAAACTGAGAAGTGATAATGATGGCAACCTTGCATGTGTGCTTCGAACCTGACAGTGCCTTTATACCAAGCATATGAGATTACTTGATTTGTTGCTTTTATTGCATAACTTTGTTTGCATTTGTTCAGCAATTATCAAAGTTATGGTGGCACTGGATTATGACCAAAGTTATTGTGACAAATAGACTAAGACCAGTTCCTAAATAATCAAACATTGCAGAAGCCCCACAGTCACATGATTGTGATCTGGGCACTTGGGACCTCAACTCACAGGCATCTGTGGTCACATGATTGCCATTTGTGACTTTCCCTGCTGGCTTCCCACAAGCTAAGTGAATGGGGAAGCAGGTGAGGAAGCTCTCAGGTCACTCCAGTAAGTCACTTCTACCTCTACTCATGGCCTCCATCAGGCCTCCCAAGACCTTCTCCAACTCATGCCCAGCCTGTGTTGGCCCTCTTAATGCTTCTCACTACCAGTCCATGTCACTCGCATACCTGGGACCAACAAAATTTCCCCCTTAAGATTCCACATGTCGTGGACATGATAGCAACTGGGACTGCCAAGACTGCCATCCATAAATGATACAATCATGAGATGTCACACTTTACAACTGCATTGCTTAGCAATTGAAATTTCCATTCCAGTTGCCATTATAACTTGAGAAATGTTGAATTTTCACCTTTTAATCTATATAATGTGGATATGCAGGTTTGAATAAATATAGAAATATATGTTAAAAGTAAAATAATGCTTTGTTAAATATATTGCATAGCTGTCATTTGATCATACATTTGTGGGACATTACCAAGTTCAGTTTAGCAAAAATGTATTTTTTTCTCCATGTACAACATTAGTTTAAGCTTGGTAGTTAAGCAGATATAAGAGGAAGGAGAGAAAGGAGGCAGGTATAAGATTTGCAACCATGTAACAACAACCTAATCTTATTTCTTTATTCAGAAATATGTCACTCTTACTTACCGAGGCTTCCAAAAATTGTATTTGAAATTGCAGTGTCCTTCTGTGCCTCCTTTGATTCTTAACCACCCCTTTCTTTCATAATTTTTCCTTCTCGCTGTTATTTTAGTGTCATTAATCTCCTAACTCAAAGCTGTGACTGCAGTTCCTTGTGTAGCTGCTGTGTAACCAACAATTATGACAAGACTTAGAAACTAGTCCTCTCATCATATTCATGGGAGGGAGTTTATAAGAAGAAATTAAAAAAGGGAAAAAAAGAAAAACATAGCCTTCCTTTACCATGACATAAGAAAATCAATATGTGAGCATTGTAAAGGAATTGAATATTTGATGGAGTTGCAATTTACATCCCACATGTAGCTTGGGATATTTGATATTTTTACTCAAAACTGAGCCAAAACTGTGATGTTTGTGATCAAAAAGGGAAAGAAGATAGAAAGAATAGGTGTCAACACTGCAACTTCGTTTTCGGTTGCCACAGTTGGGAGAGGGGTTATGTGCATTTGCAGTTAGACAAAACAATAAGCTGTCCTGTGGGAACCAAGGTCGTTGCTGCTTGGGTTTTGATGGACTGAGCTTTCCATTAGAAAGCCCGCCAAAATAGTTTATTGGGGGATGTGATTTATGACATACTTTGGGGTGGGAAGTTTAACTTTCCAACAGGGGGGAGGGAACTTCAGTCTTAGTTTCACTTTTGACCGTGCTGATACTTTGTAGCCAATAAATATGTTCTTTAAGGAAACCTTTTGCCTTGGAGTTCTGGGTTTTGTTTTTTGTTTTTGTCTCATCTATCGGAACCATGACAGTAGATATTGGCTAAGATGGAAAGCTGCTGAATAATCCTGTCTCTTACCATCACCTTTCCAATAGCATCTGATTAACCTTCCTAAATTGAAAAATGGATCTCAAATCCCATTTTATTTTGTCTCTCTGATAACCTCACACTCTCTGTAAAAATTAAATTGGTTGTCTCATTATTGCTGAGGGAACTGATGATGGACAGATACTGTTGCTCTACCTTCAAATGGATCTCAAAAATATTGTGATGAAAATCCACATATCGCACATAATCATGAAAAATAGTACATGAAACATTAATACTTAGACAATATAAAATGTGAGGACTGGGTTGTGTGTATAATATGGAATTATTGAAAGTTCTACTTTTAACCTTCTGCTACCCCTGCATCTATCTATTTTTCAGTCTATCCTGTTAACCAGATTTGCACTTGCTATAATTATTATAGAATGCTCATAATCTTATTTCAGTTAAGTGATTAATAGTCCTACATGCAGAATAATTGCTTCACAAGTTATTTTTCAAAATGACCTAAGAAAACCTGGTAATCAGATGAAGATTAAAATGTATTTGTAAGCCCACTGCCATATGTAGATATTAAAAAGTATATATTATGTCAAAACATTTATCATGGGAGCTATTTCAATCTACTTAAAATTGCCAAATGACATTACAAGTATTTGGCACATGATATCTCTATATTAAGCTTATTTTACTAGATCAAGGAAGAACAATAAGACATTAACCTTTGTTTTGTAAGAGATCCCCTGCTTTGTGATGGAAGACTCTGTCAAAATACTGAAATGTTTTCCATGCACTTTGCCTTTTGGACATATCACTTGAAATGGCTGTCAGCTTTGCCAGAAATACCCAAAGATGATTTTTAATATAAAGCTTATTCCTTATTGCTAACTTTTAGACTAAATAGACTGAAAAAGCTTTATAAAACTCTTTAAATAGTACATTAGAATATAGGTAATATGCTGAAAAACATATGTTTACTATGTAGCAAAAAACAAAACAAAACAATGGCTATCATTGAATTATAATAATAATAATAAAGTTGGAAGTTGAATTTTAATAATAATAATAATGATGATGATGATGATGTTGGAAGGGACCTTGGAGGTCATCACCTCCTGCTCAGGCAGGAAACCCTATACCATTTCGGACAAGTGACTGTCCAGTCTCTTCTTAAAAACTTCCAGTGTTGGAGCATTCACCACTTCTGAAGGCAGGTTGTTCCACTGGTTAATTGTTCTATCAGGAAGTTTCTCCTTAGTTCTAGGTTGCTTCTCTCCTTGATTAGTTTCCATCCGTTGCTTCTTGTCCCGCCTTCAGGCGCTTTGGAAAATAGCTTGACTCCCTCTTCTTTGTGGCAGCCCCTGAGATATTGGAACACTGCTATCATGTCCCCCCTCATCCTTCTCTTCGTTAAATTAGACATACCCAATTCCAGCAACCAGTCCTTATATATTTTAGCCTCCTACAACTTTTAGAAGTTGTATTTGTCATGTCATCATGAAACTGGAAAAGTTATAAAAGTTTAGAGAGTTCACAGAAATAGAAATCAGTTCAGTCCTTTATCATATCACCACATACAATATTTTTTATTTTTAATTATTCATTAAATTGATATTCTGCTTTTCATTGAGACGGTTAAGGTTGTTGTGGCAAATGTTCCATCCTGCTATCTTTGTCCCTGGCCCAAAGTCACCCAGTGAAATTCTGTGGCTGAGTATGCACTAGAACCTTAGTCTTCCTGTTCTGAGTCTGAGTCCAAAACCTGTATACAGTGTGATACTCGGTCTCTCATTAATACTTAAAGTCCACTGAAGTGTTATGCAATCTTCAACATTATTTTTCTGCTTAAAAACAAATATTTTATAATGAAAACAATTTTGACAATGAGATCTGGGGGGAAGGGTTGTTTTGTTTTTTAAAAAATAAGTAATAAATATGGAAATGGGTATTTGTCTTTTTAAGTAATTTTTAATCTAAAATATTTTTGTACATAAAAGATAAATAAAAACATAAGAAAAATAGAAAAGGATTAAGAAAAAAAGAAATGATATCAAGAGCAAAACAGATAATAAAAACTGATTATGTGAAAAACAACAGGAATCAGAAAAAGAAAACAACCTTATTCCAACAATTGTAAATAAACTAATTGTTTCGATTTTCTCAAAAATTCCTTATTCAATCCTTTTTCAATAATCAAATCCAGAAATTTTCATTTCACTTTTCTCCATTTTCAACAAAAAAAAATCATAAAGGTTTTCTAGTCTTTTATAGAAGTAATTATTATTTTGTCCCTGACTAAAGGGGTCATTTCTGCCATTTTCACACTCCATTCCGCTATGGGAGCAGTGTCAAACTGCCAGCCCACAAGCCAGATGTGTCATGCCAAAACCGTACCTACCCCAACTCCAGCAATGGGGGAAAAGTCGCGCTACATCGTGATGTGGCAAGTTTGACACCCCTGCTCTATGGTGAGTGTGTCAGTATTTCTCCATCATTGTGCAAATAATAAACTTATTACAGTTACTATATATAAAATCAATCTTCTATGAATCTTTTCTAATTTACTATATATAAGCCGCAATAAAAAAAAGTTCTACATTTTTCCTAATGATAATCTTTAAAATTATTTCTACCCAGATATTTGTATTTGTATTCAGATTTTTTTGTTTTGTTTTTTCACACAAGTCCACTATGCATGTTCACTTCCTGTTTTTCACATTTCCTACATTGATTTGAAGTATCTTTATATATCTTCGATATTTTTTCTGGAGTTTTATATAAAGGTACATCTTCTTTGTATTATTCCCATCATATTGCAGGATCCGCAGGTACATAAAATGATGTACAGAAAAAGGTACATCCTTTTATAAAAATTATTTCTTAAACTATAGCATAATGTGAATTTCATCCTATTTATCCACATTCTCTCCCATTTGGCTGTCTGCATATTATAATGAAAATTAATTGCCCATTTTATCATTCAATCTTTAACCTGTTCATTTTCCGTTCAAATCTTAATGAAGCTTTATACAATTTACAGTCACATGTTCATCATTTCTATATAATTCAGTTCAAATTTCATTTTATATTGCTCAATTCCAATAATATTTACTGTATTAAATCTTTCTTTTAAATGTGCAGATGAAAACCTTTGAAAATTGATTCAATTGTTCTCATGGCATTATCTTAATTTCTCCATTTTCCTGTACTGATAAATCTTGATATGTTAAACAGTACTCTTTGTCCACTGTATCTTTTCTTAAAATACTTTCCTATACTAAAAGCAATAGGTATTTTCAGGCATAGCCCATATTTGTATTTATTCCATATTCTTAATATGGTACTTTGTACGTAATGTTTTTATATCTACATTAATTTTTGACTTTGCAAAGGCATAAAAACTAATGCCAACCAAATATCGGGTTATATTCTTCTAATTCTTACATTATTTTATTTCTCAGCAACACTCACTCTTTCATCCAAACCAAGCAGCAGGCTGCAAAATGTAATTTAAAATCAGGCAATCCTAATCCTATTTTCTTCTGCATATTCAAGAATTTAATAGTTAACCCTTGATTTTTTTCCCCCTGCCGTATAAATTTGGACGTCTTTTTTTCCATTACTTAAATAGTACATCATATTTCAAAAAAGGTATTTTTAAAAAATAAAAACAATATTCTAGGAAATACTTTTACTACACAAAATCTTCTAAACAATGATAATTGTATTTTTCCCATCTTAAGTCTCTCATAATTTCGTTCCATACATTGATATAATTATTTTGAAATAATATACAATTCATATTAATCATGGTAGTACCCAAATATTTCACTTTTTTCTCTGTATGGAAACCAGTTTTTACTATCAATTCTTTTGGATATTCCATATTTATATTTTTTATTAACTTTATCCATTTCTCTTTGTTAACTTTAAATCCGCCTAATGCACCACATTCTTTTAGCTTTTCCATTCATATATTTATTACTTTTAATTATTCCATTAAATTATCTGCAAATTTCTATACCACTCTATAACCTTCACCCAAGCTATTCTTTTTTTTTTTTTATTGAATTTTTTTCAAAAATTTTACAAATAAACATCCACCCCCCCCCTCCCAAACCACCCCACCCTCCCCCCCCCGACTTCCCAGAACTGAATATAGGATTATTTAACAAATTTTAAAAAATAACGTATACAATTTATAAGATAATTAATAATAATAATAAAAATCATAATAATAATATATATAATAATAATATACGTAAAAAAAGGAAGAAGAAAAAAGGGAAAAAGAAAAGAGAGAGAGAAAGAAAAAAGAAAGAGGTAGGCGAAAAATAAAACATATATAGAAAAGTATATAAATAATAATACAGAAGAAGAAAGAAAGAAAGAAAAAAAAACAATCATTACAAGTTATAAAAAGGCTAAATAATATTTTTCCATATCTAAATTATGTTGTATAAAATTTATCCATTTTTCCCATACCGCAAAAAATTTCTCTTGAGATTGCTCCTTTAAAAAAGCCGAAATCTTTGCCATTTCTGCCAAATACGAAACTTTATAAAACCACTCTTGTAAAGTAGGCAAGGATTCCTTCTTCCAATATTGTCCTATTAACAGCCTAGCGGCTGTAATCAAATTTAACATCAATATAACCTCCCTAGCATCACAATCAGTAACAATACCTAATAAAAATAATTGCGGAGTAAATTTTACCCTCCTTCTAAAAATTCTCTGAATATTCCACCATATCTTAATCCAAAAAGCTTTTATATGCTTACACGTCCACCAGATATGATAATAAGTAGCATCCAAGTGTCCACATCTCCAGCATTTCGGCTGTAAATTAGAGTACATAATGGACATTTTCTTTGGATCAAGGTGCCATCTATAAAACATCTTATAAAAATTCTCTCTTAAATTTTGCGCTTGTGTGAATTTAACATTTCTTGTCCAAATAAGTTCCCAAAGTATCCATTGAAATCGATTCACCAATATTCTGTGCCCATTTAATCATACAATCTTTAACTAATTCAGATTCTGAATCCAATTCCACTAAAACCCCATAAACTCTCTTAATATGGGTTGGCCTTTGATCTCTTACTTGTTTTAGGAGAGTTTCATCTTCTCTAAGCCAGCCCATTTTACAATCCATCTTCCATCTGTCCACTATTTGTCTATATTGGAACCATGAATAAGTTAGATTTTCATGTATTAGTTCTTCCAAAGATTTTAACTGCCAGTCTTGGCCATCCCATCTAAGTAACTGTGCATAAGAAACCATATCCATATTAACCCCTTTCCTTATACCTTCTATGGCATGCCGAGGTATAGCACCAAGCTATTCTTTCATATTGTTTTATGTATGTGAGCCCTAGTGGCACAGTGGTTAGAATGCAGTATTGCAGGCTAATTCTGCTGACTGCCAGGGGTTCGATCATCACCGGCTCAAGGTTGACTTAGCCTTCCATCCTTCTGAGGTAAGTAACATGAGGACCGTATATAATTTTAAATGCTATTGCTATTACTATTGCTATCTGTTAAGAACTTCAAGAACTAAAATGAACAGCAGTGGCAGAAATGGAGAGCCTTGACTTGTCCTTTTTTGTATGTCACAAGATTTAGTCGGTTTGCCATTGACTGTAATTTGTGCTGTTTGTATAGTATATATTGATCACACCCATTTAATAATTTTCTCCAAATTCCATATTTTCCAAAGTTAAATAGAAAAGTCTAGTTCAAATTTTCAAATGCTTCCTCCATATCAATAAAGATCAACACATGTTTTTCATTATGGTGTTCCAAAATATTCTAATATAATAAAATTATATTTCTGATAGCTTCTGTCAACTGTCTTTTAGGTAAGAAACCACACTGGTCATCATGTGTAAAATCTTGCAGAATCGTTTGCAGAACTGCAGAATAGTTTCATCCTTTCGACTAAAATCATACTGAATATTTTATAACTGTTGTTCAATAATGATATTGGTCAGTCATTGTTTTTAGTAAACAAGTGGGCAATCGATGGTAAATTGGCACACAACTGGAAAATGACACTGCAGAGAGGAACACAAAATTATCTTTGTTGATCGAAAAAAAACCTCCAAATGCAGTGACAAATAACTTCAATATTATTGCCAGGGAAACTACATGATGTAACATTGTGTCAGTGGGTGTTTTGCTCAGAGGAACCTACTCTTTTATCTCTACTTACCCTCTTTATAGGGACAATTTTGTACTTTCAGGATTTATAATTGTGTCATTAAAAATGATGTCCTTCCTATAATTAGCATTATACAAAATGGAATCATAGTAGTGGGAAACATTTTCTATACAATTAGATTCTTTGCCCAAACTTCCGATTTAAATATTTTCTCTTAATTTACTATTTCTAGTTTATTTAGCAAGAAATAGTAATGGAAGCTAAATTCATTCTTAGTAGTGACATACTACTAAGCAGTTCAGCGTGTAAACCATGAAACAGAGATTGTAACTGCTTTTAAAATCATGCTTGAAATTGCTTTACTGGCTTTTTTTAAAAAAACCAGGGATATATTCCACAGCCTCAAGCAAATTTATTTATAGATTAATATCACTTCCAAGTAACTGTGCAGAAGCAAGGTATTTATTTCACTACAGGCTTAGGTAATGTATGTCTAACTCTAAGTTTTCTTTTCTTTTTTTTGTCTTTGTAACCAGACTGTACTTCGTCCTCTTCAAGCTCTTTGTGCTTTCCAGATCCAGCATGGTGCCCAAGTCCACCACAGCAAGGAGCATCTTCTTAAAAATGGTTTATATGACAAACCAATGCCAAAAAATAAACGCAAGCTCAGGAGAATGGAACTTTTAGTGAATAATGTTAAAATTTAGGAGCGTCATACAGATTTATTATTAAAGATTTTTATTCCTTTTAGCTAATGAAATGGAGTTGATTATGGATTTGATCCAAATAAAAATCTCCTAAAATGAAACACATTCACGTGGCTCTCTGCCCAGAATTCAAGAGCGATACAAAAGCAAAATGCCTGGGAAGCTTTTCGAATTTGTGCTTGAATTTTTAATGATAATGATAATGAAGAAGAAGAAGAAGCAAGAAGGAATATACATTTTCTTAAGTGTTATCATTTTAACTTAAATTAAACTATAATTTCAATGTTTTTTCCCTTAATTTTTTACTAAAGTGGACATATGTAATATAAATATTGATATGGAAGTGGATATTGGTACTGTAAGTCATAGAAATCCTAGTAGACATAAGAATCCAGAATTCCTGCTTTTTTTAACAGTTAACAAACCTGTTTTGAAATAAGTGTATTTTGGGATTAAGTTTTCCTATGTCATTAAAGCCTGGCAAAAAAAGTAGACATTCCAATCTTAAAACAACAAGCAAATAAAGAGTATGAAACACCCTACTTTTTCTGTGACATTGCAAACAGACCATGGCATGAAAGCATAAATTTTATTATGGTGATTACATTCTACTTTTTCTAGGTGATATTGTTACATTTCTGTCAAAAGATTATATTTTTATATGAATAGTGCATTTTTTATCCAATTTAAGAACTATTGTAACATAAATTAAAGACTAAGAAGATGAAAAATAATGCCTTGAGTCCATATTATATACCTATCCATGTAGTTTGTCTAGACAGAAATGAAATCAATATTTCTGAAATTATAAATTGCAAGTAAAAACTGCTAATTTGGACAGAGAACATTGCTATTGTATAGAGACCTGCATGAAATATGGATAACTGGGAAGACACTAGCAATTAGGCGTTGTTTGTATTGATGAGAATAGTATCATTTCTTATTTCAGACTCAGTACTGCATACATTATTTTATCCTGACATTTGTCTTCATTATCATTTTTCTTCAGACTTGTAAGATTTAACCCCAAGCTCTTTCACAGTAGATGAATGAGTGGCACCACCGAAAAAGCTCCAAGCAGTCTATCCATAAGGTTAGGGAAGGTATTCATTATAACTGCAGCAAATATTTATGTTATATTAAATATTTCTGCAGTTGAAACTATAGGTCACCAAGGTAGTCCCCATTCTCACAAATGTTTCCACTGGCACCTGTCAAATCCTAAATTCACCTGATTTTGATTTATATTTTTTTAACTTAAAAAAAATTAAACAAGAATGAGCTGCTTCAAAGCACCAATTGCTGGTTCTAATAAATGATGTGTAGGCATTGCAAGAAATTAAAAATGGTGGTGGCTGCAGTCCAGTGCTTGCAAGTTTGCCTATATCTCCTGGAAAAAAAAGGTGTAAGCATGGCATGGAATGGCCTCACCAGTTTGCCATCTGCTAATTATGTTTTATAACAAATCATTTTTTGAGAAAAACCAATGTTTTCAGAAGTTCAAATATATGTACTGCTCCCAAATTATTAAAAACCCTAACACTCTTGGGACTGACCAATGACATTAATCATACTTTTTAATATTTTGAAAATCAGAATAGATTTGCAGGCATTTGGCTCATATAAGAGAATATGAAGCAGCTGATCTTCTTGAAGAGTGTTGTTGGATCTTTTTAAATAAATTTTAATAGTATGTTTAGCATACTATTAATACATGAAGACAAGCTGTGATACTGTCTATTTTGAGCTGCCAGTAAAAGCAAATTAAGTCAGTAGAGATAAAATTATACCAGTCACATTGGTTTTGTGATTTCCAGGTTGCTTATTACACTTTGTTTTCAATCTTTTAAAGCTCTTTATTATGGAAAGGTTGCTAGTATTATCTCCATCTTGATAAATCATAATGTATGTCACTAAATTCCATTCAAGATTTTTTTAAAAAAAATATACATATATGGGTGTGATTATATTTTAAGAAATGGTTATGTTTTTAGGGATTTGTTGAAGAAGTTTATCTACAAGGGATCAAAATAATTTTCTGCACTTTTCCCTGTAATAAAACTGATCTTGCGTTCCAGTCTGTCTTATTAAATCCCTGCTGTAGCATTGCCCAGCTCATATGACTACGAGAATTAGAGTTCAAAGTATTAAACATCAAGTTTAAATTGAAGTTCATCCAATAAGAACAATTTAATAATACTAGCCTCTTATTCTAGCAGAACAATTTTGTCAGGAACATTTGAAAAACAAAACAAAACAAAACTATTCTTCATATGAATTCAGAGAACCTCTTCTGATTTCTGGCAAATAATAGATATAAATAAATGCCTTTTGCATGATATATGTGGCTGTGTGTTTTAAACAAGAAAATTGTCATTTCCTTGAACAAGAGTGCTTTATTAAAGAGTTTAGGGCACAAAATATGTTTGCAAAATTTTTCTGCAGGATAGCTCTTAACATGCTGATTTTTACCTGAAAATATCTAATGCATTATTCAGAAAAGGCAGAAGCAAATGCTGAATGACCCAGGAATTCCAATGTAAAATTATGTTGGAACCAAAACATCTATGTAAAATGCATGATAAGAACTAACGCTCAATTTTAAAGTTTAATTGGTTTGGTCTCAAAGGAAAGCTGAGGCACAGCGTACATTCTTAAAAAGCACTTTGGCATGCTACCTATTAGAGCTATTTTAAGTAACTTGCTCTAAAAAGGAATTCAGGGGAGTGCACTTAACATGTAGTGGTTGCAAGTGGTAACTTGACATGAATAGAGAGGAACAAAGCAAATCTTTATAGAGTTATGGGTGATTTCCACATTTGGCAGTGTTTAAGAATTGTTTAAGAAAAACCTCTTTACCTCATGCTTGGAATATCCAATTGCTTCTTTATTTCTCTAAAGACATGGTGTCAAGAGTGAAAATTTGGCAGCTACCGTACTTGCCTCTCTGTTTTCATCTTGCCGTTAGAATAAGGGGGGGAGGTGTTATTTTTGAATGGATTGGTTAAAGAAACGGAACCACTACAGTTCTATGGAAGCTTGCTGAAAGTGGACAATATGGAACCCTTTCAAGGACATTTTAGCAGGTGTGAAGAAGATAGCAGACAGGTCCCATAACAAAGAAAACGTGTTTACATGAGCTACATGGACATACGGGGAAGGGGTGTTGGCTGGGAAAGTCATTGTTATATGCCATGGTCTGATGCCTTGGGATTGTAGAATTATTTGTACCTTGCTTTTACCAGGCCATGTATTCAATAAACAGTAAGCTTTTCAGAAATGAAATTAATCCTGGACTTTTATTTGGATACTTAAGCTGGAGGTTGACACATGGATTGGATGGTTCTGCTATGGAGAACAATCATAACAGAACAGAAGTATTGCTTAAGAAAGATTACCAGTGCAGTCTCTGGTATATCCAAGTAGGGTTGGGAATTGATATCTATCACTGAGGATCAATCTTTTAGAAATCTGGAATATAAGAAAAGAATGAAAATGTCAGTTCTGCTGTATCTGATTCCATCACTGCCACATGTCCTGTTTGGAAAAGAATAAAGTGGCACTTAGCCAAGAAAAATTTTCCTGCTTGTTTTTTTTAATGGCCTTTTAAATATCCATCTAACAAAGACCACTTGATAGTTTGAGAAACATATTTTAATGTGCTTTTTTAAATTGGGTGTTACACGTATTTTAAATTCCAACATTCTATTTAATCACTATGACCCTTTATAGAGACACACATAGACACACACACAAATGATTTATAAAAACTTACATAAAAATAGAAAAACATTTAAAAACAACAACAATCCCAGGTAAAAACAATGGTAAACTGACCAAAGTTGTTTATAACTCTTGAGGATTGCAAACTATCTCTAGTTATCATGTATCCATTAAAAATTAATATGTTAAAAGCAATGAAAATATTCAGCTGTTGTAAAATGTAGTAAAGTCTGTACCAAAGGGAAATACATTTCATCAGTTTTCATAATATTGTGGATAAAATTGCCTTTTTAAAAATAGAAATTACACCTCTCTTGAATCTAAACCTTAGTATCAAGAATAATGGTACTTTCCTAATTTTTCAAAACAATTTTCTTAGCAATACCTCATATCCGATACAGTCACAATTCCTCAAAAATAGTCAGATTATAGGACTTCCTGTTTGCCATTGTGGCGCTGCGGATGCAGGAAGATGAGCTCTGTCTTTTGCGTCCAAATTTGTTCTGCTGGGGGACCCTGGAAAGGGTTGAAAGTCATCCTATAGGGGCAATGAGCAAGGAGAGGACCCCCATTTGATTGTGGGAGGGTGGCAGCCCTTCCATTTGGTCCAGGGAAGCCCTCCAAACCAGTGGGGGAAAGACTGGCTATACCAATATGGCCCATCACTAAGCTGCTGACAGCCGAAGTCAAAATTACCACCAAGAAACTTTAAAGCAACGTGAGTGAAACTGGGTGAGATCTAATTCTCTTTTTTAAGATTTTATTTTTTCCTACCCAAAGTATTTTTCCTCCTGTGAAGAGAGAATTTCTACCCCACCCTCTAAGTCTAAGAAAAGTGGCGACTAACTACCCAGGGGAAACAGCAACTATAAGAACAATTTTAATCTAATTGGATGTATATTCTTTTGAAACTTGGGGGCTAAAAGTGTTCCTTTTCTCATTGGAGACGTCTGTTTTTTAATCAAGAAATAAGACTTGAAAAACTACCATAAAAATTTTGGACTTAAAAAGCTTTAAACAGTGCATGTGAGATCTTGTGGCAAAGTATGATATTACAATTTGTTATTGCCTAAAAGAGACTTGGCTTGAAGCCCTGATTCCAGAAAAAAATTCTTTGACCTTGACAGTTACTATCTGTGAAATACCTAGCTGCAAAGAAGGAACTTCTGGGCGGCATATCTAGCTTGTTTGAACTATGAATGTAAACTTTTACTGACTTTCAGAGCTATACCTGGGGAATTGCTTTCCTCTTTCTTTACATGAGAAGCATATGTTATTATATGAGATGATGGAACACCTTGGACTATAAATTCTTACTTTGCAATCTACTATAAAGACCACCTATAACACGTGAAATAGATGTCCCATACCCAGCTACAAAAGTTAAAAAACTATAATGTTTGATTCTAAAGTCTTCAACTTAACATATTATCAAGAGCATATGGATAAAGATCAGGAAAAAATCCTTTTTATGTTGAAATCAATACACGAAACCATCCTTTCAGCTTGTGACAAAATAAGAAGCAACATAAAGGAACAAGATGCCAGCTTAAATATACAAACCCAGATCTTGACTACAACCAAAGAACAAACAATGCAGAAAATAACAGGAAAATTGGAACAATTAAACACCAAGACAGAGGACCCAATTGACCAACAGATCCAGCCAACAGAAAAATCAGAAAAGAGAGTGATAATACTGAAACTGGAAAATACTTTTTACAAAAATCAGAAGAAATTTGAAGAAAAGGAAGAAGAATAGATTGAATGGAAGATAAACCTATCAGGACAATTGTGGGAAATTGGAGTAATAGGGAGGTGATCTAATGAATACAAATGGGCTTGTTCTTCCAAAAAACTTCAACCAAATGGTCTTTCTTATTTCAAATAATATATATAATAATAAGGGGAGAACTATTTGATGATTCAAAGGCACTGACATGGAAGGTTAGTTGGCAAAGGAAGAAATCCAGAGTAAGGCTGAAGAAAATAATGGCTTTGATTTACTAGAGGGGATATTATATTACTAATTAGAGGATTGAATATGGTGGAAATTAGATAACTTTTAGAAAATAAAGTAATATTATAATTGAATAGGTAAGATGTGTAACAAGACCATTAGACTTTGGTATGAAAAGGGAAGAAGGGAGAGGCTGAGATAAGGCAAACTTTGGTCACCTAACATAAAATATTTGGAAATCATAAATAACAGTGATATTTAAGAAGAGAGTCTGTCCAGTGCCCATAGACTTTAACAGACTATTATATAAAGCCTGTCAAAAGTTGGCAGTAAAGAATTAAATGGGAGCTCAAATCAAAGAAACTTATCTTTTTAGTTCATTAAAACATCTCACCTGTATCAGCACAAAGCTGGAAGTTTAATTGGGGTCATTAGAAACTCCAGCTCTCTTCAGTCCAAAATATAGAGACTATTTGTCTCACATTGTTCCTTACCTGCCAGTAAAATGTTTACAAGTGTTGCCTCATATGAATAAGTCACAGTATCATACCAGAGACTAAGTGCAAGGCACCTGCATATTTCCTGAAACTTTGAATATAATTCTAGGTAGTTTTACATGATACCCTTTGTATACTGATAATAACTATTTCATATATATCATTTTGATAAATGCCAATTTTTTTTTAAATATCCACTATTTACAAGAAAGTTTCTGTGTTATGGGTTACCACATGAAATAATCAGTGAAACATATCAGAAAAAAGGCAGATATAAGAGCTACTGAGCATTGCAGGATTGGCAATTGAATAATTCAGGTATAGCAATAAACATGGCATTTGGATAAAGAGATATTTTTCTTCTTTTTATTGGCCCTTCAGATTGTGCCCTTCTGTAGCAAGAAGTAAGTAGTTCAACTTTTTTCCTGTTCTTAATTGTATTCTCTTGAATCTTTGTATACTATTCTGACACTGAAATGTAATCAGCAATCCTTCTGCCATAGGAATAAAAAAATGATGGTTTGAAGATAGGGAGAGAAAAATAAGTATTTATCATAAGTTGCCTAGGAGAACATTCACACTAGTTTAGGTTTTGATGGCTGAACCCTGAAAACCTAGCCATGCATATTACATTAAGCCCAATCCAAGACTTTGGATGCAGCATATAACACCTCAAAATGTTGCCACCAAACTCATTTTTCAGGAAACAAAAGAGACAATTTACTGTATTCTGAGGAACAATATCAGTTTGGTCTATAGGTAGTCCTAGCCTTATGACCACATAAGGCAGGGGTGACAAACTGCCGGCCTGCGGGCCAGATGGGTCATCCGGAAGCCACGGCCACCCCATTGCCGGCAATGGCAAAACCGTCCTGATACGTTGAGCGACGTCATGTAACATCCACGAGTTTGACATGTCTGACATAAGGGATCAGGATTTTGGTTGCTAAGCAATGTGGTCATTAGTCATGTGATCAGATTCAATTTTCACCATGGTTATTAAGCTAAATCACCACAAGTATTTAGTAAATTGGGATTGTTAAGTGACTGCAGCTTTCCTGATTACTTTGCTTGTTGAAAGCCATTTGGGTTGATCACAAATCCCAGTTGTGACCGTATGATGCTGCAAGTGTTGTAAATACAAACCTGCTGCCAAGTTTCAGAATTGTGATCACATAACCGCAGGGGTGGTATGATGGCCGTAACTTTGAGGAAGGTCATAAGTCACTTTTTCTGAGGCTGTTGTAACTTAGAACTATTATTAAACAAATAGTCATAAATCTAAGGACTGCCTTAGTGGTTAAAGCACCAAGCTAGAAACCAGGAGTTTGTGAGTTCTAGTCCCACTTTAAGCATGAAAACTGACTTGGTGACTTTGGGCCAGTCACTCTCTCTCAGTCCACCTCACTTCACAGGGATGTTGTGGGGAAAATAGGAGAAAGATTATAGAAAAGTTTGCCACCTTGAGCTATTTATAAAAATAATGAAGGCAAGAAAAAAACCCCTAAAATCTAAATATTAACATTGAATTCAAATGTAGGGTCCCCCTTTCCCTCTCCACTATTTTTCCTACACCTTTCTTCTAGCCCATCTGCTTTGTTAATTTCAGTCCCTGGAATTTCCCTCAAATATGGTGCTATCCCTTAAAGTCCTTTCATAAAATATGAGTTGCAAACTGTAATGCCTTCAAGCAACATTCTAAGCTAAATCCAAGGATGTAATGTTAACAATCTGCCTTATGAACTCAGCTTGGAACTCTCACATCAGTATTAAATTTCAACATTGCTGACACATTGTTTGGCTCTTCCTGCCATCATCTGTAATAAATAAGAATTGTAGAGGAGGTAGAGGATAGGAGAAATAAATAAATAGGAGAAAGACATAAAAAAAAATTGAAGAATTTAAGTTCAGATAAGATTATTTTTTTTGTTTTTGCTTCCTTTAGATATTTGTTTCAATCCATTCAGTGCTGGCTTCATCTATTGACCCTAGTAGGGAATGCTGATATTAACAAAGGACCAATCATTTTTCCACACGGCAAATACATCACAGCAATCCAGAATGTTTGTAAAATTGAAGGCATAGCTGAGGAGCAAAGGCCCACTCTTTCCCCACATTTTAACCACTGCGGCATACTACTTCTGAAAGATTTAGGGAAACTGTTTCTCCTTTCAGTGAGGGAGAGGACAAAATATAGACAGACTCCCTCCCTATTTTAAGATTTGGCAGATGCATTTAACACCTGAGATGTTGAAGCAAATGAAGTCTTGTGGTAAAGAGTAACTGCTAAAGAAAAAAAAAGCCACATTTTCTAGGGCTCAGTGCTGGATTCATAGCATGGTATTACCCACGTTACCAAGCCATAAGCCAGGGACAGTTTATCTTTTTCTATCAAGGAATTTTACGTTCTTATTTTGGCCTCTGATGGTTGCTGTGCTATGGCAGTACCTAAGAAAATGTTTGGGGAAGTAAGATTCACTAATATATTGAAACAAAGTAACAAAATTTGGACTAGAAGACCTCCAAGGTCCCTTGCAAATCTATTATTCTGTTAAAATATTTAAATACTTTGAAAATGGTTTCCTACGTATTTGTACCATAAGCTATAATGGAATGATAATGAAACAGTGGTTCGATTCACAAGCCATGCAAGACCAGAAACAAGGCACATTATGACTATTTTTTGTGTTTGAAGCAAGCAAAGCTTTACTGTGAAGAGCTGTGGAGAAAAATGAAGAGAAAGCAGGCTGAGTCTGAAGAGACCAAGTTTACAATAGCAACTTCTTTTTCTTTTACCATAATTTATAGCCCCATCAATTTGCAACCATGGAAAAAACCCATCTATGTGGTCACTAATAGTTGACACCAGCTTGATGGCACATAATCAGTTTGCAAGCCACATACCAGAGTTAAATAAGGACTCTAACCTCAAACTGGTAATTAAAATGTAACAGTCATTAAGATGTTTCCATACAGTTGGGCATTTAAGTTTAATCTTTAATAACATGTCACTTCATGTATATCTTAAAGAAACCTCTGAGGTATCTGATCTTAGGTCTATAAGCTACCTAATAATAATAATAATTCAGCTTATTATTACAACCATCAAATGTACAGTATATATATAAGTCACACATAGATACGATAATGTTAACAATATGTTTTGTCGCAATGTTCATGGTGTTTTTAAAAAGCCTTGTAAATATCACAATATATTTGAATAAATTGGTCTAATTTGATTATTGTTGGTTTGTTGGTTTTTTGATGAAGATGCAAAAGTAATCTACAGCAAATCAGGTGTTGATTTATCATTTCATTGCTTTATTATAATTATCTTGCCCATATGCATAACTTCCACAAATCTTAGTTCAAAATACCATAACCAAGCAAATACATGTAGCTTTATCCAGTAATAAGTTGTGTTATATTAATAATCCTGTGGCAATAACAGGACAAGAAACGCTGCAAAGCTCAACATTCCAATTCCTGATTGAAAGTAAGATTTTTTAAAATATGATTGACTAATTTAAATACATTTATCTTAAATGAAGCCAATTGTAAAAAGAAAAAAGGGGCAGAAGGTGAAAAAACTAAAGTATAGCATTAAAAATAACCTATAGGTCATTATTTTTTTATATTGTATTTCTAATTATTTTACACTGAAGCAGTAGGTGTGAATTTAAATGGACTCCAGAAGATGGTAGAGGACAGGAAGACCTGGAGGAATGTTGTCCATGGGGTCGCGATGGGTCGGACACGACTTGGCAATTAACAACAACAAATTATTTTACCAAACAGAATGAGTAAATATGTAATTAGGAGCTAAAATAAAATCTGGAACATTTTAGTTATCTTTAGCTAAAACTCTTAAGTTTTGGTCAAGTTTTAGCTAAAATGCGAAGCAATAAAACAAAATCAAGTTTGATAGGTATACAAGGAATTTGTGTATGGTTGGCCAATTTGCAGACAAGGATTCAATAAAATATTGAACATTTATCTCACAGGCCATACTTGCTGCCACTGAAGACACTTTTCTGAAAGTTGGATTTCTGTAGCTTAAACTAAAAATATGTGAGACATAATGTGAGACTTTTCATTCCCATTGTTCAGTGAAAGGGACAGCATACAGTAAAGAACTTCTCACAGTAACTTTGACAAACCTCACAATGAATAGCAGAGGCATATAAGTTATACAAAAAGAGAGGCTTTAATACAATGAGTTTTCTCAATATCTGTCTGATGTTTTGTCAAAGAGAGTATTTCATGCATTTCTTTCCATAGAGTGCAGAATGATTATCTCCATTTCTTCTGAATTTTCAATCCCAAGTAAATTGGTTTGTTGAGCAGATTCTCCCCAGACCCCTTACTAGTGTTTATTGTTAATTATAGAAATATCAATGGACTTCCAGAAATCTTCAAGTCAGATATTTTCTTCTCAGCTTCAAGAAATCTGATACTTACAGTATGAACAGTAGTTTTGATGGTTTTCACATCCACCTCATCTCCACAGGAACAAATATTGTATAGGTTCTGCTACACTGTTTCTTTTGCTAATGTTGAGATAATATAGATTTTTTTCTTAGCTTCCATCCAAACAATAAAAAAACAAGCCCTCCCTAAAAGTCAAGGACACGTTAGTCATCTTTTTCATGTTCTAGTAATAGCAACAGACAGCAATATTGAAATAAATGCTTGAATTCCTTTTATAATCCCATGTTGACCAGAAGTCTGAAGGGCCACAGTTGATTTTTCAGACAATAAAATAATAGTGAAAAATAGTTACAGATTAGTTATATTAGGACTAGAGTTAGAAAAAGTAGGAAAGAAGAATCAAAAAAGTAAACACTAAGTGTTTATCCATAGTAGATGTAAATAGAAATAAATTATCTTGAGTATGTTCTGGGAAAAAAATATTGCTAGGACAGGAGATAATAGACCTTCAAAAGTGCACAACAAATTATCCAGAGTATTTCAGAGATCAAAGCAACTCCTTCAAAATAAAAGCCATAATTTGATTTTAATAAGGAGTAGATAACAAGGGGTGTGATGGCTCAGTGGTTAAAGGCACTGAGCTTATATAATAATAATAAAGTTGGAAGGGACCTTGAAGGTCATTTAGTCCAACCCCCTGCTCAGGCAGGAAACCCTATACCAGTGTTTCTCAACCTTGACAATTTTAAGGCGTGTGGACTTCAGCTCCCAGAATTCCACAGCCAGCATTGCTGGCTGTGGAATTCTGGGAGTGAAGTCCACACGCCTTAAAATTGTCAAGGTTGAGAAACACTGCCCTATACCATTTCAGACAAATGGCTGGTCCAGTCTCTTCTAAAAACTTCCAGTGTTGGAGCATTCACCGCTTCTGGAGGCAGGTTGTTCCACTGGTTAATTGTTCTGTCGGGAAATTTCTTCTTAGTTCTAGGTTGCTTCTCGCTTTGGTTAGTTTTCATCTACTGCTTCTTGTCCTGCCTTCAGGTTCTTTGGAGAATAGCTTGACTCCCTCTTCTTTATGGCAGCTCCTAGAATATTGGAACACTGTTATCCCTTGTCCTTCTTTCCATTAAACTAGACGTACCCAATTCTAGCAACCATTCCTTATATGTTTTAGCTTCCAGTCTCCTGATCATCTTTGTTGCTCTTCTCTGTACTCTTTCTAGACTCGCAACATCTTTTTTACATTGTGGTGACCAAAACTGGATGCAGTATTCCAAGTGTGGCCTTACCAAGGCATTGTAAAGTGGTATTAACACTTCACGTGATCTTGATTCTATCCCTCTGTTAATGCAGCCTAGCAGCTGGAAAGCTGCAGCCTTGTCAGCTGGAAAGCTGACAGCCTGGGTTGGAGACCCAAGCACTGCTCAATGGGGGAGCTCCTGTTCCTTGCCCCAGATCCTGCCCACATAGCAGTTCAGAAGCATGCAAATGCGAGTACATTAATAAGTATCACTTTAGTAAGAAGGTAACAGTGTTCCATGTTCCTTTGCTGTATAGCCAGGCTGGCCACATGGCCATGTAAAATGTCTTCAGACAAACTAGCTCCCTCGGCTAAGAAACGGAGATAAACCCTGTGCCCTAGACCAGTGGTTCTCAACCTTTTTATACGGCGACCCCGGTCATATTGATGCACCGTGCATGCACGGCGCCACCCCCATACGTGACGCCACCCCCATGCGTGGCGTGCATGCGTGGCGCCGCCCCCTGAGAGAAAAAATGGCGGATCACATTGTTTGGCGACCCCCGTAAAATGGTCGTTCGACCCCAAATGGGGTCGCGACCCAAAGGTTGAGAACCGCTGCCCTAGACTCAGACATGACTGGACAGGGAAACCTTTATCTTTTTAGATAATATTACTGAAATATATAAAATGTGATGTACAGATAGTGATATTCTTCTTTCCTCATAAAACCCAGAATCATCTGATATCGAATTATGAAACTTTCAAAATGGAGTCAGTCAGAATCATAGAAACCAAGGTCTGTGATTTGTGGTGTAATACATTCATATTATTTATCCCTTCCATTACTCTTTTATTATGTACTACACAACATAGCTCCAAGTCTATCAATTACAACTATAATCCTATCAAGCTTTCTGTTGACAAAAATAGAGACTGCAAACCTTTCTGAAACTGCTGATGATGTTGAAACTTGTCCTTAGTAGTTATGATTTCCAATGTATGGCTCTCAGATGCATTATTAATCCTTTCAATTCCAGGAAGATGTCTCCAGTAATTAACCACAATTGCTTTGTCCAGAACAAACATTACATATGTAATCCAGTTAGCTAAGAAATAAGTAGACATTGAAGTTAGTACAGACTGACAGGAGTTTGCCATGGAAAAGTAGGATAGTTAACTTGCATGCTGAGGATCTGGTTGCATAGATCTATGATGGGAGAAGTCAGCAGCAAAGGAAATAAGGTCCTCAGAAATGCTAAGTTAATTAGAGAGATTAAATGAAGTAATAAAGAGATTCATGTTAGGTTGGAGTGACTGAAGGAAAGCACATTTTTTGAACATGAAACAAAACATCAATGACTATGACTTATGATTTTATTCCACCATCGTAACTTCAAATGGTCATTAAACAAAACAGTAAGTAAGGATTGTTTCCAAAACAATCATTAGGCACAGAAGAGGACATAAGCTTCCTCACTTTTGCACTAAAAAAGTACAAATAAAAATACAAGAATCTTGCACCTTTAATTTGCCTATATGTTTCTCATTTGTTGAATACTCTCTGAAATTCCTGCATTGTTATATTAATTATCTTCTTAATAATCCAATCCCTGAGAGTCTGGTTCTTTGGATTAACCACACTGTATTTAACTGGTGTGTTGTTGTTGTTGTTTTACTTTTGTGATCTGAATTGTGCTGTAATAAATCTTTGTTCATTTGGATTAATCATTTTCAGCTTACAGTGCTAGAAGCAGGGTCTGAAGAAAGACAGAAAGGCCACTTGTAAGTAAGAGAGGAACAGAAGGAAGAAAATATTTTTTCCTTGCGACACTTTGCCCAGTTGGGATTCTACCATTCAACTAGTAGGATGAGAGGGTTGAAGGTTGCAAGAGTATAGATGGTAGCTCAGCAATGCAGAAAGAGAGAGACAGAGACAGACAGACAAGTTTCATCCCTGAAAAAGTGGGGTGATTGGGAGAATATCAAAACTTGAAGTAACAAGAGAGAATTGGTCCAAAATGCTTTTTCACAAGACAACTGGGATTTCTTGTTTTTCTTTGAAGATGTTTCACTTCTCATCCAAGAAGCTTCTTCAGCTCTGACTGGATGGTGGGGAATGGAAAGATTTATATTTGCACTATACTATACCACACACATTTGCACTACTCAGGTGACATTGAGGACACAGGTAAACTTCCAAATGGCTTCAATGACTCTTTAAAAGAATGCAAATGACCAGCTGTCTGCAAGGAATATAAATCCTTCCATTCCCCACCATTCAGTCAGAGCTGAAGAAGCTTCTTGGACAAGAAGCAAAACATCTTCAAAGAAAAACAAGAAAGTCCAGTTGCCTCGTGCAAAAGCATCTTTGGGACAACTATGACCTGGATGATTGAGAATCTCCATAGAACTGGATTCAGACTTGCCAGAATGGAGGATGTCCAGAATCTGAGCAGCCAGGAAAAGTGCAAGGTAAACTATTCCATGCAACTTTTACTGAAACAGCTGTTGCATTGTATAAGAGATTCGGTGGGAGGGGAGAATGGTTTGCGTTAAATAAGTACAAATAAGCTTTTGAAATATACTGTATCCTAAGGAGACTGCTAAGGTACAATCTTGCTCAGAACAGGTTTCTCTTCAAAATGCAGGAACAGTCACCCCATCCCAATTGTTTACTGTCATTTAATCTTTTCTTGTGTGTGATGCTTTCTATATATCTGCATGTCTGCTGTTTTTCTAATACAAGTAATAAAAATGATTTTGCCTTTTGAAAACTAGAGACTGGTCATTTTTTTCTTATTGGATGCTCCAGGAGGAAGGGGGAAAGTGCACCTCAAGGTAAACGCTGCTTGAAGTTTTAGCTGCATTTTTTTCCTTGAATGACTTGGATAGAAGCTGGAGAGATCTTGCCGGGAAAATTTCTGAGGGAAGCTAGTTTTTTCAAACCCAGAATAATTTCCTGATTGAAAGATCTTTACTTAATGTGATCCTAGATGTATATCTTTAGAAAGAAGGGCAAACATATAATGAAATCAGTTACTAATACATAGTTTGTCTTCTGCATAACATGCCTGTTCATAGTAAATTCATATTAATTTAAGCTCAGATTAAAAATAACAATAATGATCACAGATATAGAAGGAGTCCACTTAATGGATTGATTTGCATTGTTCAGTTTCTCTGGTTTAATTTCCATTTTGGAAAGAAATACTTTTATTGTATAGCTAATGGCGTTTGGTTCCATAAATATTTGAAACAAGAGCCAGTATAATTTACAATTATTGCCCAGTAAATGGTTATGGAAAATATTTATATTAACAGTGAAATCTGTCAGCCCTTTGGATCTAAGTGTCTTTTTAAAAAAAATGTTCTGGAATCCAAGCTGAGGTCTTACGGCTTATCTCTGATATGGCCCTTTCAAAATTATCAAAGAGAAACTTGAGCCAGAAGAACCAGTGATGAGGGATGTTGATAGATTTAGTTCAGCAACTGCTGGAATTACTTAGGTTTTCTACCCATTTATATGCAAAGATATAAAGTGCAGGAAAGTAGGCAGAAGTTTAACTACTTAATTCATTTTGTTTTCCTTTTGGAGGAACTGATTGTTTCTTGTATTAATCACTATCTTCTCCCTTTCTGAGTCTCCAGTATTAACGATTCCTCAACTTAACAACACATAACCTTAAGAGGTTGTTGATGCTAAACTGCTATGAGGGAGGAAAGATTTCCCCCCCTCCCAAATTTTGACCCTAAAAAGAAATAATACCCTGCTGGATCAGATCATCTGCTTCAGCTTTTTCTTTCCTTCCATAGCCATCCGGATCTCTCAGAAAAAGTACAAGTGACGGTGTTCCATTTTCAGCTTAGACTCATTCCCATTTTAAAAATAAATTAAGCATATACATTGGAAGATATTTATTTTGTTTCCATCATTCTGATGGGTGATTGAATTCCTTCAAAGAAGAAGAAAGAAAGAAGCATGGTAAGAAATTTATATTTCTGAAGCTCTAAGTGTGAATAAGAATAGATCCAAGGAATATTCATTAAAAAGCTCATATTCAGATTTATTTCCAAGTTTGTGAATTTAAGACTGCAGCCTGAGACTTGATCAAAGGCTTTAGTCTACCTTTTTTTTAAATTAGGCCTACCTCTATGTTACACCTATTGTTATAACAATGACTTCTCAAAATATAAGAAACAAGTATTTTAAGTATACAAGAAAAAAATAAATACATTCTCTAGAGAGCAGGTCTTGCATAAAAAAACACTACATCCATTCATATGAAACAAACTAGGTTTGATCATATCGTATGTCTAAATAAAACATCTACAATTTCTATTTTTTTTAAATCTTAAATATAAAGAGACCTAGTAAAAAACCCTCTGATCATATTTTTGCTCACATTTGGTACATTCTATTCCCCTCTATGAACTGCTGTTTCAAAAAAAGTATATGCTTTGATTAAACAATGAAAAAAGTATTTTATTGATTTATTACAGTTAGTGGAAGATACACATACAAATTTTCAAGATAAGGTTCTCAGTTGAGTTCAGAGTTGAATGAGTTGTCTTCAAACCAGTTTCTTGGCAACTCACCATTGTGTTACAAACCAGAGCTGTTATGCTTCACTTTTTCTTTACTTCTTTTTATTTTAAGATTAATTTGGTCAATCTTTAAAAAAAATCATTAACTAGTAAGATTTCTCATTATAGCTTGAGTTATTATATTTAATCATAATATCTGTATATTCTAAACTTTAATCACAAACAAGAACATGGCTTACTGTACAACCTGTTAGAGGAATGGGATATTGGATGCCTCTTTCTCATTAAGATTATCACTTTTCAAGACTTTATCATAGTTTTATAGAGCATATAATTCCCTTCCACATTCTTCTCATCAAATAGCCTTGGAAAGAGTATTAAGGAGAATAATGCTTGTGGTCTCCAATTACCTACTTAATACTATCTGTTAAAGTCTAATGGGCAGCATTTTTCTGTTCCATTTTTTAAAAAAGAGAATAACCAAGACCCCTTCTCTTGCTACAGGATAAAAAGTAAAATTGCCAGGAGTTTATTTGTTATGGGAGGGGAGAAGGAGAGTCATAAATAATGAAGTCTTCTGGGATTATATTGTAATTTAGTCTTGCTGCTCACAAATGGAAAGCTTCTCCTCCGTGACTTTCTCACACCCAGCAGAGTTGCTGCAAAAACCTTGTAAATGCCTTCTTCAAGGCAAAAGGTATGTAATGGCTGGATGGAATTTCACTTTCCTGAATATCCATTAGATTTGGAGACAGGCTAATTAGATTCCTGTCTTTTGGTGAAAAGATATTAAGTTTTAAATTATGAGGTACCTCAAGGTTGTGGAAATCCAATCAATTTTATCAGGCTACTAGACTTAGTTGATTAAACTGAGAAGAAACAGGACTAGTTACTTTAGCAGAAGTTTAGCTGAATTCTTGTAATTGATTAACTGCTGCCATCTGCTCTATTGACCCTCATTAATTTATTGTACTGTCTGTTATTTTTTACCTCTGGCTGTGTACAGAGGATTTTTGTTTTTAGTTAAATGTCCATGCTACCAAGGTCAGAGGAAAACTATATCTGCCTCTGTCATTTGCTAAATAAATGGTGAATATAGTTAGAATTAGTTATTAAAGCCATTATTGCACATACCATTTTAGGCACATGGACTTAATATCTATACCCGGGTACAAAGATGAAAGGCTGGTATGAAACATGTCATAACTTTTACTGTCTGTAATTTTAATTAACCTGGCTGGAAAAAGTGAAGAAAATGGGCACGTTTAATAACTGAGTTTATGCAGAAACAATTCTTGATGAACTTTTTTTCTGAGAACTAAGGAAAGAACGACTCAAATTACAAAATTCAGAAGAAAGTCAAAGACCTTGTTCTTCGTTTCAAAACTTCTATAACCTAACATCATTTCTAGCCAAGGAACATCATCAGTTTAGAAAAAAACTATAACAGATACTAGCATTCTGACCAAAAGTGCTGAGCTGCAAAAGTGCTGTACAGAACAAATTAGCTGCAGTTGATTTAATGGTTTCCTTGTTCCAGAAAATTGCTTTTCATAATATACTAATACATTTTTGTTTTCAGGCTATTTAGAAATGTGTAGCTCAAATGAACACATTTCTAACAGTCTTTGTTGCCAATCCTCTATTGGCTTCTTAAACCTCTAGACTAATCACATTAAAAAATAAAATAAAATTCCTATATAAATAATAGAGAAGTGCTGAACAATAAGAAAGTGCTGTCTTGGAGCATTGCATTACATTAATAGTAAGGGTTCTGTTTTCAGGATGACTAAGACCAAAAAAGCTTTATTAACAAGATAATGAGCCTCATCTTTTCAACTTTCACACTGCTGCATTTTCAAAGACTCCAAGCAGCTCAGGAAATATCAGTAAGAAAGATTAAAAATAAAACTGCTCATTATAAACTCAATCTACCTGAGTCATCACTGTTTTGGAATTGCATGTTCTGCATTCATCTCCAAATGTCTTCCTTTTACTCCACTTCATGTGTGACTTTTAAATTTATTACATTGTTTCAATCCAAGAAGACCATCATTTGGAGTTTAAACCCACAATAAGCTTTATTTACAAATTCTGGTGAACAGTTCAGATTTGAAAAAACAATAGCAAGCTAAGATTCTGCTGGAGAATGCATAAACATAATGGGGGGAGTGTTGTGTGCCTTTCCTTTCCTTTCTTTTTTCTTTTGCTTTCTTTGTATGTCATTCAAATAATTCTCATATGAAATTACTACATTCTAGTTCAGGGGTGTCAAACTTGCAACGTCACGTGACATGTCGCGACATATCATGACTTTTTTTCCATTGCTGGCAATGGGGTGGGCATGGTTTTGGCATGATGCATCTGGCCCGCGGGCTGGCAGTTTGACACCCCTGTTGTAGTTGATTATTTGGCTGACATAGATTGGATATAGAGAACCTGTATTTCTGCAAAACTACCAGTGGATCCAACTAGTATGGCCTACAACTTCTTTATGGAATCATTGGCTATCTAACCATAATAAAAACGGCTTGGATCAAGATAATTTTCTAGTAGTTCCTGCATCCATATTACACTCCCAGGCATGGTAATCCTAGCTGAGGAGTAGAAAGTCTTATTTATATGTCCTGTAAATAAGAACAAACAACTTGAGGCAAGATAATAGGAGATGATAGGAAGATGTATGTTTTCCTTTCTCTTGAATTATTTTAATTGAGCTTATGTAAGCTAACATGCCTTTATATAAATAGCTCCAGGTAGAAAAGAATGCTGTATAATGTTAAATATCTTTTCTGGCTTTGGTGTTAGTGTGTTAACTGAAGATGTCAAAGAAACTAACACTGTGCTCACTCACCCCTAGAGTCATAGGATTTGTTGTTAATGATATTTGTTCTGTCACTTGGAAAGGAAGGCCCTTGTGGGAGAAAAGCCAAGAGCTAAAAGGCTGAAGATATAAAGCCGTGAAATGATGGAAGGAGCAAGCACCTCTGACTTTTTCTTGTATCATCCAAAGCTGGTGACTCTTAAGTGGATATTAAGTAGATTGAAAGAATAATATTCCACCAGAAATTATTTTGTGTGCTATGCTGATGTCAGGAAAGAGGAAAACTTTGCATTTCCTTGTTTTGCTTTCACCGAATAACAGAACTTCAAAGTAAAGATATTAGGAAAATGGGATCTTCCCCAGGCAATATCTTTTTAGTGGAGTTCTGTTATAATAAATGGACCTGCCATTTTTTTTAAGCTAGGTTATCTAAATGGAGACATATCATTTAAATAACTGAGTTTCTGTTCAGCAAATATAAAGTGAGCTTGAACAATGTTTGTTTACTGCTTCTACATTAATACAGGGAAACCTGGCAATTTAATATTTTAAATGCTATTTTAAAGTTTTAAAACTGACATTATCACACATTTTACAGCTACCTCCTACTGTTCTTATGACAACCCTAATCAAAGATGGATTACTGGTAACAGCTTTTCCTGTGCAGACTGGACCTGGTTCAACACATTTCCTCTTCATATTATCTAGGTACCATGAATGATACATTGCCTGTGATATTGACATGCCTACACTTCTAATATAGTTTGTCCCCTATTGGACTCATGTTTGAGAAACCATTTCCTAAATTAGCTGGACTGGGGGGCTACAACATCTGGAGAATATCAGGATTCCTGCCACTGGTTCATTTAAAGTATGTTTCACAACACTGTACAACTAACAGTTCTCCCAAGGGTTTTGGAGATGTCACTTACAGAATTCATCTGTTTGCTGAAACTGAATACCACTCAAAGAAATAAAAAGAACAGCAAGATTGCCTTGCAAGAGGTTTTTAAAACATTGATGAGCCATAGAAGAACATATAATTAATCTTGTTTTTATTAAAGCAACCAAGCTGGGAATGCTCTTTGTTATGCAAAGTTAGGAAACTTTGCTTAGGCTAAGTCAGAATTTGTTTCTACTATGATACATAGAATAAGCCACAGTGGACAGTTTTATCATCAGTTCTATGCTTGATTTTAGGTGAGGTAAATGATCAAATGGTAATCCACTGGGATGTTCTGAAAAGCACTAAAATAATCAATGTCAGTATTTATATAATTTTATTGTTGAGATTTCCCATTTTTAAACAGTGGAATGCAGTTGAATGTAGAGCCCAGTGTATTGTTTATTCAAGCACTTACTGTATCATTTGTATTGGCTTTAGGATGGATATAAGATTGCTTTATTTATGGATAATTGTAAGTTTGGCATAGTAATTCTTCTCCACTGCTATTAGGTATATTCTAATATTCACAGATTTTTGGATATTCTAGCAGAAGACAATGGAAGAAAAGCCAAAGGAGCAAAATGGGATAGGACAGTGGTGGCGAACCTATGGCAAGGGTGCCAGAGGTGGCACTCAGAGCCCTCTCTGGGGGCATGCGTGCCGTTGCCCCAGTCCTAGGCCTTCAGCTGGGTTTTATAAAACCTTTTTGTTTTAGGTCTCCACCGTGTGCAAAAAAAAAGGTTCAATCAATCAGTCAATTTCAATTGATTTCAAGATCTTGCAAAGTTGGAATTGATTGATTGAACTTTTTAGTCCCACCCAGTCTGCTGTTTCCACCACAGCTACACCCCCCAATGGGCCACACCCCCCAATGGGCCACACCCACCCGGCACCTGACCATGCATAAGTGGGTTTTGGTTTGCAGTTTGGGCACTCAGTCTCTAAAAGGTTCACCATCACTGGGATAGGAAGTCATGTTTTTAAGAAAGTTCTGTTCCACAACAAACTTTAGTAGCTCATGACCTGTGCTAAATTATAAACCAGATAATCTGGGATCACATATGCTAAACCAAAAGAAAGTATAGCACATTCAAGTTTATACTTTGCTGCTTGAATCTTTAAATGATCCCTGGATTCTGTAACTAGTGGCACTAAGGTTCAGACTGCACAGTTTAGAGCTTAATACACTTTATTTTCTTTTGGTTTAAAATGAAGCAGAACCATAGTTTCAGCTCGAAAACTGTGAACATCTTAGAACAAGCTAAATCCAAAAACACTAGGGAATTTCTAGAAGCTTGGCCATCTGGAATCAGCCATCAGTAAACATATAGAGATAAACCACATTTAGATAACATTCAAAAGATACAATAAAAAAGCTAAAAAGGAAACAAAAAGATTGGAATACATGCCTTCCAGCAGTCTACGCCCAATAAGCAGGGATTAACTCCAGAGTACGATAATCAAGGGATTACCAAGGAAAAACCATACCCTCACTAACATAGGCAGGGCAGGCTACTCTATATAAGCAGTAAGCAAACCCCACACTCACTAGCACCGATAATGTTAACTAGTTGGGTAGTGAAATATTTGCAAGCATAGAGCCAAGCTCAAAGAGCACAAGAACTCCACATTTTTATCTTTTAATGCAGCATCATCATCTTAATTAACACCTCATATAGTTCTTTATTCAAAATGCATGTTTTAGTATGTACGTATCTATCTATCTATCTATCTATCTATCTATCTATCTATCTATCTATCTATCTATCTATCTATCTATCTATCTATTTATCTATCTATCTATCTATCTATCAAATTTAGACATTGTCCATCTTACTGTCTAAGTGAATCTGGATGGCTTACGGATTTTAATGAAAATAAAGGTTTAATGATGTAATTTATATTATCTAATGAAAAAGGAGAAATAAAGAACATTGGTATTATTCTTAAAATAAGCTTAGAGAGAAAAAAATTGCAACTTTTAATTAATTTTATCTATGTTAATATAAGAAGACATGCTATATGGAATTAATGAACAAAACCAGTTTCGCCCTTCATACATAAATCCTAGAGGAATACTATTTAATTATATTACTTAACCTAATTCATCTTCTACTTGACCTTGGTGGGCAAAAATAACAAAATGGAAGTGTTTCAACATAGAAAGCCGGAAAGTTTGAGGATATTTTTTCTGTGCATTTTGATGAATAGTGAGTTTTAGTCAAATAAATGTTCAAGTTCAGGAACTGCATTTGTGAATACATCCTTTCAAGCATCAGAACCTTGATACTGCTTGAAATTGAGTTCTTTCAGGTGATGGGAGATAAATGCCCCAAAGTGTTAATTAAAAGATGAAATCAGGAAAGATATTTAAACAAACAGTTATCCATATATAACCTTCTAACTGTGTTGTTACTTCTTATTCCTGAACTTTCACCTTTCTTTATCAAGACTACAATCCATAACTGTAAACTTTATTTAATGCAAGTCTAAAATGACAAAGCAATTTTATGGAAGCCTGTTACAATAGTGATGGCCCAGCACAAGTACTTAAATGAATTAAAAACAGTGGCTGAGGCTAGTTAGCTAGAAACTTTCAGTTCAAACTGAGTTTAGAACAGTGATGGCGAACCTTTTAGAGCAGTGGTTCTCAACCTGTGGGTCGGGACCTCATTTGGGGTTGAATGACCATTTCACGGGGGTCACCAAACCATGCTGTCCGCCATTTTTTTCCCTTTTCCCTAGCTGTCCTACTCCCTCTTATTGGTGGCCACACCCACTTGGGGGTCACCACAACATGGGGAACTGTATTATGGGGTCACGGCATTAGAAAGGTTGAGAATCACTGTTTTAGAGACCGAGTTCCCAAAAACTGGCCCCACCCTCGCTCCACCCCCTGCCCTGCCCCCACTTCACCCCCTGTCCCGCCCCCACTCTGCCCCACCCTGTCTGCCCGCAGGAGAACTCACTGCCTCCAGGGCCCACCGGAGATCGCCCAGGCAGCCCAGCAGCGCCATGGCAGTCACGCCTTCTGCCCACCACCCGCAGCATCAACTGTGTGTGTTGGGGCATGAGGCAGAGTCTTGTCTACGCTGCCTGGCTGCCATGTCCTTGGCTGCGCTGCTCCATGTGGGCCACGCTCAGGGGCGACTCTCTTCCAGGGAGGCTGCTGGTAAGGAGGGGGTCGCGACTGGAGGTGGGGCTGGGGCAACGGCACGTGTGCCCACAGAGAGGGCTCCAAGTGCCGCCTCTGGCACCCGTGCCATAGGTTCGCCACCACTGGTTTAGAATGTCTATTTGAAAAGCTGAACTAATGTACTGAAATTGCTAGGTACAATTTCTATATTATGTAATACTATATAATAAGAATGTTAAGTAGATCAATCAAACCTAGACGTGTTTTATAATAATTAGACCTGCTGTGTAATTTGGGCTTGATTTTCTGATTAATCTGAATTTCACATGTTTTACCTCAACATCCATAATTTCAAGTAGAATAATACATGAAACCTGCAAAACTGATGCAGACTAGATTTAGGTACATCTGCACATGTGTATTAAACATGTGATTACAAGAAATCCCACAGATTCATAAAAATGTGAAACTATTACCTTTGCTATATCTTTTTCTCATTTTTGATTTTTTCTATAGAAGTGAAAATGTAATAGCTTATTAGTTGGATGAGTATACATGACTTAATGGATTCACGCTTTTACTCAAGCAACCAAAAGCATTTAGCCCTATACTGCGGTTATACTATTCATAATTAATTTAAAGGTACACTAGTTTTCCTTATTTGAATGCATTGTCTGCTTTCTTTTAAGCCTTTGAAGATTAACATTTGCAATACCTTGTGGAAGAGCATATCTGTGGCCACATCTATCTTTTTTTGTTTCATTTTGTTTAAATCAGGCAGTTTATTTATTAAGCACAAACATTCAGGTTTGTCTTTTGAGAGCAATATTATTTCTGTTGAGGTTACTGGCTACATTTTTTCTTTATGAACTGTTTTTTTTTAATGATGTCAATGCAGTTTCCATTTATTCTCGCTGATACTAAATAAGCAGTGTATTTTACTGAAAGGAGCACCAAATGTTTCCTAAATAATATACCTTTAAATGGAGCACCCATTTAGATTGTTTTTTTTTTTGGCCTGTCTAATCTTTCTTTGTGTAGAAAAGATTCATCTTAAATGCAGAGCTGTCTTTCTTTGGGGCTCATGATTTTAGTACAGAAGCTGCCCACTATCATGGATGAAAAGGGATAATCCATCCAAAATATGTTTCCTCAATATGCCTTTCTATTAAGGAAAAAGGTGTAGGTAGAAAACACAACATGCCATTGTTTGGGTATGTTTCAATCTCCTGTTTCATCCATTTTCATTGGGAAACATTCCTGATAGTTGGGAGTCATAGTCCAGGAAAAGATACAGCTGAAAAGAACAGAAAAACATTATAAATATTGTTTGCCATTTGACTACACAAATCCATCTCCATAACTGTAACATGGTTTGTCCTGTAATGAAATATACAGGTATGTTGTTTGTCAGTGCTTTATGCTAAGAACATTCAAAATATTCCCAAAGTCACACATTAGTAGAGCATACAACAACTGAGACATCTAATCTGGAAAGGAACATGCATGCATTCACTAAGTTACATCATAGATTTAATGTCATAGAACAGCGGTTCTCAACCTTTGTGTGACGGCGACCCCGTCACATGGGCGTGGCGTGCATGCGCAGTGCTGCCCCATGTGCAGCGCGCATGAGCGACGGTGCCCCCATGCACGGCACACATGCGCGGCGCTGCCCCCTGAGGGGGAAAAATGGCGGATCGCGTTGTTTGGCGACCCCCGTAAAATGGTCGTTCGACCCCAAATGGGGTCGCGACCCATAGGTTGAGAACCGCTGTCATAGAACATGTAAACCATATTGGACTTTCAGCACACTTAATACTTCTTAGCTTATAACCAGCATGTGGTTATGTGTGCTCTTTTAAATTATTATTACATTTTTCCCTGAGGAACTAGTTTTCTTCTTGGGTTTTATTGTTAAAAAACATCCTAGGAGTATACCATTTCTCAATTTTTCCAGTTACCTGAGGGAGAAAGGATCTGCAGTTTAGTGGTGCACAGCAAGCCAGTTGAAGTAGCCAGTAAATTGCTGAGGTCAGCCTGAAACCAGCTAAAGTGCTCTGTCCAAAATGGACTGAGACACTGGACATGACATAACAGAGAAAGCAGCAGGAGAAAAGTGTCCTTGGTTTGCTCTAAGGGATTAATAGAGGGTAAATCATCCAGTTCTAGCCTATTGTTCTGGTGACAGGGCAGTACACATAAGTTCCTAGAGTTACTGTCATTCAAAACAACTTGTATTTATTTTATACACCTACATACAGTTTTTTTTTATTCTTGAAGGTTGTTCTGCCTTCTCTTTTTAATTAGTTAAAATGATTCACTTTTTCCCCACTAAGCATCCATTAAGGTAATGGAAACACTAACAATTCACTTTCCGACCAATGTTTAAATGTGATTTATGACTTCTTATGTGCAGTTCTAGCATCTTTTAGGAACGAGGGGGGCGTATAGTATACATCTTAGACTTCAGCTTTCCACTTATAAAATTCCTGCAGCTGATGAAAAGAAATCTCTCTTCCTTCCCCACCTCATAGAAACAGACAGAAACACACAAATAGACACATTTTAGCTTATAGCTAAGCTATACATATGACCTTTATCATAAAATTCTGAAAACGGTTGGTCCTGATGTATTGATATGTTCTTGTGTGCCAGTTTTAGGTTGGCCAATTATTCTGATTTGCATAATTTCAGACCAATTTATCTTCCAAATATAATTCAATGTCAAACCAACTCACATAAAACAAACCCGCCCTATGTGCCAGGTTAATCTCCTTTACTGCCAAACTCCTCCAGACTGTGATAGAAAGATTCTCCCTCCCATGAGCGATGCTCTTCCATCATTTGGACACTGTGTTGTAGCCATTTACACAGGATTAATTCTATTTGTTTTTGGAGATTTATCACTGGAGATTCTATTTCTGTGGAAGTTGCTGCTTTGCCCTCTGCCCTACCAAGGCAGTTTATCATGACTTTCCTGTACTGCTCTGATTCTGCTTATCCTTTAATGATCTGTGTGACTGAGTGGAAAGCCACAAAAGGAAGTTAATAAAGCGAGCTTTGCTTCCTGGGTTGCTTCCTGTTTAAAGTAAGCGCCTTTTGATCCATGAGCCAATTCTTTTAAAATTCTGGTTGCAATTCCACACCACTCTTACTTTTCCCAATCAATGTTGCCAAAGAAAATATTTCACTCCCTCTATCCCTCACAGTAAGCTAAAATCCCATCATTTTCTTTTTCTAGATGTGTTTACTATTATGGAAATTCTCCATGGATTTAAATGGAATTTGCTAGATAGATGGTCAGTCTTTTTACTCATTGATTCAACTCTTTCCCTCTCACCAATATACAATAAAGTCATTTTGGATCAATTCAACAATTAATAAAGCTAATACTATTGGGGAGGTTGATTCCAGAAACAAAGTGTAGATAAAAGATGATTAAAAGACTGATTATAATTTATAACAGTAAAAAGAACAAAGAGCAATCATGACATCTTCTAAGATCATGCAGCCCAACACTTTCAATTCTTCCCACTATGTCCAAGTAAATGTTCTACGGCTGTAGAGTAGACTGAAATGTTCTGTACATACAACTATTAACCAAGAATCCAGAAGAATATAAATAATAATAATAATAATAATAATAATAATAATAATAATAATACATCTGAAGCACTACTTGAATATCATCTAGTTGACAAAATCACCATTAGTAAATTGCAAAAGACAGCTTTATTTGGAACAGCTTACATGCTGCAAGAACAGTAGTATCTTTAACACCATCAAGCAACACCAACAGCCTATCAGCCCAGATCCTTGGGAAGGACTGGATAGGTAGACAAAAATGTGAAATCCAAACATCTGGGTGACTGTGCAAAAAGCCATAATAATCAGTAAATTACAAAAGGCAGCTTTACTTGGATCAGCTTACATCCTGCAAAGATACTTTTTAACAACAGCAAACAACATCTGCCTATGCCAGATCTCTGGAAGGAAGATAGGTGGATAAAAAAAGTAAATCCAGTCTAAATATATGGCTGACGGTGTGATAAATTATATCAATAGTAATACCAGGAAAAAGTATCCTTGCCTCTATTTAACCCAGATATTGTTTCCTAATAGCAAATGTATTGGCTTCTTTTTATTCCATTGTCTCTTAGAGCAGCGGTTCTCAACCTGTGGGTCGGGACCCCATTTGGGGTCGAATGACCATTTCACGGGGGTCGCCAAACAATGCAGTTCACCATTTTTTCCCTTTTCCTTAGCTGTGCCACTCCCTTTTATTCTATTGGCTTTTGAAAGCCAATAGAATAGACTCTCTTGGATAGAGTCTAATTCTATTGGCTTTCAAAAGCCAATAGGAATTGTCCAGGCTGTCTCTGTCCTGCTGAGCCCGCCAAAAGTCCCATTCTGCAAACGGTGCTGCAAGTTGTCTGCAGCGAAGGCGAGCTGTCTGGAATTTTCCACCCCTCCCTGCTGAGCAACTACTAAAAATGTAAGTAAAAGAGGGCCAGGGGTGGGAGGTGGGAGGCCGGCGGGCACAGGGAGGGTTGCTGGCACACGTGGGGCCTGGTGGGTGCCTTACCTCCCTTGGGCTGGGCCAGCTGGTGGCCCAGCCGGTGCTCGCCCTGCGCCGTCGCTGCCCCTTGCCAGCTACGCCTCAACCGGCAAAGAGGGCGTTACCATGCATATGCAGCGCTCCCGGGCAGGGAAAGTCGTTGACTTATGACCGGTTGGTAATCCTCGACTTATGACCGATTGGGTAGTCCTTGACTTACGACCGGTTGAGTAGTCCTCGACTTACGACCGGTTGGGGGTCGCGGCATTAAAAAGGTTGACAACCACTGTCTTAGAGTAACTTGGAACTCATCTAGTTCATCCCCCTGACCAATGCAGGAATGCTCAGACCATTCCAGATAAATGGATGTCTAATCTTTTCTTCAACTTCCAGTGATGGGGGCATTTATGACTTTAGGAGACAGAGAGTTCCACTGCTTAGTAGCTCTCACAGTCAGAAATTCTTCCTCATTTCAAATTTGAAATCTCTTTCTGTAAAGCTTCCACCTTCCACTGGTTCTTCTTCTATTTTTGGCATTATAGAGAATAAATTAACATCCCTTCCCTGTGACAGCCTTTCAAGCAGTGGGATGTCTTTAAGTCAGAAATACTCTTTTAATTTCTTCATGGGATTTAGCTTCCAAGCCCTTCACTTTCTTTGTATCAAGGCCAGCTTCAAGTTCAACAAGGAGTTTGAGAAAGAGGTCACTTCAGAAGACCTCATGGAAAGAGCTGAGTGAAAGGCAGAACAGAGGAGTATAAATTGCTCTTTGTGGAGCAAAGGCATTCCCGTTTTTTGAGTATTTGCAACAGAAAGGAGGTTTTATTTTAGAGTCACCACTAGTAAGCAATCCCTTGTTAGGAACAGCTATCCTGCTTGCCAGAAACTCTGCCCATTTGTGTCATGAAGGTTTGACTGAGGAAACTATTTTGAATCACGACCATCTGAAACTCATGATGCTGGGACAGGCTTAACACATGGCCTAGACCAGTGGTTCTCAACCTATGGGTCGGGACCCCATTTGGGGTCGAACGACCATTTCATGGGGGTCGCCAAACAACGCAGTCCGCCATTTTTTTCCCCTTTTCCTTAGCTGTGCTACTCCCTTTTATTCTATTGGCTTTTGAAAGCCAATAGAATAGATCCTCTTGAATAGAGTCTAATTCTATTGGCTTTCAAAAGCCAATAGGAATTGTCCAGGCTGTCTCTGCCCTGCTGAGCCCTCCAAAAGTCCCATTCTGCAAATGGTGCTGCACCAGTTGAGTAGTCCTTGACTTACGACTGGTTGGGGATAGCGGCATTAAAAAGGTTGAGAACCACTGGCCTAGACCCTTCTTACAAGTGCTATTGTTGAGCCGAGTTCTACTTATCTGTATATCTGATTTTTTTCCTACCTAAATTCAGAATCTTATATTTCTCTTTTTGAAGTAATAGAAAAACCTATATAAATTAGAGTAATGGGATGAGCCTGAATACCTCATCCAATTATGCTCCCATTATACAGTCTTCAAATTTCTATTCTCCAGCTTGAGAATACCAGTAGTTTCATAATTATTACTGAAAATGTCTAAAGTTAGGCTCAGTACATTAGAATCAGTAAGCAAGGATGAATGAAGAATTGCCATTTGGGAGATCTGCATACAGATATTGTTTATGTCTATGCGTCTATTGATGGCTAATTTGCTAGAGTTCTAGGCTTCTAGAAACTCCCTGTTTTGGACTTGACTTGGTCTAGGATGGTCACAGTTTCCCAATTGAAACTATGGTTAAGTCTGTCCATATGCATTTTCTGATGCTCAGGAAAAAATAGCCATGATAATGTAGAATTGTATCCAAATATGTGCTAAAGATAATCCAAAATATATTATTTTAGTATTTTAAATAGCATGTTATTATCATTATATATATAAAAGTGTTGTATAAAATATTGATGAGATATAATGTGTTCCAGCTGTTATCTTTAAAAAGTTCTTAACTTTTCTCCATCTAACATCTATACCCACTTTGCCTAAGTTCAAGAGCATGTTTATTGCAAAAAATCATTGCAAATTTTTATTTGTAATAAAAAGAGAATACAACAAAATCAACAGAATAATTATTGTTTTAGAATAGTCTGTTGCATCTGTTCAAATACACATCATTTTATATCATGTATAATTTTTCCTTTTTCAGACACACACACACACACACACATGCACACTTGCCCCTCTCATAACTATGTGGTTAGTTAATTTGGCAAAGTGCAACTATTTCAATTTGCAATCTCTTTCACACTGTTAGTAACATTTGACACTGAAATACTTTAACATTCTTACTTAGCTGACTTGGACTTTGCCTGTAACCAATTATTATTATTAATAATAATAATCACAAATACTATTGATAATATTCAATTAAATAATGAAATTTATTATTAATAATAATGAATTAAATAATAATAAAATTGAATAAACTACATTTTTTAAAGAAAGACATTGTGTCTGGCACAGTGATTAGAATGCAGTATTGCAGGCTAATTCAGCTCACTGCCAGGAGTTCGATCATCATTTAGCCTTCCATCCTTCTGAGTTTAGTAAAATGAGGACCCAGATTGTTGAGAGAAGTATGCTGACTCTGTAAACCGCTTAGAGTGGGCTGTAAAGCATTATGAAGTCGTATATAAGTCTAAATGCTATTGCTATTGCTACTTACGATAGATTCCAAACCAAAGTAATATTCAGAAATATTAGTGACCACAATTAATTAAGCGATTCTTTTTTCCCCCTTTTGTTTCCCCATGAATGTGTGCTACATGAATGAAATATATATAGATACAACACAAGCTTTGTCAGAAGAATGAATCATTGTAACTCTATAAGCAACACATCTACTTGATCAAAATGACTCTCCAGAAAGCTTTGCCAAGAGTAACAGTTCTGCATTTCATAATCAAAATTCTTGGAATAAAAAGGAAAGATGGAATGCAGTAGCATGCATTCTCACTGGCTCACTGCTCCATGGCTATGTGTGAAGATTCACATGCAATCACTGCCTCTGAAAGTGCTACTAAATAGAAACTTGTGAAGACTTCCCCCCCTTCCCTGAACCCTATGACATCATATGGCTTACATTTTTATAAAGTTAGCTGATATTTCCATATGAAGTTACACACATCACAGAAGACTTCTGATAATTCTCTCTCTCTCTCTCTCTCTCTCTCTCTCTCTCTCTCTCCTTCCTTCCCTCTTTCTGTATACCTATCTTATAATTAAGACTGTCAAGTAATTTTTATTTATTTTTATACATATTGTCCCCAACCATTTGGGTCCTCATTTTACCAACCTTGGAAAGATGGAAGGCTGAATCAACCTTGAGTGGGTGAGAATTGAACTGCTGGCAGTCTGCAGAATTAGCCTGCAATACTGCATTCTAACCACTGTGCCACCACAGCTCATAATATGTCTTTCCCTAACCCTGCCTTCTTCACTGCTCCTGCACAAAGGTACATCTATGCCTTAGCATGCCAAACATTTCTTGCCAAGTTTCAAGGTTCTTTTTTTTTTAACTGCAGATGGATCTTCTTTCTTTCTTTCTTTCTTTCTTTCTTTCTTTCTTTCTTTCTTTCTTTCTTTCTTTCTTTCTTTCTTTCTTTCTTTCTCTTTTTGTCTCTAGAGCTTGTTAAACCTTTTATTATTATTATTATTATGGATCATCGCACAGTCAGCCAGATGTTCAGACTGGATTTGGCATTTTGTCTACCTATCGAGTCCTTACCCAGGACCTGGGATAGGCAGATGTGGATGTTTGATGGTATTATAGATATCGTCGCAGGATGGAAGCAGTTCCTAATAAGGCCGCTTTTGCAATTGACTAATAGTGAATTTGTCAATGCCAATGGTGTTCAAGTGGTGCTCCAGTTGTTTTGGGATTGCACCCAAGGAGCCTATTACTATTGGTACTACCCTTGCTTGCTTTTGCCACAGTCTTTCTATTTCTATTTGTAGGTCTTTGTATTTTGTTATCTTCTCCAGTTCTTTCTCTCTATTCTGCTATCTCCAGGCACTGCCACGTCCACTATCCAGACTTTTTTGTCTTTCTTATCGACAATTGTTAAGTCTGGGGTGTTATGTTGCAGGTGCTTGTCTGTTTGAATTCTGAAGTCCCAGAGCAGTTTAATTTTATCATTTTCTATGACTTTCTCTATTTTATGATCCCACCAGTTTTTGCTTACAGGCAAATGATATTTTTTGCAGATCTTCCAATGCACCATTGTTGCTACTTTGTCATGCCGCTGCTTGTAATCAGTCTGTGCAATCTTCTTGCAACAGCTTACCAAGTGGTCCACTGTTTCTTCAGCTTCTTTGCATAGGCGGCACTTACTGTCTGTTGCTGTCTTCTCAATTTTGACTTTGTATGCATTTGTCCTTAAGGCTTGGTCTTGTGCAGCCAGAATTAGTCCCTCGGTCTCTTTCTTCAATTTTCCTGCTCTTAGCCATTGCCAGGTTTTATTATTATCTGCTTTCCCAGCTATTTTTTTCATGTATTGGCCATGTAGTGCTTTGTCTTCCCATGCCTCTATTCTGTTCTTCATTTGGTCTTTCTTGTAGGCCAGTTTGGTCTCTCCAGTAGTTAGTAAGCCTTCCTGATATACTAATTTCAGTGCATCTTCATCATTGTTCTTCAGATATTCTTCCAAAGCCATTTTTTCTTCTTCAACCATCTGATGTACTTGTAGCATTCCACGCCCACCTATTTGCCTTGGTAGATAAAGTCTATCAATGTCACTGCGTGGATGAAGGGCATGATTCATTGTCATTATTTTTCTGGTCTGCCTATCCATTGCTTTTAGTTCTGCTTGAGTCCAGTCCACTATTCCAGCTGTGTACCTAATGACTGGGATTGCCCAGGTGTTGATTGCCTTTATGGTATTTCCTCCATTGAGTTTGGACTTTAAGATCTTCTTCACTCTCTTGATGTATTCACCTCTAATCTTTTTCTTGACTTCAGTGTGCTTGATGTTGTCAGCTTGAAGGATACCCAAGTATTTGTAGTACTCTTCCTCATCCAGACTCTTAATGTTATTTTCGTGGGGCATCTTGATTCCTTCAGTTTTCACTATTTTTCCTTGTTTGATAGTAAGTGTGGCACATTTGTCCAAGCCAAACTCCATTACAATATCTTGGCTATATATACGGACAGTGTTGAGCAGCGATTCTATTTCAGATGATGTTTTTCCATACAGCTTCAGATCATCCATGTAAAGGAGGTGGGATAGTCTAGCAGATGTTTTTGATGTTTGATAGCCATGTCCTGAGTTATTCAGTATTGTTGACAGAGGAAACAGTGCAATAACAAATAGTAATGGTGATAATGAATCTCCTTGAAATATTCCTCTCTTGATATTAACCTCTCCCAGCTTCTCACCATTGATCTGCAACTGTGTCTTCCATTGTGCCATCGATCTTTGCACAAATTTTCTGATGTTTCTACTGACTCCTGTTATTTCTAGGCACTTGATTATCCAATCATGTGGCAGAGAGTCAAATGCCTTTTTGTAGTCAATCCATGCCACATTCAGGTTGGTCTTCCTTCTCTTGCAGTTTTCCAAGATCATTTTGTCTATTAGGAGTTGATCTTTTGTTCCTCTGCTATTGGGGCGGTTTCCTTTCTGCTCAGGTGGAAAGAGATTGTTTTCAACTAGATGCTGTTGTACTGCATCAGCTACCACACCAGTTAGTAATTTGAAAGTTGTTGGTAAGCAGGTAATTGGCCTGTAGTTACCTGGTGTTGCCCCTTTTGCTGGATTTTTCATTATTAGGTAGGTTTTCCCAGTTGTTAGCCACTTTTCAATTTCTCCACCTTGTAGTATATTGTTGAACTGCTTGGCAATGAGTGGGTGTATAACAGTTAGATGTTTCAACCAAAACCCATGCAGTTCATCTTCACCTGGTGCTGACCAATTTTTGATTTTCTTTGCTCTTTTTTCTACCATTTTTGTTGTTATTACTAGTTCTTTCATTTCAACTTCTGTTTTATTTGCATCCACCTCTTTTAACCAAGCCGCATCCTTGTTGTATTTCTTTGGGTTATCCCATATCTGCTTCCAGAACTGCACTGTTTCTTCCTTGTCAGGTACTGACTGATTCCTTGCAGTTTCTCCATTGATGGATTGGTAGAAACGTTTCTGATTGGATTGAAATTGGAGGTTCTGCCTATAGTTTGCAATTCGAGCTTCATATCTACTGATTTTCCTGGCTATAGCTGTTATTTGTTGCTTTATTATTTCCAGTGCTTCCTTGATCTTCCTTGTTTCTAAGTGGTATTTCTTGATTAGGTATTCTTTGGTCTTCTTGTTCTTCAGCTTCTTTTCTTTCATCTGTTCTAGCTTGCTTGCATGTGATCTTAACTTGCTGATCTTATTTTCTAGTCTAACCTTCCATTTTTGTGATGCACTGTTTGTTTGTTTTTCTTCTTTGTTGATTTTGCATCCCAGGTATTCAGTTATAACTGCAGCTGTGCTGTACATTAGTTGGTTTGTTTCTTGCAGTGAATTGGTGCTTATACTTGCTATTGCAGTATTTGCATCTTTTAATGCTTGTGCTAGCTGTTTCTTTGGAACAAGCTTCAATGCAGGCAGCCTTATTCTGTTGTTTTTGTGCTGTTCTAGATGCTCAGTTATTCTTTGTTTCAATTCTTTTATTTCTTTATTAGAGGGTTTTGTTCTTCCTGAGGAAGAGGTGCCTGGTTTCCAAATGAGAACAGTTGTATATCTCTACTGGATTCTTTCACTGCCAACTCTCCCTGGTTTGCCTCTACATTCTGAATTACTTCTTGTAAGCCTTTGATTTCTTTGCCCTGGGTAAACCTTTGCAGTTCGTCCAATTCTGTTTCTGTGAATACTTTATTTCGTGTTATAAATCGGCGTTGATCTGCTAGTCTCTGTTCTGTTATTTCTGATTCTGGATGTTGTTCTTTCCAGAACTGGTGCATTCGTTTTAGATATCCTCTTCTTGTTGGACTTGATCTGTAGTAACAGATCATTATTTCTTTGTTTTCCATCACTGTGTATCTGCGACGGGTAAACACCTTTTCTTCCAGTAGTTCTGCAGCTGCTGGCCCTGGTTGCTCAGCCAACAGTCCTGAGTCCTGTAACCCATTTTTCACCAGATATCCAGGAACTCCAATATCTAGCGCGGACCTTGTTAACCCGGGCGACATCCGAGCCGGTATGGCATTCTGAAATTTACGTCTCACCATATTTTGTATGGGAGAGACACTCTTTGTCTGACTCCTCTGATGAGACCTGTCCAGTATGGTTGAACCTTTGGCATAGCTCTCATCTTCCTCAGAATACACAAGCCCCACAACCACGTCAAGGTAGTGCCTCACTGGGGGTTATTATTATTATTATTATTATTATTATTATTATTATTATTATTATTATTATTCTCATGAAAACTAAAATAGAGATGTCACTGCTAGCTTGTAGGCTCTTACAAATCTCCCTCTCATCCTTTCCACTTAAATACAAGAAAGTACAGGGATGACACATATGCTATTGTGAGGAGATCTTGAAAGATTACCCTTATCCTTAAGAAAGAAATGAATATCCTTGCTGCAAGCAAGCACAGCTGTGCCTGACCTAGATTTTGTTTTACTGGAATTTATATATTTTATATGAAAGACTGCAGGAGGGAGAAGGGCAGACAGATCCACTTTCTAAATTTGCTGAAAAATGCCTCAGCTAAGCTAAATTAAAGAGGAAAGGCATCTATGTTTCAACATTACAGAGATGGACAGGCAGTAAAGAAAAAGGCAAAGGTTAACTACAGAATAGAGGCAGGCAATAGTAAATTCCAGTAAAGTAGTCCTCAATTACGACCACAATTGAGCCCAAAATTTCTGTGGCTAAGTGAGAATTTTTTTAAAGTGAGTTTTGCCCCATTTTACAACCTTTCTTGCCATAGTTGTTAAGTGAATCACTGCAGTTGTTAAGTTAGCAACATGGTTGTTAAGTGAATCTGGCTTCCCCATTGACTACTTGTCGGAAGGTTGTAAAAGGTGATCACATGACCCCAGGATATTGCAACTGTCATAAATAGGAACCAGTTATCAAGCATCCAAATATAAATCATGTGACCATGGGGATGCTGCCTTGGTCATAAGTGTGAAAAATGGTCATAAGTCACTTTTTTCAGTGCTGTTGTAACTTTGAACTGTCACTAAATGAACTGTTGTAAGTCAAGAACTACCTGTAGTTCCTTTTCATTTTTATGGAGAGGTGGAATACCAGCTTGAGAAAGAGGCTTCATGGAAACATAATGTATGTGAAATTTCAATGGCTTTCAAGAACTTCCCCATCAGAAGTTGCCTCTGATTTGGCTCTTATCTAGATCCTCCCGCTAATATCCTACTCAATATTCCAGAAATGGTTATCCTGATGATGCAATTTAGAGAACAGAGATTAGGAATAAGGATTAGCAAATGAAGGAAAATCTCTTCCAAAGAAATTTCAACTTTGGGGGCCAGTTTTCTCCTCCAGTCAACTTTTAAATACAAATCAATTTTAAAAATTGACAAGTCAAAGCCGGGGAGTTGTGGAGTTGTACTTTAAAAATGCATGAAGGGGCTAAAGAATCTTTTCCTTTAACATCTAAGAAGTACTGCATTTTCATAGTAATGGTAGGCTCTTTGTAGTGTCGAAGTTTCTTCTCTAGCCTTTCTAAAAATGTTTCACCTGACTTTTCCAAGAAACCCCAGGAATTCGAAAAACACAAGAAAGCTCAGATGCCTTTTGGATAAAGCATCTTTGGGACAACCAGGACCTGGATGATTGAGAATCCCCATAAACACTTCCCCATTGAAGCATGATTTGAGGCTTTTTAGTTTGTTACCTTTTATTTGGCTCACTCTTCAGCAAATATATTTGTACAGTAGTCTGAGAAAGAATTGCACACAGACCTCTGATCTCTAGGCACTGTCCATCTATTTAGAACATATTTTCTAAATATACAACATGTGCTTGATGATGCCTAATCATGCTAATTGGACCCAAGGTACCTTCCCCTTTCCTTGAACTGGGCAGGTTAACCTAACAATTGCATACCAGATGGTTTTAGGTCTTGCCAAGTCTTCCTACTGGAGTGGAATGTGAGGATTTTGCACACAATGGCTTGTGGCAAATATTTGTACTTAATTATTTGCAGCACATGCCTTCATTCCCAATGAGCCCAAGATTAACAAGAATTTTTGTCTTAGGAGGGATTCAGACTAGCCTGCTAATAAAAGGCCCACATGTGCATTTGAAGATATTATGCAACTTTAATCAAATTAGAATGATTAAAATGGAAAATGAGAACTGAACATTTTAAATAAATAATTATGATGATTAAAATGGAGAGTGAGAACTGAACATTTTTAATAAATAGTTATGCTGTGCAGTATCCATTCATAAAAGAGATGTAATGATGCATTATAAACTCTGGGAAAATGTGATCAGCATAGGAAAGAAATATAATGAAATGGTTGTTTAAACAGTGTAAAGCTAATGTTATAATAATTATTTCCCAGTGAGCTAGGCATGGAATTCATTATACAGGCTGTGTTTTATCGGTGATCTTGCCAACAACATCTGCTGGCCATTGGCTTCATTTTCTTTTAATGTGATTAATTTAATATAATTGTCAAACAATGTGGGTCAGAAAATAAATGAAGTCAAAGGTCAATGGAAGCAACTATCCAAGCGGGCTACTGTTGTTGTGTTGGGCTTATGAGCTTTCCAGATATATTTGATTGAACGTAGGGCTTTAGTGTGGTATAGCAGGATTTTTTCCATTCTTATAGATTACAAAAGAAACCGGCTGTAGACATAGCATCAGGGCACGTGAAAACATACATTTCTATAAAAAAATGAACATCAGCAAAGTCTTTACTGCACCCTTTGCTCAAGATTTATTTACTGTATGTAAGATTATGGAGAGCAACTTCCATGAAAGTTGGTAGGAGAGGTAAGTGGCCAGGAGTACGGTAATAATGTTTAAACTTCTTTTCTGATTGAAAAGTTGTAAGATTTAGTATCAAAACTTATCTGTATTTTTTCTTATGTACACACATACATGAAAGCTGAGCTATAATTTGTCAGAAGAATTTGGGGGGGTGGGGTGGGGGGGGTTGTTGCTGTTTAAAGGAAATTGTATTTCAAGGTTCTTTCCTTGGGTGGCAGGAATGGAGGGAGGACAAGAGACAATTAGTTTTAAAAGGTTTTGCATACCTCTGGGAAAAACCACCCATCCTTGCGCATGAAAGCAATTGGTACTTGCCTTCCCAGGATGATGAGAGGAGTGCATAGCCAGGGGATAAAAGGTATCCCATGTTCTAAAATAAACTGAATCTTCTTTCTCTTTCATTTTCAATGTCAATCTATCCATTTCTGCGCACTCTAAGATTTTTTTAATTAATTCTTCCTCCATTGATAAATCTTCATTTTTCCCATGTTGAGCGAATACAATTCTTGCTGCAGTTAATATATGTAAAATTAAATATATACACTCTTTCTCATAATTTCCTACAATTATGCCTAACAAAAATAATTCTGGCTTAAAATCAATATGTTTTTTAATCATTTTCTCTAGCCATGTATGTATTCTTAGCCAGAATCTTTTGGCTTTAGAGCCTATCCACCAAAGATGGCAATAAGTGCCTGGTTTTTGTTTACATTTCCAACAATTGCTTGGAATATATTTTTAAACATTTTTGCTAACCTCACCGGTGTTAAATGCCATCTATAAAATATTTTATATAAATTTTCTTTGTACACTACCATTTTTGTTATTTTAGAATTTCTTTCCCAAAGGCTTTGCCAGTTTTCTAGTTCTATGTTATGTCCAAAATTCTTTGCCCATGTTATCATTGGTTCTTTAACTTGTTCCACTTCCATCTTTAAACTTAGCATATATTTATAAAGTTTCTTAATCATTTTTTGTCTAATGTCAGTAATATCTTATCAAATTATGTCTGTTCTTTATAAAATCCAGATGTTTTAACATCTTTTTCATATCTCATTTGAATTTGTAGATATGGCTACCATGATAGGTCAATCAGTCTCAACTTTCTTAAGCTGGCTACTTGCAGCATGGGGCACATGCAGCTTCAGATAGTCATGCAGAGTGTCTTCACTTGACACTCTGGGTCAATGATGTTTACATAATAGTATATATTTATGTGAATGAAACAAAAAGTAAACTAAGTTTGGACAGTTTTTCATGGGCTGTCATAAATTCTAGAGAGCAGTTTAAGATTGCTTCAAGTAAAACAAAACAAAACAAAGTTCACAATGGTGCTACATTGTGGCTAGAGTCATTATTTAATGAGGAACACAAAAAATATGTGTCTTTGACCATTTCCATCATGTAAGCTTGCTCTTCCCACATCTATTGCATTAAATGTATTTTAAAGATCTCTGATGCTTTTTCAAGGAGAATCTATAACCTAGAAACTCCCTAAAATTCTTTAAACTTTAATGTGTGATAACTTAGCATTAAGTTCCTTTTAATCCAACCCTACAGAGTGAAGTCTACCTCCCCAGATTAAGGTTGATCTGATAGATCTTTGGCCAGTGTAGTCTAACAAATTGTTAGCTGCTGCAGTCCAAGTCCAGAGGACAACTATTTTGAGACAAATTATTGGTACAACCAGTGAGATTTATGAAATTCTTGCCACTTTTTGAAAAAAAAATTGATGTAGTTCAGAACTTTTAAAGGCTAAACCATCTCCAACCCAATATCATTCTAAAAAGCACTCTAAACGTTGAAAAGGATTGTGTTCAAACCAAAGCTATAGTAATTTTAGCCTACAGCTGTCTCATGCTTTGGCTGAAAGAAAACACTTGAAGTGAACACTATCTGGTTCACTTCACCTACTGGATAGGTTCACCTCATCCTTGCGGAAGTAAATTGATTTTAATCTAGCATCTTGTGGCATTTCAGTCCAGGCAATATTGTCTTTTAGGCCAGACAAAGCCTTAATTGATTCAAACCAAGGACTGGGGATTTAGTTTCACAAAGTGACAGAGTGAAAATCATCAATCTTTATTATGGTGCAGTTGCAGGTTCCATGAATGATTTCTAGCTACCTCTATACCTTCCTGAATATTTCACATAGGAAATATTTTATTTTGGCCCAGTTTGGTGCATTAACTGTTATGGAGATTATAGACAAACATACTCATCTCCTGCACAACAATCACATGTTCCTGCTCAGATGCAGAAAGAGAATCAATCATCCATATACATAGCTACATTTATCTTAACCTGATTATCAGAAAATTTAGTTGTCTTTATGATCAAGAAATTACAATCTTCCTTTTGCAAGACCGAACTTGGATAATCATTATAAAGATTCCCACATTTCTTGCATTATTTAAAGCCTTCAAAAGCTGGGTGCTATCTTCTTATTATTGCCTCAGGTTTAGTTTTTTCCACTGTATTTTAAATTTTATATTTGAATTTTACTGATGTTTCTCCATTTTAAATTCTGTATTTGTATCTTATTGGTCTGGGACTATAAGTATAAATAAATGTAACCTAAAATTTTAGAAGCCATATGTTGCCTTATTAAAAATAAAATCATTTTCTTTAAAATGAAATTTAGAAATGTTGCCAGACAAATCAGGACTCTATCCCTGCTCTGGCACTTCAGTTCTTGTCAGAAACAGCTTAGAAACTCCCAAATCAATTTAATCACTAATTACTGGGATAGAAAAAAAGTATCTACTTCTGTATTTCTCTGCCTTCAGTAAAACTGTGCCTCTTTGTTTTAGCTCAGACATGTCAAACTCATGATGTCACATGATGTTGCGCAACATATCTGGACAGTTTTGCCATTGCCAGCAATGGGGTGGGCATGGCTTCTGCATGACGTGTCCAGCCTGCGGGCCGGCAGTTGACACCCCTGTTTTAGCTCAATAGATGTTTACAATATACTTTGTCAGCACCTGAGATACCAAAGCATTCTTTATTAGTATGCTTTTAAGTGAAAGATGTGCTTGATGCTGCTGCTGATATGATGATGCAGATACTGATCTTGGTGCTGATGGAAGTGAAATGCTACTTAAAGGTAGGAACCATCTTAGGAATGCTAATTAAGCAGAAGAAACAAAACAAACAGTTCATGTAGAAATCTCTGGTTATTTTTGATCAGCAATAGTGGGACATCTGTTCAGCCATGAATGACACATTGAAGGCCTCTAAGACTTTTGGCTGGCTTTAGGAACAGTTGCTACCAGATGGGCTTCTGCCTGAAAAAGGACAATTTCATGCTATTTTAAAACTGGGACAGGTGAAGTTCAAATAGTTTCAAAAAGAAAAGGAACAAGTGACATCTGCTTCAAGAAATATTGACTATGCCAACAGATTTGCAGTTGATCTATTTGACAGAGATTCTCCTTTCATATAATACAACCTTGTTTTGTTTCATTAATAAACACAACTTGGAGTTCCACCCAAGAACTCCTAGGTAAATATAAAAGATCACAGTATGGGACTTCCACCTTGATAAAAAAAACTATAATTAACTTTCTCCTTTAACAGATAATTAAAATGGATTTAGGTTCTGTAATGTATAATTCTCATAAAATGAATAGTATTTTCTTTTAAATTGTGCTTCATATTTAATGTTATTTTATAGTTATTCTTCATACATTTGTAGCATAGTATAGCATATTAACTTCTGAAACACATTAAATAGCTTCCAGCTTCTTTAATTATATTGCAGCTTTTCTGGAATGTCATACAACTAGTCCTCATTTACTGTCTCTTTTAGCAACTGTTTGAGTTACGATGGTGATGAAAAAATAACTTTATGACCAATCTTCATATTTACTACATTTGCAGGTGTGTAAACAAGAAAAACCAAATAACATCATAAGCACAGTTGCAATTTCACTTAGTGATTGCTTTGTTTAACCACCAAACTGTGAATCCCAATTACGGTTGCTAAATGGGGCTGCCTGTATTAAATGAATGCTTACCTTTCTTAAAATTAAGGTGAATTTTATTATTCACTACATTAATTGGTTCAATTTGATATACAGTTTTAAGACTTTATATTGCATTGTATTTAACTGGACTTTCCTCTACAAGTGTAGCTTGGTCATAGACCTAGATAAAGAAATAGATGCACTTCAGAACAGAATATATATGGGGTAATTTGACACTTCTTACTTGGAACTAATATCATCCTATTTTTTTGTTTCTTTCAGTCTTAAATCTGCTTGGAATGATTTTATTGTCTACAAAGCAATCCCGCAATAGTGTTCCTTCAAGACCGGTGTCCTGTAGTAGTGATTAAAGTGCTGCACTAGGAGCAGGGGGAACCCAGGTTCTAGCCCTCCCTTAAGCCTATAAACTATTTGGGGGATTTTGGGCCAACCATTCTCTCTGAGGCCTAGACTGTGAAATTAAAAAACATCCCAGGAGAAAATGACAAATCACTTCCCAAATATTGCATAGAAAATGGTGTGGTTTTGTGCATGAAGCATCAGGGGTCAAGACTGACTTAAAGACAAGAGAAAAAGAGAGAAGGGGGGGGAGTGAGAGATGGAACTATTTGTGAAATAGAGGCAAAAGAACATGGCAAAAGATCATGGATCTGAATTGTGTTAAGCACAAGACCACACTAATCCTCATTACATATATTCTAGATATTCGAACACACAGAAGCAGCCCCCAGAAAGAGAATGTATAATTAAATCAATCTGCTTGATATAACTTTGTGGATTTATCTGCACAGTATGTACATATAATGCAGGACTATCAGGTTTTTTTAAAAAATAATGTTTTGAAAATTATTTTGCATAAATATTTTCATTCACATACATACATGAGCATACATACACTTTTTTGTTTGCCATAATAGCTTTTAAATTAGCTAGGCCATAAATAAGCAAGACGACAATAGTTTATACAATCTGGACATTACATGATAAATATAATTGTCTCCAAAGTAAACACAACTTAAATCTCATGCCCTTGAGATTTCAGGTCACATCTGTAACTGCAGACAGGATATGGAGACACTAAGCAGACCCTCCAATTCAATTTATCTTTGTCAGAGTAGTAACTATGCCTAGCCTTAAAATCTAAAAGGTATACGTGTTTCTAAGCAGAGTAATTTATCAAGGGTTTAATTTGACTCAAACCACTTTTCAGACGCCAGAGGTCACTTTGCAACAGGAAATAAAATATCTAATGTATATGTAATAAAAAGACCCATTTGGCTGAAATAGTACCAAACAAAAATGCACCAAGTCACATATATGAATTATAAGTGAAGTGCTATTTCTATGTAATGGTATTTCCTGCTTGGCATCCCATCTGTCTTTTCAACTTGATGGCAAATTATCAATCACTAACCATTGATCAGCCACTCAAAATTTCTGCTTAAAACAGGGTTCCCTCTAGACTGGTTATTATAATTCCAAGAATTCCCAGGCATGAGGTTATGAAACACTAAGATATAAAAAAAATGCCTTTGCATAAGCTTTATTGCTAGAAGGCTGTATGATTATAACCTGCTCTTAAATTGCACATCTATATCATAAAGGATATGCCTCTTCTCTCAGGGAAATTCTGTACTGCAGCCTAAGCTGCATCTCTCCCATGCTACCTGTAGCTGTTTCTTAAACAGTCTCCAGAAATTACAATCCAGATTGTAATGGGTTGGTAGTGGGGTTAGGCTGGTCCTCAGTCTAGATCAGGGGTGTCAAACTCAATTACATTGAGGGCCGCATCAGCATTGTTGTTGCCCTCAGGGGGCCAGGTAGGTATGACCAGGGTGGGTGTGGTCTACTGGGTGGGTGTGGCCAGCTCTACATCATTCACGTCAAGGGTGCCTGTGGGGGCCTGGGCAGGAGTGGGATAGATCTGAGGGTCTCTGGCAGAAGGGGGTGGGACCAGGGCAAGTGCCAAGGCATGGCCCACTGGAGGAGCCTCACTGTTCCTCTCAGGCCATGCAGGGGGGGGGCTTATGGAGCTAAGATTGAATGCGTTTCAGCATAGATGGCCACTACAAAATTGTACATGGGCTCCTGGCCAGCCTGGGTCAGGGCCAAGGCAGAGGGGGCTGTTCCCTCACTGTTTCCAGGATGGCTTCCCGGGCCACATGAAACCACTTTGTGGGCCGCATCTGGCCCTCAGGCCTTGTGTTTGACATGTCTGGTCTAGATTATGACTACTGAAAGACCTAATTGGTCATTCTCCTGCTTCTTGTATTTTTATCTGTGCAAAGAAGCAAGATTAACTGGTTAGTTTCTATGTACATTTGTCTACTTATTCTGTGGCCAGTAGCTGCATTAACAGAGGGATAGAATCAAGATCACATGAAGTATTAATACCACTTTACACTGCCTTTGTAAGGCCACACTTGGAATACTGCATCCAGTTTTGGTCACCACGATGTAAAAAAGATGTTGAGACTCTAGAAAGAGTACAGAGAAGAGCAACAAAGATGATTAGAGGGCTGGAGGCTAAAACATATAATGAACAGTTGCTGGAATTGGGTATGTCTAGTTTAATGAAGAGAAGGACGAGGGGTGACATGATAGCAGTGTTCCAATATCTCAGGGGCTGCCACAAAGAAGAGGGAGTCAAGCTATTTTCCAAAGCACCTGAAGGCAGGACAAGAAGCAATGGATGGAAACTAATCAAAGAGAGAAGCAACCTAGAACTATGGAGAAACTTCCTGACAGTGAGAACAATTAATCATGGAACAACCTGCCTCCAGAAGCTGTAATGCTCCAACACTGGAAGTTTTTAAGAAGAGATTGGATAGTCATTTGTCTGAAATGGTATAGGGTTTCCTGCCTGACCAGGAGTTGGACTAGATGACTTCCAAGGTCCCTTCCAACTTTATTATTATTATAAGTGTCCTTTTCTGTTCATTGTATGCCTGTCCTTTTGTTTCAGTAATGGTTTCCTTCTCACTAGTCCCTGTGCCTGCTCAGATATTTGCACATATGGATATTTTCACACCTCAAATTCTTTCCTTTGTCACTAACACAGGCCCTTTCTTCCCCCCTTCTCTCTTATGGTTCTATGTTGCTCTGATGCTAACAATAATCAAAACAACATGGAATCAGTTGTTCATTTGCTTACATATTCCTCTATATATTCATAGAAGCTTTGTAGCAAAGAAAAACTGTTAGTTCAGCTTCAGAGAAATGAAGTAACAATGAGGAGAGGAGAGCAGAGGGGAGCAGAGCAGAGCTTTGCTGTAAAGGTGGCTCTTGTCTTATAACCACAATTGGAAACAGAATTTCCATTAGTAAGAAGCCAGTTGCTAAGTGAGTCAGGCCAAATTTTATAATTTCTTCTGCCATGGTGGTTAAGTGAATCATTGCAGTCATTAAGCAAATCTGACCATTGCTTGTGTGAAACTGACTGGAAATGTTGCAGAGACAATCATATGACTCTGGGAAGTTGCAACTGTTGTAATTACATGCCAGTTGCTGAGCACTCAGATTTTTGATTAACTGACTCTGGGGTGACATCCTGCATAGATCACAATCAATCAGATACCATCAGATGGTTGGAGAAAAAGAGGAAGGCTGGGGTAAACCTAGCACCAAACATTTCAGGAAGATCTGAAAAATATCAACTTTAAATGCAGAGATTGTAGCTACATACTGAGAACTCTGGAGTACACTTATAGCCCAATGTGCATAGCATAGAATGTGAAGACTGTGGGGATGCCGTGATGATCATAAGTATGAAGACCAGTTGTAAGTCACTTTTTTCATTGCCATTGTAATTTTGGACAGTTGCTAAATGAATGGTTGTAGGTCAAGAAATACCTGTACTGTGGGTAATGGATGAGAAAGGATTCTTCACTCAGCCTGGACAGAAACTAAGGATACCCACTGGAGTTGTCAGTGTTCAGCAGACCATGGGATTTTAGAGTTGAGGATAGTCTTCTGACTCAATGAACTCAATGGATCAACCACAAGATTATAAATATATAGCAACTGCCAAAACAGAGGTGAACATATCAATCTAGCAAATTGGCATCAAATAGCTGCCCAGGGCAGCCATGATTGGCACTAGAGAGGAGGAGTTATACTAGTCACTTCAGCCAATTAACACTGGGGCTGCTTCCAGAACAGCAAAAAAGCTACAGGTCATTTGCTTTGCAGGAATTAAAAAGATTTGTGTTGGAAAACAACAATTTCTGAACTGATGATAGAAAACACAGATATGGGTTGTATCTGCCACAGTCTGTGAGTGACAGGAAGAAATGTTGAGTCCCAGTAATGAGGCAAGCAGAAAGTACCCATTGTCACCTCAGAGTTTTGAAAAAAATGCAAGTGCTTCTATAACAGGACATACATGCATGAGATCAGATGGATTGGGCCTGGCACCTGGGAAGAGTTCACTAAATCTTCCATCCATGATCCTACTGCATGGTTCCTAAACCTGCTCAGAAGCATTGCCTTGATAATTCTGCCACCAAATTCTTCTCTATTTTAATTGGTGATTCTTCTTCCTTGACAAAATGTGTGGTTAAGGCTGGTTCCTTTCCCTAGAACAAATATCATGAAAATGTAACTATTATACATACATACATACATACACACACACACACACACACACACACACACACACACACACACACACATATGTAGGTCTTTGGTTATTCGGGTTTTCTCCCACATAAAATTGGAAGTGTCTTGGCAGCGTTTCGACGAAGTCTCATTCGTCATCTTCAGGCTGGTGTTTTCGGCTTCGTGCTTCGAGGAGCAATGTGTGGTCTTAGCTGTTTCTTCCTTTTAACTGATATATATATCACAGTCAAAGTACTAAAAACAAAAACAATTTAAAAGGCAAGAAAGGAAAATGAAAAATGGAAAGACATGAACAATTGTTTCTGAAGAGACTGATCTCAGCATAGAACTGCCATCTCTAACACACATAATTCAGATTATAATCCACAAAATAAAACCAGATCTACAGTGCATCTAGCTCTGCAGATCCTTGTATCCTGCATAATTTCTGATTTCTAATACAAAGTTTCATGGATTGGGTTTTTTTTTCTCATTGGATTTGAACCAATTCTAGCAAAGAACTCTTAAAAAAAAAAGCAAAATGGAGCTGAGCCCCTCTTTTTAAAAACCCACTTGAGAGGTGAAGAGCTATTTGGTTCTTCAGCATTTGAGGCTTGTGGACTTGGTATTTCCACTTCCTCCCATTCTGACTACTCTTTTGTTTCTAGCTAAAACACTTCAAATATTGCAGCACTGTATCAAAGCTCAGAGGATTCTCTGTAACAATCAGCTAGAAATAAGGCATGGCTGATAACAAAATATGGATCAGTTGGATTTTGCAGGGATTATTATTTCTGTCCTATTTTTGAAAAGAAAACAAGAGTGAGTGTCTTCCGACTGAAAAAAAAAACAAGAAGAAATGCGATGCATTTTAATATTTTGTTGAAATGGGATAGAAAGCATCTATATGAATGAGAATATATCTGGACTTTCTTACTGTAGTCCAATATGCTATCAGCATAAGGCAGAAGATGGGGAAAAATATAGAAGTTCTAAGCCCTATTACACCAAAAAGAAATACAGATGTATTCCAGTTAAAGAAATGAACACAAACAATTTCCTGTTGGCATAAATAATGAAAAGATGAAGGAATTTTACTAAGAAGGAGGGAAGAGTAGCATTTCAGCTCATTATTAAAGACAAGACTGATGGTCTATTTTGAATTAATTAGATGTAAGATACTATTGCAATTGAAAAGTTCTGCTTAGATAATTAAAAGACGGCTAATATTTATGTACTGCTCTAGCTGAATCATTTCGTTCCACTAATACTAATACCTTTATGGAATAATGGGTTATTTTGAGTTGCTAGGAGTTGCATTTCATTAGTAACATGCACTCTGCAGATTTCATGGGATCTTCCCAGCATTTAGGAAGGGGCTTGCCCTATTTCAAACTTCCCAAACCTGAGGCTTCAGAGTAGTTAGAGAGAACAATCAGAGAACTTTGTAATATCAAGGTACTTTTATGAGCTGACAAACTGGTACTTTGCAGATCCAAAAAAGTGTCCTAGATAGTGTGATATAGTATTGGTTAGGATACGAAGAGTCAATAATATTTTCTGAACATTCTAGGGAAAGTGCTTTCATTTTGCAGTGTGGTTTTGTATGTGTTTCTGTGGATCTCTTCTTGGAAAACTAGTAAATATGAGAAAACACTGAGAAGGAGAAAAGAAAGAGCTCCCCCTTTCCTCCCTCCTTCCTTCCTTTTTTTTTGGTTCTTTCAGAATTTCTATTTATTTTATCTGTATTTATTAATAAGGGTTCTATGTCAAAGTTACTCGGAATGGCATCGAATTTTCCCTACATATTAGAGTTATAACAAGTATAAACTAAATCAATCCACCTATTCCCATCCAATCACATGGTTCCTCAGAAGCAATTTACCTCAGAAATAACAAACATCCCATCTCCATAGACCAGGGGTTCTCAATCTTGGCAACTTTAAGACTTGTGGACTTCAATTCCCAGAATTCCTCAGCCAGCTTTGCTTTGCTGAGGAATTCTGGGAGTTGAAGTCCACAAGTCTTAAAGTTACCAAGGTTGAGAACCCCTGCCATAGACCTTTGAAATCTTCACAGCTTTCCAGATCAGCACCAGGGACAGAGACATTCCATTCTTTGAGAGTAGACTATTTCACAGCAGCTAGGACCGTATCAAGAAAGGTTGTCCTTGGAGTCCCCAATGAAACAATTCCATGGAATAGGACCCATAACAAACTCTCACTCCAAGACTTCACTGGATAGGCATGTTCTATGAGACCACTAATATAAATTATATAATAACACAAATAATATACATGATGTAAAGGGACACAAATAATAAAGTTTGAGTCAATTGACCTTTGGGTTTACTTGTGTGATGTACATATACATGTAATATTCAACCCCATACTGTATCAATATATAACACTGGAAATGATATGGCAATAGCTTAAGGTAATTTTTCCAGCAATCTTCCTATTTTATATTCCTATCCAGTGGTTTAATATCAACTTTTTGAATCAGCCAACATATTATACTAACACATCAAATCTGGTGAACAATGGTTTTGCTAGTTTTGGCCTTTGTGATCCACATTTGCCAAATAAAGAATTAGAGTTGTTTTCTGGGGAAAAAATAAAACAAAACTTGGAAATTTATTCTAGAAGTACCCATTTGCATTCAGTCATTATACATTCATGAAACTGCCCTTGAAGCTCTGGACATATCATTGACTTAAGCTAGTATAATATATTAAATTTTGTGTGAAATAGCAAGACACAAAGTCATTTATTTTTACTCACTTGTTCCTGGTCTGTCTTATTCCAGCTGTGCTCAGTGTTTAATTTCAAGTATTAGGTGAGTTTGAAGTGGCAATATATTCCTCAACTGGGGAGACAGTTTTAGAGGGCATGTGAAATGAAACACATAGCTCTGAGGAATCTGATTTAACAGACACCACATCAGGAGCTCTAAATTAAACTTCCTCCTTGTGAAACAATTTCTTTTATTCACCCCCAAATGCTGTTAAACAACAGACATTCAGCTTTTGGATATACTAAAAATTCATGTCATATCAAACAAAAATCAAAAAGTCCAGAAATAAAAATGAAGTTGAAACAATTATAGTAAATAACACTTGACTTGGATTTGTTGAAGTCTCTTTAAAAGGCCGAGGTGCTAAAAGTACAGTGCTGGAAGCAATCTACCTATTGTAAACTCCCTTGTTCATTTTTCTAAGAACTAGTATACTGTGGATCATACATAATACATGTACATGGACTGGCCAATACACCTTAGTAGTACTAATTGACAACAATATCCATGCTTGCTCTTACAAAATACATTATTATCTTAAATATACAGCAAGGAACTTTGTAGCACCTTCAGTCTTTGTGTCAGTAAGAAGTTCCAGCAATTTTTTGTTAAGATTCTGACTTGAATATGACTCTGATTTAGTTCATACATCTTCTAATTCTTTCTGTATCATTTCGTTCTGGATTTGTTTGAGCCTATCATCACTTTGTTACTATGCTGTCCATTCAAAAGCAAGACTAAAACTACTTCATGTTCTTTCTCAAATAAGTTAAAGGAGATTAATATAATTTGCAGTGTATTTCAGTGTCTTTATACTGTAACTCATATCAATAAGAGTGGTGCAGTGGCCTAGAGATGAAGACACTTGCCCCCCACTCAGAAGGTTGAGAGTTCAATTCTAGGTAGTGACAGATGTTTCTCTATCAGGGTGCAAAGAGAAAATAATCTGTTGCGAACTCTGCGTAGGCGTCAGGAAGGGCACTTGGTCAGTAAACACTCAACTCCATTTAGTTGCCCTGACTCCAACCCAATAAAAAGGGATTACAGGGTCATAAAAAGAAAAAATACTGTGACTCATATCCATGACAGACTCTTAAAAAGCTATAATATTTTACATGCATACACAGAAGCATCATCATGTTCAAATAGTTCTTATCTAAGGAAATTACATACACATTTTTGGGGGAAACATACCTCAACAATCATACTTTCTTGCATTTAGGAAGAAGAGAAATAACTCAATGTATAGAAAGAAAAAAAACCTTCATAGTTAACATATTTGATATCAATGATACCACTCATTGAAAAGAAAGTTTCTTACCACACTTGCACACTAGAAAAAAAATATGTGGGAAGCCTTGACTATAATTTGTAAACATCAAATTTAACTGAATTTCAAAAGCATAATTCAGCCTAATCAATCAATCAATCAATCAATTAAATGCAAATGCTGCCCATCTTACTAGAGGTGACTCTGGCCGCTTACAATCATTCAGTTAAAATACAATATAAAACAATAATTATGGGCATTAAATTTAAAATTTAGTTAAAATAAATTTGACCAGGATTAAGATGGAGGGAGAGTGCTCATGGGGAGGAGGTGGGGTGTTATGCCATACCCCCATTGGTATCCCAGGGGAGTTGGCAGAGTAGCCCTTTTGGAAGGCCAAAAGGGTGGGTGCAGATCTCACCTCAGGGTGAGAAGTTTCAGAGGATGGGAGCCATGGCAGAAAAAGCTCTTCTTCTGGATTGTACCAGCTGATTTTTTTAAATTGATGGGGTCTGAAGCTCCTTCAATTGGCACAGGTGGGATGGGCTAGTACCATTGAGATGAGCTGGTTCCTCAGGTAGCCTGGGCCATGCAATGAAGGGCTTTAAAGGCGATAACCTTGAATTGGACTCAGAAGCAAACTGGCAACTAATGTTGCTTGCACCATAGCACTGTAACATGGTCCATCCTAGGGGCCTTAGGAACTGTCGATGCAACTGTGTTCTGTGCCAGGTGAAGCTTCAGAATAATCTTCAAGGATAGGCTATGTAGAGCACATTGTAGTAATCCAAGCCTGAGATGACCAGGACTTGAATGACTGAATGTAGGGACTCCCACTACAGGAAAGGGTGCAACTGGTGCACAGCACGATGTTGTGCAAAAGTTTTCCTAGCCATGATTGCCACCTACTCATTAAGCAGGAGTTGCAAGTCCATGAGACTCCCCAGATTGCGCTTGGTATAGTATGTTGACCATATCCTGTTTGGATTCCAAATAATAAAGGCAAAGTGTTTGTCTTTGGTTAATCTTGCCTAACTCTTAGTGTCATGTCTTATTTGACTTTTATATTATGGTGAAGCAGCCATTGGGCTAACAGGAAAATAAGGTGAAGCTCAGGAATAGCTCCTGGAGAAGTGCATCCACTGACTTCACTTTCATTAAATGTGTGGAAATGAAATAGGGCCTATTGAAAATGATGTTGATGAAGGAAAGAATAAAACTTTTCCCATCCCTTTTAGGCCCATAGTGTACCTCTTCAGTTGAATACATGCATTTTGTAATTAAGTCACTTCACACTGACATTCATAAATATGTCAATCTCAGTGATGAGTGAAGGTTTTCCTTTGGGATATGTCAGCCAACATGGTATTAGGACTGCTAATTAGACTTACATGCTATGACTTCAAGTCTGTGCAACTTCCTGAATACTTAATTGTGAAGAAATGAAAAATATTTCTTTATAATTCAGTTAAGAGTCAAGGTGCCTAGAAAAAATCACCTTGAAATTCTTTATTTTTTTTTATTGAAAGTTTTTTAAATTTTACAAAACAAATCCCCTCCCCAACCCCCCCCACCCTCCCATACCCTCCCCCACCTCCCCAAAACCTCCCAAACCCTCCCCCAACCTTCCCAGAGCTGAGTACAGGCTTAATTAAAATTTTTCAGAAAAAGAAAAGAAAAACTTAAAACACATATAAATCCTAAACAAATCTAAATACATTAAATTAAATAGGTTATCTTCTCTAAAAAATAATAATTGCAATCATTAAACACATTATAATATACTCTAAACATTTTCTAGTATCATACTTATATTATTATCCATCATTCTGTATAAACTCCCTCCAAAACACAAATTTAAACATTACTTTCTTTGAATATCTATACCTACAATATAAAATCTAATCTCTCCCTCTTTCTTTATCCTAGAACACAAAAATAAACATATAAACCTTCATTATACCATTAAAACTAAATACTCTTTGAATACTTAAACTAAATACTTAAACTTAAACTTCTTATCTAAGATTTTCATTCAATCTCCATAATCTTCTCTCCTATCAAAAAAAAACTTAAAAGACATATAAATCCTAAACAAATCTAGGTACATTTAATTAAACAAGTTATCTTCTCTTAAAAATAATAATAATAATAAAAAACCCCAATCATTAAACACATTATAATATACTCTGAACCTTTTCATATCATACTTATGTTATTATCCATCATTCTTTATAAACTCCCTCCAAAACACAAATTTGAACATTACTTAAAACATTAGAATTCCCTTATACACATTTAAATCTTTACCAATAACAAATTCCATCCACAATAAACACATTCCTTATCAGTCTCTCTTGTCCATAAACCATTAAAATTCCCTTATACACATTTAAATATTTACCAATAACAAATTCCATTCACAATAAACACATTCCTTATTAGTCTCTCTTGTCCATAAACCTCAAAAGAAGTGCTTTGAAAACTGCCCTTAAAGCTAACTCCAAAAAGTTTGTAAATCTTGCTTCTTCCACAGACTCAGTACTCTTTTAAATACTTAAACTAAGTACTTAAACTTAAACATCTTATCTAGAATTTTCATTCGATCTCCATCCTTGTCAGTCTCTCTTATCCATAAATCTCGAAAGAAGTGCTTTGAAATCTGCCCTTAAAGGTAGCTCCAAAAAGTTTATAAATCCTGCTTCTCCCACAGACTCAGGAGCCAATACTTGTGAGGCTTCCTTAAACTCCTTCTTCTGTTGCTCTTTTTCTTTACGATTATATGTTGCACGAGTTGTCCTCTGCTCCTTCATCTCGACTTGTTGAGGCCCCTCAAACTGAGATTTCCCATTTTTCATTAATATAGGCTCTTCAGACTGCAATTCTACCCTTAAAGGTTGCTCCAAAAAATTTATAAATCCTACTTCTCCCACAAATTCAGAAACCAATAGTTGTGAGGCTTCCTTAACCTTCTTCTGTTGCTCCTTTTCTTTACAGTTATATGTTGCACAGGTTATCCTCTGCTCCTCCATCTCAACTTGTTGAGGCCCCTCAAACTGAGGTTTCCCAATTTTCATAAGTATAGGCTCTTCAGACTGCAATTCTACCTTCTTTTCTTCCAAAGCTTTAAACTTAATAGATGGTGATGAACATACCCCCAGGACCGAAGTATAAAAGTCTTTTGCTTGAGAAACAGTATTAAGTCTATAACATATCCCCAGGTAATTCACCACCATTCCAATCGGAACATCCCATCTGAACAAGATTCGTCTCTTTTTAAGTTCATCTGCTAAAAAAGCAAACTCCTTTCTTCTTCTTAAAATTTTAGATGGGATCTCCTTTAGAATTATAACATCTTGTGAAGCAATTTGAAATCTCTTCTTATAAAAAGCTTGTATAATTTCGTTGCGCAGAGATCTTTTCCCGAAGTAAATTACCACATCTCTTGGCAAATTCTTTTGCACTGCCACCACAGAGTTAACTCTAAATAATTTTTCAGTTTCACTAAGTATTTCCTCTTTTTCTTTATTCAAAATCACAGCAAAGTCCTTTGCAACCATCTCTCTCAGATCTTTATTGAAATTCTTTATTGAAAGGCATAGATCAGTGATGGCGAACCTTTTAGAGACCGAGTGCCCAAACTGCAACCCAAAACCAACTTATTTATCACTGGGTGCTGGGTGGGCGTGTCTGCAGTGGTCACAGCAGACTGGGTGGGCATGGCCACCTTGATGTTGCTTGTGGGGAGGGACACCTGTGGGGGCCAGGCAGGGTTGGGGGCGATCCAGGGGGTCTCTGGCGGGTGAGGTGGTGGGCAGGAGGCTCATTCTGCAAGGTGAATCAAGGCAAGGCAGAGGGCAGGGCGGGGATTAGGGTTAGGCTGCCGCTGGCCAGGCACCGAAGCCCCACTGAAAAAAGTGGAGTCTCTTTGCAACCCTGGCTAGCCCGCATCATCCTTGCTCTCCATAGCATGCTGCAGCTGATCCAAGGCATGGAGAGCATGGATGACGGGTGAGCGCATAGCAGATGCACACATAGTCTCCACTATTTTCAGCAGCGCTTCTGATCAGCTGCAGCATGCCATGGAGAGCCTGGCTGATATGGGCAAGGCAGGAGCACACACAGACTCTGCTTTTTTTCTTTGACAGTGGTGGGGTTAGGGTTGCTGCAGCTAACATGTAGTCAAGTGACTATGGAGTAGAGGGGGCACTGGCCATCAGAACCAGGTTGTAAGTACCCTCAGGAATGTCTGCTGTAACTTCAAACAGTCTCTAAGGACCGGTTACAAGGACCACCTGTAGGGAGATAAAAAAAAAAATCCAATTTTCTAGGGTCCAGTGCTTTTGAGGAATCTTTTGAGTTTGAGTCAATCAAATTAGGTACAGTTTAAAAAGAACCAGTGAAACCTCCATTTCTTGCCACTTAACTGATTTTAGTGGATATGGCTCAATGTTCAAATCTATCAAGATCATTTTGAATCATAAGCCTGTCTTCTGAAGTATTAGAAACACACACACACACACACACACACACACACACAGAGCTTTATGTCATTTGCAGATTTGATGAGCATCACTTCTATCCCCTCCCATTTATTTAACTCTTGCCTTGTTCAACTCACACTCCACCTCACACCTATGTCCTCAACTTATGAACACAACTGGGACCAGGATTTCTGTCAAGATGCTGGCTATCTCCTAGCTACAAAGTCTCTAAGGGCCGGCTATTAGAAAGATTGCTTATTTCTAGTTTCTGCCCATCTTGTAAGATCAGACACAGTGCTGATTATGTTATCTAATTTGGTAATGAAATGTCTGCAAGAAAACAACAAAGCTCAGAGAGCACCAGTTCAATCCTGAGCTACAAAAGTTCTCATCTATTGGTAAAATAATCATAATGAGATAAAACAGGGTTAGAAGTAAAATAATGCAAATAAAAATAAATAAAAATTACATATAATAAATTTAATGGTTCCTGGCCAGGTCCTAACAAGTCGTACCAGCTATTACAGAGAATTTTGTGATACTGTAAGAGTATATGCCTCTGAAATTTGAGGTAATCAAGGGTGTAATACATTTATGTACAGTTCATAGTAATAAACACGTGGATAGCTCTTAGTTTGCAATGACAATGTTATTCTTTGTATGGACGTTTCTGGAATCTCCTTTCCAAACCAGCAGTTTATAAAGAATTGCAGGATGCAAACACTTGAACTTTTCAAAATTTTGGTATAGTAGTTTCATTAAGAAATCTGACAGACCCATGTTTGGCGATTTGATTACCTAAATACATATGTGAATAATTAGATTGAACAGTTTATAAATTCATCTAATATATAATTATGCATTTTGAGATCCAAACAGCATTTGGTTTTTCAAATGAATGCAGAAAAAGGTGTACTAGGATCCTTAATTTGCCCATATTTATTTATGCAAGGAGTGTATTTCCTGCACACCCAAGGCGCAGAACTGAACCTGAAGAAAAACAGTGTTCTGATTGTGCATATATTACAATAGCAGCAGTAATACATGGAAAGATCTATGTGTCCTTTTCTTTCTTAAGTGATCCAAGGGGTTATTTCGTGCAAACCATGAAGGAGGAGCAAATTCCACACAGCTGTACTTGCGAGCCCATCTCTTTCGCTCCAACCAGCCACAGTTCCTGTTATTTTCACAATCTCACAGTAAATTCTTGAGTTCTTGTTTTGCTCCTCCTAAGGAGAGAATATCCTTTTGCTCGCCTTCCCTCTTCCTCTTTTCAGGATAATTATTTGTCTACGGCCGAAGCGCCTTGTGCCATCTCGGGCCGCCTGTTCCCAGACGCGCGGTGTATAATGCACTTATTGACCAGTGAAAAACCACGACGTTTCTCTGCACATCCCAAGCCGAATAACAGTCAAAAGCACATGCGTGACTCCTAGCGGAGGAATTCTATTAACCTACCTATCGCATCATAAAGAACTTCACACAGGGAGTGATGAGGAGGAAGGAGCAGTCCCTGCTCTGTGAGGCAGTCACTCAGTGAAAGAGCCCAAACATGCTGGGGGAGAGAAAGTGGGAAGAGCGATGGTGAGAATTGAGTAGGCAGTGAAAGGGCGATAAACGAGCAAAAGAGGTGGGGGCAACAGGATTTTGTGCCTCCTCCCCATCTCTATTGGGCCTGGGCAGCCATGACGCTGATGGGGCTCTGGCTTTCCCTGTTTGGGGTGACCTTTTGCCTGCTGAGTGTGGACGTTCACCTCTATGCGGGGCTTGCTAGCCAGTTGCTTCATCCTTTGTGCTGGGCGGGGCTGCCGCTCTGGGCAGCGGCGGCCTAATGGACCTGCGTGAGCTGCTGGCAGCAGCAGCTGCATGTGTGCCAATAGAAATGGCTCTGTGTGCCACCTGTGGTTCGCCACCATGGGCATAGATAATACAGCAACTCTCAAGTGAAACAGATGCAAACAGTGCGAATTTCAAAACAGTTCAGTTTTGTGTGGTGCTGCCATCTTGACATTTCTGACCTCCTCTCATGACTCTGAGAACTGTTGTTTAAAAATTGCTGAATTGATCATTACAAAAATTCAAGATACTGGTGGTAGCAGTCAAGTTCAAACTGATCTAGACATATCAATTTCTATTACATTTGGTAAATAAACTCTTTATTCATTCCTCATTAAAATTGATCTGGCAATAATTCTCTGGAACCAAAAATCAACAGTGCTTACTTCCTTGTTTTAATAACATGTTTCATTTTTATATTGAACTCTATTTTCTGAAACGAGATATTCTAAGAAACAAAACTATGAATATGTTTCTTATGAGAATCATATGCTTGTCTTAATTAACACAATACTGTCTTGGAAATTCTAACTTATGGATGTTACTGAATTATTAAGATGTGACACTTTTGGGGAGGAAGATATCTGGAGAAGCTTCTCAAAATAAAAGGTAATCTTCTGCCTTTGTACCCTCCCTTTCTAATTTTTATCATTATCTAACATTACTGATTGAGCACAAATCTATGAAGAACAATGAAGTACTTTTTATGAACCTTGGTAGCTTCAAATAAAATATATTACTTTTGCTCAACAATAAAGGTGACTTCAAAAACAAAAGAAAAAAAATCACATTTGATAGCCTTGGAAAGAGGGACACATCCAGCAACAATCACAATATATATTATTAATGAGCCAATTTAACTGACTTTTTTTAAAGTAAGATAAAAGTTACAGCAAAATTATTTTAAAATGGGTTCCTTTGCTTCTTTTCTTTATTTTCATTCATTGAAAAGAGATATGTGATTTCTGTGTAATCACCTCAATATTTCTTGGGAATGGTTAAGAAATTTTATTTATGGTCCAAAAACAATTTTCTTGTAGTAATGCAGTAAAGCAGTAATTTCATAAACACATGAAATCTGAGCTGGCTAGAGCACACAAGTGCCTACTGCACAAAGACTTCCATTGAGGTATTGGGTATAAGCATTGGGATGTCAACATTTGTTGGCTGACAGCTGTTACAGCTGGATCAGAGACAGACACTGACAGATTTAGCACATCTCACCCTGATTGCAAATGTAGCCTAGCAATCACATGCAGAGGCTTGCTTGGTGAAAAAGTTCATGTAAAAACCTGCAAAGGATTCTGTTATGGAGCAGCAACTGTGTTGCCAAATAAAGAGTGCCTTGGCACAAGTTCTTTCTGCAAAAGTGTTCCGTAAGGTGGATGCTTTAGGTTCTATCTATCTATCTATCTATCTATCTATCTATCTATCTATCTATCTATCTATCTATCCATCCATCCATCCATCCATCCATCCATCCATCCATCCATGAGTAGTACAGAAGGACTTTTTCTTCTCTTTATGAGAACAGTTAGGCAGCTCACAAAAGGCTTGTGCCTAGGGATACCTTTAGATTTAATACTCTAAGCAGTAAATAAAAGTAATGTGACCAGAAAAGAAATCACCCTTGCCTTGATTACTGAGGTGGGATGTTTATTGATCCAAGTTTTAGGTCAGAAGTGCTGCATAATTGTTTTGCTCTCTGACTTGCTTTGAATCACCCCAAAAGGATTGACAAGACTCAGAAGTGGCTCCATGCATTTGTTTTCACACACAGGAATGGAGTAGATTTAATTTCAAATAAGTTGCTTAGTGAAATGACAAGTCCTTGAAAACGCAATATGTATGATTTCCCTTCAGTGTGGAAAACCAGATGAATTGATGGTGTTTTCACACATGCAGATGACAATTTTCAAGGTTTTATAGACATTCAAAATTTTATAAAAGTTTTCAAGGGTACAACAGAAATTGCTCTAATTATCTCCATGGAGGTACATAGACGAGGAGCCTGTATTCTCTAGAAGCTGAATGCATATATGGAACTATATATATTCTATTTCTTCTAGTCCACCAGAATTTTTATGTTATCTAAGCATCTTTGAATCTTGTGAGAATTATTCAGTGTTCACTGAAGTGTGTCATTTGCTAGAATAATCCAGGAAAAAGAAGAGCTGCTGTATGATGTGTCAGAATGCTGGCCCTAATAGACTCTTCCACAGCTGACTAGTTTCAAAGTCAATCTTTCTTTTTCCAGTTTCTTTCCCTTTGCCAATTTTGATCCTGTTATATTTTTGGAGAATTAACTGGATGAACAGTCCACAAATTCTTTATACAATTTCTAAAACTTCAATGAATTGGAAAGAACACTGAAGTAGAAAGCAGCTGCACAACATATCTTCATTTTATTTTATGTAAGAAAATGGTGGCTTCTGTTTTTATGTGCATTTCTGCTCTCTCTCTTCAAGTTATACCTGAGTGTGTATTTCTGTGTACTGAGAAAGGGGCGTTGTCTTATCTGAACGCCTTTTCTCAGCATGATGATGGAGAATCCACGGATGGGGTTGTCTTAATCTATCTGCTCCAATTAGGCTAAGTCTGAAATTTAGTACCGCCCCCTCTGTGCCAACTGCACCCCAGTTTTAGGCTAAGGCGATACTCAGACTTTAGTCCGACGCGTCTGAACAATATGGGAACCAGGCCAACTGACCTAATGGGAGGGAATGGATTCTCCATCATCATGCTGAGAAAAGGTGTTCAGGTAAGACAACGTCCCTTTCTCCAGCATGATTGGATGGAGAACCCACGGATGGGACATACCAAAGCCCTGTGTCCCTAGGGTGGGGAATTAGATTGGGCCTGAGTCCCATCCAACGTTAATGCGTGTTCTAGAACCTTGCGGCCAAATGAAGCCGTAGAAGATGCATATATATCCCTCTTGTAGTGACAAAGGAAGAGGGCGATGCCCATGTTGCTGCTCTACAAATTCCTTCTACGGAAGCCTGAGTAGACCAGGCAGCTGTAATAGCTGCGCCCCGGTGGAATGGGCCGTGATATGCCTGGGATCTCGCAGTGACTGAGACTGGTATGCCAGAGAAATACAAACTCTAATCCACCTGCGTATTGTGGTTGAAGAAACCTTCTGACCTAGTGATGAAGGGTGATAGGACACAAACAGAGCCTCTGTTCTGTGGAAAGATGAGGTTCTCTGTATATAACAATATAAGCCCTGCGCACATCCAATTTGTTCCACTGAACCTCTATGTCATTAGATGGGTTAGGACAGAAGTCCGGCAAAACTATTTCCTGAGATCTAGGATACAAGGACTTGACCTTAGGCACGAAGGAGGGGCCTAGCCTAAGGGTTACCCTGTCCTTATGGAACGTACACAGGTCCTTCCTCACTGAAGAGTAGCCAGTTCAGATATCCTTCTCGCTGAAGTTACAGCAACAAGAAATTCCACCTTCATCGATAACTGTTTAAACAAACCAGTGTCAATAGTTCAAAGGGTGCGAAACAAGACCCTATAAACCTGATGAAGATCTCACGAGGGGTATCTATGTACAGTTGATGGTCTGACGTTGTTAGCTCCTTTTAGGAAGGAGCGTATCATAGGGTAATATGTTAAGGATTCATTGCCACAGGAAATAACTGTGGCAAGTGCTGCTACCTGCCTGCGGATGGTGCTTGTGGAAAGCCTTTTGTCTAGACCATCCCTCAGGAACTCCAAGATAACTGGCATTGAAACCGCCAAAAGGTCAATTTTTCGAACTGAACACCAATTACAGGAGTCTCTCCATGTGGCATCGTATATTCTATTCGTCGAGGGTCGCCTGGATTGCTGAATCATAGCTATGACCCTTGACGAATATGAGTCTCAGCCTAAGGCCTGCCTCTCAAGTGCCAGATGGTTAACTGGAGTCATTGAGGTTCTGGATGGCATAGTTCCCCCTGAATGTGGGAGATGCGATTTGCTGGGATCCTCCATGGAGATGATGCGGAGAGCTCCATCAGGTCGGTGACCAAGAGCGTCTCAGCCAATGCGGCGCAACCAGGAGGACCTCTGCTCGTTCACGAAGGATCTTCCTGATCGTGGCAGGAAGAAATGGCAGAGGAGGGCATAGAGCAGTTCCCTGGGCCAGGGACTACGGAGCGCATCTGTTCCTTCCGCTGATGGAGGTGGGAACCCGGAAAGGAATCTGGGAAGTTGTGAGTTGGTGGGGGAGGCAAAAGGTCTAAGGTTGGGGAACCAAACCTGTCCACGATCTCTCTGAACACCTTCGGATCCAGCTGCCATTCGGAATGGTCCATGGTTGCTCAGCTCAGTGAGTCCGCCTGCTGGTTGGTCACTCCGGATATGTGCTCCGCCCTGATGGAGGCAAGATTCAGTTCCGCCCAGGACCCCAGCAATTTGGCCTCCTGCATGAGAGGCCTGGACCTTGTCCCCCCTTGTCTGTTGACGTGGGCCTTGGCTGTAATGTTGTTGGTTAAAATCAGGACATGTTGGCCCTGTACTATATCGGTGAATCCCTTTAGGGCCATATGTATGGCTCTGAGTTCCAGCCAGTTTATATTGTTCTTTAGGTCCTGTTTGGACCACCAACCTTGAGCCCAGTGCGTGTGGAGGTGTGCCCCCCACCCAAACAGGCTTGCATCTGTGGTAATGGTAATCATGTCTGGTTCTAATATGCTCCCCATGACAGCGCCGGGGAGTCCCACCATTGAAGGGAGTTCAAGTCTCTGAAATGGAAGGAGAAGCCATGTAATTCTCTGGCATGGAGGTGTGCCCATGGCACAATTTGCACGCAGGACACCGTCTTCCCCAGTAGCTGTGATAGGGAGGCCAATGTGACTACTCTGGCCCTTTGGATCTGACGTACAAGAGTCTGAATAGAGTTCCTTCGGTCCTGAAATAGGTAGACCGTACAATTGTCCGTGTCTATAACAGCGCCCAAATGGAGGAGCCGGGTTGTTGTATGACTTTTCTGGAAATTAACAGAAAACCCGTGCTCCTGAAAGACCTTGATGGCTAGGGCGAGGTCTGACTGAGCGTTTCGGAATGATGATGACTGAATTAGTATGTCATCTAAATAGCACTGAATTCTGATTGGAATTTGTCTAAGGTGGGCTGCGAGCACTGCCAGTACCTTGTAAATACTCTCGGTGTCGATGAGAGGCCAAATGGTAGGGCTCTGTACTGGTAGTGGGCATAGCTGAATCTGAGGAATTTGCGGTGGTTAGGAAACATGTCTCAGTTAGGTCTATTGAGGTAAGAAAGTCACCTTGCCTGATGCTGGCCAGGATTGATTGAAGTGGTTGCATCTTAAACTTTTTATACCTCAAGTAAGGTTTAGACCTTTCAAGTCTAAGATTGCCCTCCAGCCCCCCAAGTCTTAGGGATGACGAAGAGGTTTGAGTAAAACCTTCATCCTTCTTGGTCTTGTGTACTGGTTCAATTGCTCATATTTGTAATAAATGAGCTATGGCCTCTGACATAAAGTCAGCCCTGGACCTGCTCGTTGGGATAGGGCAAGAGCGGAATTTGTCAGGTGGTTGAGAACAAAATTGCGTGACAGTGTCTAACACCCATGCATCTGTAGTGATGGCTGTCCAAGTGCTGGAATAAGGGGCCAGCCAGCATCTGTAGTGGTGACTGCCCAAGTGCTGGAATAAAGGGCCAGCTGGCTTCCTATGGGAAGTGAGACTGTGAGATCACTTGCGTCGTTTAGAGGAACGGCCCCTCGGCCTTGAAAGGGCCACTTGGCCTGGATCTGTGGTCTGCTTCTGCATGCTGAACGATCCTGCTGTCGTTCTTGTCTCTGAAAGGAATAGAGGGATGCCTGGGCCCAGTCCCAGGATGGAGCTGGTCGAAAGGCAGCCTCCTGTAACTGCTCTGTGACATGAGTTAACCAGAGTTTTACGTTTGTCCTTACCTTCAGTTAAGTATGGTTCTAGTGCCTTACCAAAGAGATGTCCACCTGTGTAAGGTTTAGAGGCCAGACGCCACTTGGTCTTGGTGTCTGCTCGCCAATTCCTGGGCCAAAGGAGCCTTCATGCTGAGATGTCTGCAGCGATGGTCTGGCAGTGTATCTAGCCATGTGCAGAGAAGCGTCGGCTAGGTACTGGGATGTAGCCACTAACTTACCCAGATTTTGGTGAGCTCTGAGCTGGTCCGGAGGGATCCTGTCCTGCAGCTCACGTAACCCAAGGGCTGAAGCCCTGGCGAAGAAGGCCATGGACGTTGCCGCCTTTGTTGCCCAGGCTGATGCCAGATGGGAACTACGCAATGCGGAGTCAATCTTTTTATCCTCCGCCTTAAGTGCCTCATTTATGTCTCCAGGGATGTTAGCATTGGGAAACAATGAGTTCAAGGCTCATCAATCTCAGGAATCTCCAATAGGGAGGCCAGAGAACGGGCAACATTGAATAATGTTCCCTCTACTGCACCGGGGCTTAAGAAGGATCCTAAGTTCTCCCATTGTTCTTGAACTATATTCAGAAAAAGGGGAGGGCAGGGAATATTGTTCTGCGAGACTGAGGGCTCGGTGTATATGGCGTGGGGACCCTTGGACGTTGTAGGTGGGGTCTCCTGTTCTTGGGGGAGGTTTGCAGTAGTGCAGGCCCTGAGTAGCAGGGAATTAAAGAATGAATGGTCAAAGAGACCGACAGGAGGGGTGGGGTCAGAGGGAGTGATGCCCTCGTCCTCAAACAAAATCAGGCCAGATTGTTCAGCCCCTGTAGATTCCAAATCCGATGAGGGATCCTCCATCAAATCTGGAGATTGTGGATGATACGTGGCCTGGGGGGGTGGCGGTGGGGTGTTGGAGGCCATAAACTGAGCCACAGCCTGGGCTATCATGGACTGAAGGAAGTCCGGGTTCAAGGCCTGGTTCTCAGGAGGGCGAAGCCCTGCTGCAGTGGGGGTGAACGTGGCCTGGGGTCCTGGGGTGTCCTGGTTGGTTATGCCCCTCCCTGGGTCCCTTTTGTGGTTAAATCTAATTGGGGAATTCCCCTGGGGGGAGACCAGGCCCCTGGGGCTGAGGCACAATGTGAGGAAAGGGGTTCAAAAATGGACCTTCCCATCGTGCCTGTCAGATCTGGTGAGGCCGCTCTCAGTCTTTGGGACTCCTCCTCCCTCTGTGGCTCCCTGCTTGGCCGGGCTCGCTTGGTGGTGTTCTTTCCACTTGCCTCTGTTTGGCGTTTCCTCTTGGCCGGCTCGCTGATTTTCTCTGCCATGATGAGTTGCTCTAGGCTCAACCTTGGCAAAATACCCCCCCTCGGTGCTGTAACTCATCAAGGGAGCCTGCAGAGATGATTCAGCCCATGAGAGGGGTGGGTGGGGAATTAATGGGCACCACGTCCCTTGGGAGCGAACAGGCCCTCCCCGGTTCAACGCTGTAGTCTCGAAGCCTCTGCCACCGGTGATGAATACTGCCTTCAGGAGAAACTCCAGGCAGTCTGGGCCTCAGTCACACACAAAATGGCCACCGTGAGTCAATTCAAAATGGCGGCCGCAGAGTTCGCGCCAAAAAAACGGCAGTTAGAAGAAGGCCTTGAGGCCTGTGGCCTAAGCTGCAATGAGCCCTCGTTCCGAGGAATTGCTTGGGCTCCTAATGCAGCGAATGGATTACAATTAGGTGAGCTGAGAGAGGCTGAGGCAGGCCGAGGCCTAGTAAGGCCTCCAGGCTCTGAAAATTGGATTGGTGCCAAAAACTTTCTCCTGCTGCTGGGGCGGTCTGCTGAGGCCGAGGGACCTAGAAAAGGCTCCCTCCAGGCCTGATGAGCCTCGTCGTCCCTTGCGGAGGCCCCCAGTCAATTGGCAAGCTTACCCCTGCCTCTAAGGCCTCCAGGCTCTGGTTAGAAGAATGGAACCTCTGATGCAGAGGAACGGCCCCTGGTAGGAGATTTCTCTTGCTTCTGGGAATCCAATTTTCAAGCTGATTGTGAAGCTGAAAGGCTCTCAAAGGGAGAAAGGGAAAGTTTCCCCCCCCCCAAAGGGAGGTTTTGTCAGCCTGTCAGCCTGCTAGGCTACAGGTTGGGATGAAATAAAATAGGAATACACAGTCTTCTGCTCCAGGAGCGAAGAAAAAACACGTCTTAGAGCAAAGAGACTAAGTCTAAAACTGGGGTGCAGTTGGCACAGAGGGGGCGGTACTAAATTTCAGACTTAGTCTTATTGGAGCAGATAGATTAAGACAACCCCATCCGTGGGTTCTCCATCCAATCCTGCTGGAGAACACAGATTACATACATTCCCCTGTGGGTCATATGATACTTAGTTGCACTTTGTATGCTGTTCACCCTTTTGACCCATCACTGTTGTGCTAGGTTTGCCATCAGCCATATTGTGAAGTTTGCAGATGATACAACAATAGTGGGCCTTATTCATGATGACAATGAGCGTGCTTACCACAAGGAGATTGAGGATTTGGTGAACTGCTGTAAGGAAAACAGTCTAGTTTTAAATACTGGAAAAAACAAAGAGAAGTGTAGCACAGCCACACTTCTCTGTGCATCAATGATTCACCTATGGAGATGGTTACTAGCATCAAATTCCTGAGTGTGCAGTTAACAAGTAGGCTGGCTTGGTCGCTCAACAGTGAGACACTGGTTGCATGAGAAAATTACCTCTTCCTTCCCCTGTCCTGACCACTTTCTACAGGGGGACAATCGAGAGCATCCTGTCATACAGCATCACAGTCTGGTTTAGAAGCATTACTGCTTCAGACAGGAAGGCGGTGCAGAGAGTGGTGAGGATGGCTGAAAAGATTATTGGCACTTCCCTCCCTCCCATCTAGGACATAGCATATAAGCATTGCTTGAGCGGGGTCTGCAAGATTGTCTGGGACACTACACATCCTCTTCACGACCTGTTTTCTTTGTTACCTTCTAGGAGGAGGCTTCGTGGTATCCGAAACAGAACATCCAGATTCAGTCACAGTTATATTCCATACAGCAGTGATGGTGAACCTTTTAGAGACCGAGTGTCCAAACTGCAACCCAAAAACCCACTTATTTATCACCGGGTGCCAGGTGGGCATGGCCAACTGGATGGGTATGGCTGTGGTGGTCATGGCAGATTGGGTGGGTGTGGCCAAGATGTTGCTCATAGGGAGGGATGCCTGAGGGGGATGGACAGGGTTAGGGGAGATCCAGGAGTTCTCTGGCAGGGTCGTCCTGCGGGGTGAGGCGAGGCAAGGCGAGGCAGGGCAGGGATTCCATTGTCACAGGGCAAGGTGAGACAGGGGCCAGGGTGGTTGCTGCCTGACACCATCAGCCCCTACACACAGAGGCCAGCGAGTGCATGGGTGCTGGGATGCATCCGGCTATGTGGGACCTCGATGAGTTAGTGGACAGCTGGTTGAAGAGGAACGATTGCCATCTCTGGGGCATGGCGTGCGTGCCCACAGAGAGGGCTCTGAGTGCCGTCTCTGGCATGCGTGCCATAGGTTTGCCACCACTGCCATACAATATTAACCTTGTGAACTCTAAAGCTTCCTCCTTCCATTAGGTATTCAAGAAGGACAGTGATTAATATTTATATGTTACTTACATGTAAGGGTGAAGGTCTATACATATGTTGTATATAGTATGTTTAAATGTGTGTTATGTATGTGTGCACTTTGAGAGTAAGCAACTAAAGTTCATTTTTAATGTGTGCCATTGTGCCCATAGTGAAAAAATGACAATAAAGATTATTTATCTATCTGTCTGTCTGTCTGTCTGTCCGTCTGTCTATCGTACTGAAAAATTACATTGCTAGGAAAAAAGTTAAAGTATGTTAAAAAATAATTTCTGTAGCTGTATTAAATTTTTAGAAAGTTGACAAGCTATTTTATTCAATTGATGACACTGGTAAAGAGGTTCTCCCAGTACTGAGAAATAAATATGTCAGATTATAATATTTTGGAGATACTAAAGAGATTTTTTTTTTAAAAAAAAAAATTGCCATTTAGCTGTTCTGTAAAACAGTTCTAGCAATTATTTTCTGGTGAACACATGCTTCAGTTACATAGAAGTTAGGCAGCAATACATATAAAAAAAACCCAAATGAAGGAATATTGAAAAGTGTGAAATATTTTAAGCATATTATGAAGCTGCTTTAAATGTAATAGCTCCCATAAACATACATTTCATTTAAGATTTTTTTAAAAATATAAATTAAAAAGCTGGTGTTCTTTGGTGTGTTATATAAAACACATCTGTAATTTTATGCCTACAGATTGTTTCAATATGGATAAACTAAACTAGCACCTTGTCATAAAGTTTTTCATTCAAACAACTGGTATTTTCAAGTTATTTCTGGAGACAGAAAATACATGTCCCACCCTGTACCTAAAGTTACAGCATCTGTTGATTTGGATTTATGAAGTAACAACATTACTATCCATACACAACTTCCCTCCCCACTTTCTCTGTTGAACAAATTCATTACAAATGCAACTTAACCATTACGCTGACTTATATTTGCTAATTAAAGAGTCAGCATTCTTAATATAAGAGAACAACATCTTCATGAAATTGCAGCAAATATCTTTCTGGATGCCGTTTTGCAGGTTTTGGCATTTCTGGATATTCATGCTGTGGTACTAAGATGTATTTATTTATTAATAATTTGGATGTATTAATCCAAACTATGACTTTATCTTTATTAGCATGGGATACAACATAGAATATTCCCTCTTGAGCAGGCCCTCAGTTTCAAAAACATTGCCAGCTTGTACTATACTGTTTAGAGGTTAGCCTGTTATATACATGACATAGGTAAGATTGAACCCTGTCCTCCCTTTATTGCGTACAAGAAAAGCAAAAGGCCTTCAAATGCCACTACATGTTCTATTTATTTTGTTTGTCAGAACATGATGGTATTTATAGATTTATTTCTTTTCTACCATCTACTGTTCATCTGGACTTTTGCAACTGAGATATGATATGGATATCATTTATATTTCATGTACAAAATGCATGAAAACAGAAAGTGTCATTTCTATCTAAAAATATATCATGCAGAGAGGAACCAAAAGGAAAAAAAAACATTTCCTCTCCTTTTTTGACTTTTAATTACAGAAACTCTTTTAATTACTGAATTGGTCAAATTGAGAAACAAAGGCAGGCAGCATGTGAAGTCTCTTCCTCTTCTCAGCTCTTGCCATATAACCTTGGTTGGCAAAACAAAGTCATTGAGGCAAAGAGACTATCATCTCCCAAACAAAAGAGAGTCTGGGTAACAGTGAAGACAATGAAGGAAAGAAATATATACATCTACCTCTCTTCCCACAATCTTGCCATTCATCCCAAAGCTTTGTAAGCATCTAATTCAAGAATCATTATGATTTAAAAATGGAGCTGTTGAATTCTGAATCCAATAACTGCCTTCTGCCTTCCTACCAATGTTTGATGGCATACAAATTAGATAAATAAGTAACTAAAACCCAAACACTCCCACAAAGATTGGTAGTATGCTTTCTGAGTCACAGAGACTATAGTTTAGGCTTGCAATCCTAAACCTTCAGTCAGCGCATCTCTGATATCTGGAAAACACGCTGTGGGACACCCTATGAAAGGGCTGTCCTGGAGGAAGAATCTATCTATTCAGAAACCTCAGGTTTTTTCCCCTAAGGCTAAAAAGCTAGCCCTGGGATAGAAAAAGAGAAGAACTGAAATCAGTTCTGGTGTTCGGATTTTGTTGTTTCTTACTGTGTTAAGGTAGAAACCTTGGCCCACACTTGGCCCCACTTTCAAAAAATTCCCCTACCTTGCTCTACAAAATCAGAAGGAAGAATTAATGGAAAGGGGGGAGGAGGATGCCAAAGGAAGGACCATTAACTTAAATGTAAAGCTGAGTCTTTTACTTTCATATTTAATTAAAGTGTACTATTACAACTACCACTATTAGATATAAGCCGGAATGAATGAATAAGATGGAATAAATCAGGTACTGCCTTTCTGTGGTGTTTCTCAACCTTGGCAACTTTAAATTTGTGGACTTCAGCTCCCAGAATTCCCCAGCCAGCAAACTGAAATCCATTCATCTTAAAGTTGCCAAGGTTGAGAAACACTGTTTTAAAGGATAATGCAAAGATAAATGGCAATAAATTAAAGAAGAAAAATGCTTAATGATCTGTGTGTAACTATGATGCATGATTATTTAATAGGTTTCTTTGGTGGCTTGCACTAAAAAGGATTTATGCCAAGCATGAAACATTTGGTGTTTTTACAAGATCAATGATGTAGAATCCCACATAGCATCATTATACACAGAATCAGGCAGCAAGATACGGATTCCAATAAGATATGCTTTATAGATTTGCACTTTTTTCTTTTTAAAGTCAGAGAAAATTATATAGAGCAAGGGTCTCCAACCTTTCTGGGTTGATGGCCCGTTGGGAAAGGGAGGGGCAGGCACCTTTATGTGTGCATGCACACACACAAATGTGGCTGCATGCACATGTGCGCTCTGCAAATTGGGCTGCTAGCATTGGCATGCAGCTCATGGCTCACAGCTTGCAGAATGGCTAGTGCTGGAGCAGGGCTCATGGCTTGACTAGCACTGGTGCAAGGCTCACAGCTTGCCTAGCGCTGGCACACAATTCATGGCTCATGGCTTGACTAGTGCCGGCGCGTGGCTACTGTTGCCGTGCAGCTCAGGGCTCGTGGCTCAGCTAGCACCTGTGCGAAGCTTGCGGATCAGCTACTGCTGGTTCGCCGCTTGGCTACTGCTAGTGCATGGCTCACAGTTCATGGCTTGACCAGTGCCGGTATGTGGCTCATGGCTCAGGTAGCACTGATGCGGGGGTGAGGCTTGGCTAGTGCTGGCGCACAGTGCGTAGCTCAGCTGGTGCTGGCATGTGGGTCAGGGCTCATGGCTCGGCTACTGTCAGTACAAGGGAGTGAACGCATACATACGCACATGTGCACTGTCCAGCCACTCATGTGGCCCGGTGGCCAAGAACCCCAGCTTGGTAGTGGGCCATGGCCCATAGGTTGGGGACCTCTGATCTAGAGTTTCTGGCAGTCATTGCATAAATAAAATCCTTTGACTGCAGTACTACCAAGAATACAGACCCAGAGCATCTTCTCCTTGTGTATTTCCATCTTTGAGTTTAGAAAAGTAAAGACCAAGACCAAGTGGCTTTGGATGTTGCCTCCCAAGGACCATGTCGACTGTCTAGTGTTGACTCTTGCGGGGGAAAATATACCTGCTTCGGAGCGGGTTCGCAACTTGGGTGTCCTCCTTGATCCACAGCTGAATTTGGAACATCATTTGATGGCTGTGGCTGGGAGGACCTTTGCACAAGTTCGTCTGTTGCACCAGTTGCGACCCTACCTGGACCAGGAGGCTCTCCTTACAGTCACTCATGCCCTTGTCACCTCACGTCTGGACTACTGCAACACGCTCTACATGGGGCTACCCTTGAAAAGTATTCGGAGACTACAGTTGGTCCAGAATGCAGCTGTGCGAGTGATAGTGGATGCTCTTCGATACACCCACATTACACCTATCCTCTGTGAGCTGCACTGGTTGCCTATTGGTCTCCGGGTCCAATTCAAGGTGTTGGTTATTACCTTTAAAGCCCTATATGGCTCAGGGCCAGGCTATTTGCGAGACCGCCTACTACCTCATAGTTCCCTTCATCCGGTTAGATCCCACAGGCTGGGCCTCCTTCAGGTCCCGTCGGCCAAGCAGTGCCATTTGGTGGGGCCGCGGAGGAGGGCTTTCTCTGTGATGGCGCCCACGTCTTGGAACCAGCTCCCCCCAGAGATTAGGACCGCTCCCACCCTGTTGGTTTTCCGTAAGCTGCTTAAGACCTGGCTTTTCCGGCAGGCCTAGGGTTTATAAAATCTGACCCCTGGATGACTGTTCTTGTACTGTTTGTTTTGTTATGTTTTATGTGTTTTTATTGTTAGCCGCCCAGAGTCCTCCGGGAGTGGGGCGGCTTATAAATTTTAAAAATAAATAAATAAACTCTGAATTTGATACCTCTGTATTTCAAGAGGCAGAACATTCCAGAATATAAGTACCACACGTGGAAGGTCCACCTGCAGGCAGCAGTTCTTGATTGTATATATTTTGATAACTTTGCTTTGGTAAGGAAATGGTAGATTGGAATGGAAGCAGTGCATGGGTTTATAAAAAATCAGATTAATAGCTATATCATTGTGTAGAAATGTCCCAAAGACCAATTTTTAAATACAAATATTTGATTATGTTATTCTGACTTTGATCAAAGAAGACAATTGCATATTGAACAAGATGCAAATAGATGGAAAAAAATTCTATCTCTTTCCTTTGGTTCCCTGTTGAATAATCAGTTCCTGTCTATGAGAAAAATTTAGCAAAATATTTTTTATTTAGTCAGGGCAGATGGATAGAGAGAAAGATTACAATTATATATATATTTTCTTAAATGTAAGCTCCATTGAACATAAGCTCCATTGAATATAGCTTTCCATTCATGCTTAGGTTTCTTTCTTCACTAGTCCCCCTTTAAGAACAGCATGGAAATCCAGATAAGACATACGCCTATCAAAAAAAAAAAAAAATATTGCAAAATCTGTCATGTTTTTCTTGAGTTGCCCAAAAGCATAGTTTCAATATCTAAATCAGCTTGTAGTAACATTAGGAGAAAATAAACACAAAGAAAAAGTCTGATATAACACCAGTCATTTCTTCTTAAAATATTTTCTTTCAAGGCTTAAAAGAACATAATTTCTAATAAATCTGTTTAAGACACTTGAGACAAGAAAAACTGGAAGGAACACAAACAAGCAAGGCAATTCTGGATGGCATTTTCCACTGCTTGTTTTCTTTGATTCACTTTTTGCTGGTTTATTATTGGCTTTTCTGATGGGGGAGAAATTATTCAGAAATCATAAAGGATAGAGTCACAATCTATGAAGCCAGTTAAAACCAATGGGGACTGCAAGGAATATTGTTGTTGAGTAGGGAGTTTATTTTCTGAATTATATTTATTTTTGTGAGCATTTGTTTTAAGTGCTGAGTGCAAAGGAGACCTGAGGGGAAAAAGAAGAAAGTGGCAGCCTGAAGCAAAATGTCTGAATCTTGTCCTAATCTGCTTATCTACCCTGCACATTGGTTGGTGTATTGTGTTACTAGTAGGAACCACTTAACTGACTCCTAATCCACTTTACAGATTAGCAAGGATGCTCAGCAGAAATCCCAAACAGCTGGCCTATTAACAAAAGGGTAGATGAAGGCCTATTTGTAATTTCCTTATGGGTAAATGAGATCTTGATGTGCATTAGGAACTACATATTTAAACAGTTTTTTAATGGAATAGATTTGAAAAACATAGTAACTTTGCTCTACTGAGATCATTTTGAAGCTTCAAAAAGTATGTGGAAGGAGAGCTAATAGCTAATAGGAATCCAATTAGATTCATGACCCAATTCTTTATGTACTTACTGGGCTTCACACTGAAGAAGGAATTTCAAAAAGAATGTTTGATAGAACCACCTTCACAATAATAATCTTGCTACCATAATTCAGAAAGGATTTGGCAAGCCTTATTGTACAGTCAGCAAAGCCAGGACACATTTGAACTCTTATCCTGCTCAAAGTAAGGAGGTGCTAACAAGATCAGCGAAGGTGTTAACTGCAAGAATGCAAAGCAGCTAGAGGGAGTTTATTACTGGGCTAACACTGAGAATCAAGGCATTTTAGGTAACTGTCAAAGAAATAAAACAATTTAGGGATGTGGGTAAGGGATCATTGTTCTAATGAAAAGCCTTATTGTTTAATAACAGTAATGTTTTCTAATTTGTATTTTACATGATATATCAGTATGTACAATCAGAACTCAACAGTGATAGTAGTTTGTGAGTTACTAAAGAGAATAGATCAATTAATTTGCTGACCTAATGTAATGATGTAACCAATCAAATGAAAAGCTTAATTTGCATATACCAATAAAGAGTTCTTAGAACTCCTTCTCTCTTTAGGCAATATTTCCTTTCTCTGATTAATTATAATTGTCAATAAATCAATATATCCTTCTGTGTAAGTGTACCCTGGTTTGCAGGTGTAAATGAACCCTTATGGGAGGAAACTTTTCTACTGCAACACTGACTTTGTGGCCACAGTGAAATGGGTAGGACTTGAAAGCAGCAATGGGTGGATCCTGGAGATAAAAATATTGTATTGAGACTTAAAGATAGGTACAAAAGAGGAGAAGCGTATGGTATGAATTGATCAGATGAAACAGGTAACAAATTTGTCCTATATTAAAATATTTTCCTTTCCCACAAATCTTGAATGGGTTAATCCATCTTTGTCTTCTTCTAAATACTGAAAGATTTTATTGCTTTATTATTTATTTTTAAATGTCTACACTGTCAAATCATATGCCTCATGGCAATTTATGTAACAAAGCACAATCACTGCATGGTAAAATCAAATAGATAAAATTTAACAATCCATAAATAGAAGAATTTAGTTAAACAATATCCTATCCAATCACATAAACGGTAACCACAATAAGAATGGGTGGCCTTAAGTCCTTAAAATTCTACAAAATAACTTAGTTTTCACTGCTTTGTCAAAGCTATGAGGCTGCAGTATAAACAAAAGACATGAATCATACCCCCTTTTACCAATCTAACCTATAGATAGCCTATAGTAGAGATAGGTACACCAGATGGAATGGCTCTACCTGAATATGGTACACTTTCTAGAGTCTTACTGGACTGAGGCAGTAAATAAATCTCATAAGTAAGCAAATAAATGGAAGTTGTAAAAGTATCTGTCAAGTGCTTAGCAGCCTGATTTCAAAGCTAGTTTTCCCAAAGTTTCATTTACCAAGAATTACTGGAGGAAAACAGGATAAGGTTATCAACAGCCTTTGATATGCTTTTATTTTAAAACCTTATTGATTAATTAGCTATTACTCAATTAGTTAAGGCAGATATATTTTCACTCTTTCACTAATGGTCTTGGCATGAATTGGTAAGAAAGCCTTTCACAGATAAATGAAGAAGGTCTAAGAGGCCAGGTTGTGGATTTTCTAAAGCTCTGAACATACCATGCTCTATAAGATGTTATGATTATTTTTGTTATATATTATTCACTGGCCTAATATATTTTGATAAAAGGTTATAATTGTTTTAGAAGACAGCAAACTGCAGGTAGATCTGGGACCCACATAATAGATGCCTGGTCCATGGTGACTCTTGCCATGAAGAAACATACAGAGTGGCAGGATTCCAGAGCAGTGAGACATCTGATTGAAAACCCACCAACAAGAGAACTGTATTTGGTTTCCGGGCTTCTCAATTAGGGTAGATGACTAGATAATACAAATCTATTTTTCTGCAAGGCAGTTAATTGGAAGTTCAAAGCCACAGATAGTGCTCAAACATGATAACCTCCATTAAGGGGAACATATGTCAACATTGGATTATGTTTCCTATGATGGGTTTGAATAAAGCAGTTCAAAGATATTGTGGATTGTCTGGGTCAGGGCTGAACTACAAATTAGCTTAATTGGCTTGAAATTTAAATTGATTTAACATTAATTAACTATAGTTGCTATAAATATTTCTCAGGCATTCCATATTTCTGTCACCTTTCAGGATAAAATTATATTTAAAAGACTCTGGGGTCTTGGTGGGGGGACTAAATTGTCAGCTGGTGTCCCAATGTTCCAGTATAAATTTAAAAAGTAGACTAGCTTTGTGCCATGCAATTACTGTAATTTGTCTCTAGTTATTTCACAGCCTTTCTTAGAGATGCACAAATACCCCCTTGTGGGACTCCAGTGGTGGTGGAGAGGGTAAAAAGTCAAGATGTGTCTGCAAGCCAGCAGTTGAAGACCCACATATTAATAAATGCATGTGATATTGGCTCATGTACCAAAGGGGCAGGGTTTCAATCTTGCAAGTGCAAATACCACCTTGGTTTTTTAACATTCCTTGTAGATATCTCTAGAATTGCCATTGATACTCTAAAGTCATATTCTCTAAAGCTCTACAAAAATAATCAAACTCTTATTCCCATGGAGCAAATAAGTGAACTATTCTAACTATGTTAATGTATTACCAGTTAAAAATATCTTTCTTTGTCTCCTGATTCCTCCTTGCTAGTTATAGAACTAGTTAATGCTTTAGAGTAAATTGCCTAGAGACAGCTGATGAATTATAGATCACTGAACCCCTCTATTCAAGTTACTAAGTGTTAAAAAGCAATACTTCATTCAATTCTCTCTATGAAAACATTGATGGCAAACGCATCACAAAATGTGATTTTCAAAGATAGTGGAAGATCTATAAAGCACTGTTTGCAATGGTGTTTTCCATTCCAGGCAACTATATCAACAAACAAATTTGTCTCTTAATAATTAGTTAAGATGATTTTTATTCCTTTTGCCTGACATGAGGCTGCCTATTATATTTGGGGAAGTTTTAATCATTGTCAGCTATGACACATTAGCTGTTCTCACAGCAATTACTCTGACTCTTAATTTCTTAGGTTTGAATTGGTGACATATCTAATGGCCAGCAGGTAAATGTAATTCAGTGAGGTACTGTTCCAGTGACAGGTATAGATTATGTGTCCAAATATCCAAGTAAGATTACTGTATGTTTGTAATCTTTGTGCTAAAGTGGATTTCTGATTCCCTTAAAATTGTCTAACAACACTAGAAAGATTTTTCACATAATGTTTCTTATTATGCTATCTAGATGTAACACAAAATGACCCTGTACTTGCTTTGTGAATTTACAGTATGAGTAGAATGAATCTTGCATTCATGACTGAAGAAGAGGTTTAACTCAGTTTGGCTGAGACTATGAAAACAAAGGTCCAGGTCTTCTTTCTACCATGGAGTCCACTAGATAACACAAGGGCAGCCACAGCCCAAGGTAATTGACAGGGCTGTTGTGAGAAGATAACATGAAGGGAAACAAAATACTATCTGGACTTTTCGTAGCATGACGTCTTCAAATTGACATCCAGACAATTAACTGATAAGCCCCCTGCAATACCTCTAAGAAGAAAGACAATAACACTGAAAATAGAACTTGCTGCTAGATTGATGGCTGGGAATTCTTGGTGATTGGGTTGGATGATCCAGGAGGTACAGTTTGGGTCATGATCAAAGGATAATCTCTATTTGAAGAGGGTGAAAAAAATGAAGGCAAAAAAAAAAGACATACTGTGCCAGGCAGAAACAATCAATTAGGAAAAGATGCCTTGTGTTGAGCAAGTTCATAGAAGGAGAAACCTACCACAGGAACAACCAAACAAACGGACAAGAGAGTTAGAAGCTCTTCTGCTTTCCTTTCCTTTATTAAATAGTTTGGGAAGTTGGGATGTCTGTTCCTCCTAACAGTTAGCATGGTTCTGAAATGGCAAAAACAACAAGTCTAAAAGTTGCAGTCCAACAGCTGAATGATTAGCAGACAAGACAGAAAATTCTGCAGTAATTAGCAAGAGTCTCAATATGATTAGAGAAAGCAAACGGTTCCTCTTGAGTACAGTATGTGGCTTAGAGGAAGGGGGAAACTGGCTGGCTGGATCTATAATAGTGGTTCTCAACCTTTTTAATGCCGCAACCCCCAACCGATCGTAAGTCGAGGACTACTCAACCGGTTGTATGTCGAGGACTACTCAACTGGTACAGCACCGTTTGCAGAATGGGACTTTTGGCGGGCTCAGCAGGGCAGAGACAGCCTGGACAATTCCTATTGGCTTTTGAAAGCCAATAGAATTAGACTCTATTCAAGAGAGTCTATTCTATTGGCTTTCAAAAGCCAATAGAATAAAAGGGAGGAGCACAGCTAAGGAAAAGGGGAAAAAAATGGCGGACTACGTTGTTTGGCGACTCCCGTGAAATGGTTGTTCGACCCCAAATGGGGTCCCAACCTACAGATTGAGAACCACTGATCTATAAGATGAAACCTGAAGATGGCCCTGAAACTTTTATTGATAACTTTGAAAGAGTGGCATTGGCAGCTGTCTGGAAATTGTCAAAAAAAGCCCTGATATTAACCTTATGTTTATCATGGCTTGTCTAGGAAGCAGTTATTATTGTTCCAAGAGGCTAGGCAATACCAGAAGATAAAATGTAGCAATTTTAAGTATACTAAATATTACAGAGAAGAGAAGGAGAATGGTATGACATACTGAAAGAGTCAATTCCTAAACAATCAGGCAGAAGATGTATTTCAACTTTCTGTGGTTCTCTGATATAGAAATTTCTATATCAGAGCAACTGGCCAAATTAGTTTTGCTAGAGAATTGTTTAGCATTCTACTCCCTGACACTCACAATTGGATGCAGTGCAATAAGCCAGAGAGGTTGACACAAACAATCTGAATAATGAAAGCTCGTATCCCAGCTCATAAATCTACATATCTATAATTATGAGTCAGAGTTAAATGAATTTGAAGAGGGCAAGGGACATTTGACAGGACCATTTTTCAGAAATGTCCCAGGTTTGAGAAAAAAGCTATTTAAAGAGAAATCTTGAAAATGTCTGTCTCTTGGAGGGAGGAAAATCAACTTATCCGTTAGTCTTCAGACTTGGTCCCTCAGACCTAAAGCAAACCAAGGAATAGAGAGTACCATAAATGCCGGCGTACAAGGCGACCTGGCGTATAAGACGACCCCCGTCTTTATAGCCGGGCCGCATTCCTAGAACGTCGTCTTATACGCCGGAAACTACCAGTATTTCCGGCGTATAAGATGACTCGGTGTATAAGACGACCCATGTCTTTGGCGCCGATTTCAGCACTCGCGGAAGTCACCTTATACGCCGGCATTTACGGTAGTTATCTCAATACAGAGCATCCAGTTCTTGGAAGGAGCAGCCAATAAGATCAAGAACCCACAGATGTTTAGGAAACAGATGCCTGAGTTAATGTTATAGTGGATACTACTGGTAGACTGTCCCTGATTTCCTAAGAGACAAAAGAGAGTCAATGAAAGAAATATTTCTAGTCAGATGCAATCCATGGAGATAAGAAAACAAATTGAACTGAAATCAGGATCAAAGGGAAGGATTAACACTAGGGAGGGATTGCTGAGAATTTTAGATGCTGCAGCCTTCTTTTCTGGGTGGATTTGCAGCTGAAGATGAACACTGACAAAGAAGAGGCAATAAAGGCCATAGGATTCAAAATTTCTATTGACCAATTATGATAAAAGAGGTTAAGTTGTTTCATGTGTCCTCCCTCGAGTGATGGTTTACTCAGATATTAAGGGTTCTTGGAAGACTAAAGCATATCTATAGTTGGTCCAATACCGAAATGCAACAGTAAGAGCTCCTTTGTCCAAGTCAGAATAAGATAGATATTGAATTTTTGGGTATTAACTATTCTTGCTTCAAAGCAAGTTTCCTCTACAATTTGTGATTGTGCTTCAGTGAGGCAATTTGACTGAAATTTGTCAGAAGCATCCTTTGAATTTTTGCACAATTCTGTTTGATATGCATGATCTTGGCAAAAGCCCCAGACTATGCAGATTCTTATCAGCCTTCTTCATTGCCAAACAGCCCTACTTTAGGCCTGTTGGAATCAGGGAGGATGGCTACAAACCAGACTGATTTATGGGCCTGTCTGTTGGCATTTCTCCCTCCTCATGAATATACCAGCTGTTAAAGTTCCAGCTTTCCCTTGAATTGTTTGTAAAGTACTCCGAAGGGCTGCCAATAGCTACCTAAGTAATTGTATATTCATAAATGCCAGCTTTTCAATGCCTGCCTGACAGCAGTCTCTGCTTAACTAAGAATTGGAATATGAAGAAAATGGAGGGCAATAAATCCATCCCTCTGCTTTCCCCACCAACAATGCAATCTTAGATTTCTAAATTTAAGTGTTTTCCTGTACAAGAAGATGTCCAGCATAAGCAGGTAGCCATCACTGAAACCAATATGGTAGCGTTTCCTCCACTTCTGAAACATTTTTCCCCCCCTAAAAAAGAGTCTCTTTAGCCTTTCTCCATAGTTGAATGGGGAAAAAGTTCCATGGTTCCTTTAGTTTAATTCTGATTTATTGGCCTTCAGTGAAGGAAATACAACTTCTTGTCTATGGCTCAGTTTCTGTTCTCTTTGTTAGCTTGTTATACTTCTGTACAAGTCTTACATAGTTATAATGTTGCACAAATCTCATCTCTCCCTTACATATGCTGAATGTATGTAAGAGCCGGATCGTGTCTGTTGGTGTTGCTTGGATTATATTAACCTTGGCCCTTATTCAAATAGTGAAGTAGGTCAATACAATAAGGTAAACAGCAGACTAAAGTCCAAAACAGATCAATTTTGAAGGAGTTAACAGTAATTTAAGAAATAGGTGATAGCACTGGTTTAGCACTGTGCAACAGATCAAAAGTGTAACAAAATAACAGATCAAAGTTATCTCACTGATACGATCTATAGGAAATTCTCAGAGCAGCACAGGAGGAGAGTTAACAAATAATATTGGATCATTATGAGCTGGATTATACATTTGGTAGACAAAAAGTGCTATTTTATTAGACTTCAAGTAAGATCTTCATGATTTCAAACCCCACCCATGCCCAGATATAAGCAGATACATTATTTCCATATAATCTATTATGACCTTATACATAATATAATTAATTCTATTGTTTTCAGACTGTAATATCTGGGGGGAGAGCACTTCTATTTCCATTGTTATGAAAATAATTTGTTCTGACAATTAAGCAAGTCACTTATCCCAAGAATTCTTCTATGAGATTACATGGAATAAACGTGACGTGGTCTGTTCCTGAACACTGGTGACTGGAATTAACAATATATGTTCTTGTATCTCCTGATTCATGGATGTTAGGATCTTTGTCATAAAGTACCATCTTCATGGATTAACTACTCATGAGGTGTGATAGCATTAGAGTAAATGGAGCTTCAGTGCATAGATCCAGTGAAAGTACAACTTTTATATCCTACTGAACAGGAATTGGCCTAACAGATTTACAACAGTCACTTTTGTAAAGATGGCATGTTGGAAAAGATCTTTCATGATCACAGAAGTGGCTGTTGTGAATAAGATTATTGTACAATACATTTAAACAACGTTGCTTTAGTATAATTTAATTGAACACCACTGGCATTGTCATAATCACCATCATTCAGTTGCAAAAGACAGCTTTACTTGGAACAGCTTACATCCTGCAATGATACCATGTGCCCATTCCAGGTTCTTGGGAAGTATTGAATAGGTGGATAAATATGCCAAATCCAATCTAAACATCTGGCTGACTGTGAGACCAATCTTAATTTACTAAATTTATATATCACTCAAATCCCAGAAACCCTGGACACTTTATATGACTTTTAGTGTGTGCTAATTGGATGGATGCCCTAGTGAAAATAAACTGTAAGTTGAAGTATGTGAACCAGGCCTATAGGTAGTAGCATCTGTCTTTGAAAATTAGTTTATCTAATACAATGCTTGCAAGCCATTACTAGGAAGTTCTCTTTCTTTTTAATTTTTTTTTTGATTTATCATAATATAAAATACAAAAAGAAATTTAAAAAGTAATAGAAAACTAGAAAAAGAGGGAGGGAAAAGAAAAAAAAGGATAGTGTGAAGAAAGAAGAGAAAATAAAAAGGCACCAACTTCTGATCTCTTTTGCACAGTAGAAGATAGCAACATTACAATCACAACTTTTTGCTTTTACACAACAGTATATACATCTGTCTTTGAAACTCAGTTTATCTAATAAAATGCTTGAAAGTCAACTCTAGAAGTTCTCTATAAATATGTGATTTAAAGATGAAATCTGCCTATATAAAAAACAATTCTTAACAGTCATTTTTTCATCCTGTGAAGATCTATTCTTCTGTCATCAACAGCCACTGCTTGTCTCCACTGTAGACTATGTTTTTGTTCTTTTGATTCTTAGGAATGACAGGTAATCTACATTTTGTCTTTCATTTGTAACCTTGCTTTTGTATGAGGACAAGCTTATGCATTTGCTAATTAACAACCGTGTTTCTAACTGTCAGAGAACAACAAGAAAATCCATTATGCCCATGATTAAAGCTCAGTGAGATTACAGATTGTTTCATAGATCAAAGATGAACTGCCAAAATTCATTATAAAAAAAGAAAGACACCTTGACTTCAAATATTATCAAATCATTTGGGTTTTCCTCTTGGTAAATACATTTTCATAAAGAGGAAAAATCATTATAGAGTCTTAAAAATGTATACATTTTCTAAGTCTTCTACTTTTAACTGGAATGTGATCTTTCTTTGTACTTGTCTTTAATATTTTCATTATTTCATGAACTAAATTACGATTAAATGCTTAATTTTCATAGTTTGCTCCCAGATGAGAAAAAAACCCATCATCACTAAAGTTACCTTGATATTTCTGAAAGGGATTATGATATACATTATTTTTAAAAAACTATATTGCTGAATGAATGGCTGGCTCATAATCACACAGTGAGCTTAATGATTAGGTTGAAATTTGAAGTCTAGAACTCTCAACATCATTTTTGTGATATGGTGACCAAAATTGGCTGCAGTATTCCAGGTGTGGTCTTAAAAGTTTGCAATTGCCAGAGTTGCTGTCATATTTAAAGGGGTGTGACGCTGAGAGATAAATGGCTCTTCTTTCCTTCTTTTATCATATGCTGCTCTGCTTGTACTGGGTAGTGAGCCTATAGCAATAAAGTTCCAGCTAAGGCTTGCTTCTCCTTCCAATTTGGACACAAGCACTTTCTGAGAAAGGTGATTGAACATCAGTAGGGATTCTCAACAACTTTGACATTCCATCTTCTTTGCTTTGTGCTGCTGTGCAAACAACTCTCTGGTGCTGTAGACTAGCAGATTTATCTTCCCAAACTGGAAACTATGGATAGCATTCAGGAACATTACAGGCCCACAGACATTAACTATCAATAGTGCTGTGGACATAGAATGTAAAGGTTATGTTTTAAGCCGGGGTTAATTTGCTTAATTTAGCCTTCCTGATATGATTGACTGGATTTTGAATACCAGCAGTTCCAATACACCTGGGGAAAGCTGATACAGTTCATGTCTTTAAAGACCTATTGAAAGAATCAGGAGGTCTCTGGATTGTATAGAGCCAGCAAAGAGAATGACTGTTTTTCTGCTGGCTTTATTTTTAATGTTCCAAACAGGCTTATAGACCAATCTCACACTTGTAGTGCACTAGAAAACAATTACACTCATACCATGCATTCTTTCATCATAATGGCAAGAAAAAAAGAGATGACAGCTAGAAGCCAAATAGAGTTTCGAGATATTTTTCTAAGTGACATCTTAAAAAGCCAGTGAAGTTCTACATTAAGTTACTGCCATAATGCGAAGTGAGGCAAGGGCTTTCTCCTCCTTGCCAAGGTTAAGCTGCATGTACTTATATAACTGCTGCAAAATAATGAAACTCTTTTTTTGTATGCCGCTGCTTTCAAAGAATGTCTGCTATGAAAACTCCAGTGGTGACCATCAACGTTAGCTGTGATTGGCTGCTTTCTTCCAGAGGATCACAAGGTGGTGCTGTTTCAGAGCATAAAAATATACGTGAGGCTGATATTCTTGAGCTGGCTTTGCTCATTAAAGACAGAATGCCTCTGATTCTTTAAAGGCTAGCTAATAAGGGCAAAGAATTAAAGGATTCAGGAAATGCACTGCATGACACCATCCAGCAATCCAAATGAGTAACAGTAAATTGTTGTGGCTACTTTATGTTTTAATTTTGACATGGATCATCTAAATGCAAGATATAAATAGCCACGCTCTTAGTATGCAGAAGTTTACAATCAAGCTTATATCTCCTCTTTGTCTTCATTATTTTACAGATCTCCTTGAACCCATTTCTTTTGAGGCTGATTCTTTTTTTATAGTCAGCCTTTAAAGATTCTCTCCCAACCTCTTGTCTTTATGAAATTTGGGACAGCAGGCACAATTAGAGGTGGAAAATATAGCAGAATAAGGAGAACAGGAGCTTATTATTAAAAAATGATGTTTCACTACTTCCAAGCACTGTTGCTCAATTATTTATTAAAAGTTGGAGGCTTTGTTTGTAGTTTGCTTCTGCAAATCCTCTGACAGCTCTCATGGGCATACATAACAAGTTATTACGCAGCTTCAACTTTAATCCAGTGAGAAAAGTTTCATATTCTAATGATTTCTGCAAATCAGCTTCAAACGATAGTTTGCTAGTCCACCTTACAGATTGTAAATGTTGATAACAGTGCTAGACCAACCCTTGTTTTGGGAAAGCTTTGACCATAGCAAAAATAAAATGTCTTTGGAGGGACATCTCCGCTAGTTTTTGGACAATGTGACTGTTGAACACATTCAACATGGCTGCTGAAATAAATAGGATTTATAAAAAGTGGTACTTGTTGATCATAACCTGATCTGTGTCTCTTTGTTCTTGCAGCTGTCCCCTGATCTCTTTTTAAACAATTCCACATGGTTACACAGTGGGAGATGACTTCTGCCTAGGTCCAATTAACAGCCATCTGAAAATGCAACAGATGTTTGATTATCTGGACCATAATGTCTTTGGTTTCCTCATTTTCTACCTGGGGGATACATGGAGGGTATTTTCAAATTCTTTCCAAAACTCAACTTACTTATAACATCATTTAAAAAAATAAATAAAACTATAGGAACATTCAAATATAGCATTAAAGTACACAATTATCTCCTTTTTCTTTAAGTGATTTCTTAGCTGCTTTTCATTCTTTAAGACAATTTACAACTAAATATTAAAACAGATCTCAACTGATTAAGAGTTTTTTTTAGGAAAACGAAGACTAAACCAGATGTCCATATGTTGTTTAAATACAACATTGCTGGTCCGGGTATAACGTGTGGGTGTGCATTTATGTTTAATAGTGGGTGGAGAACAGGAAAGAAAATTACTCTCCTTGAACCAGAATTCCTCATGCATTGCTGTTTTAAGACACTTTTCATCAGCCAGGTTTTCATAGAAAAGTTGAGCCAACTAAGACCAAAAAAAAAAAATATCCCCCACAGCCATTCCCATATTTACCAGTAGTTAACATATATCCTTGCCTTATAACTAACAAAGAGAAGATGCTTGGATTTTTTTTTTTTAAATATGCTCATCTGGTTTGGTCATCAGGTCAATAGATAAAAATGGAATTAATTAATATTGCCTTTATGATCACTCTTAAAAATAAAAAAACCTTATAAAGCAAAGCCTTTTTTTTGTGTTTTGCTTTTGTGCTTTTGAGTCATTTTTGAGCCCCAGTAATCATATGGAAAGTTCACGTAATTTTCTTGACAACATTTTTGGAAATGGCTTGCCACCGCCTTTTTCCTAGGCCTGGTGAGACCATCCTTGTTGTACCAATGGAAGAGAATATTTGTAGCTCAGCGTTGAACTATGGGGCCCTTGGGGTTCACTGATCTTGGTTAGAGGGCTCAGAGAGCACCGAGGACTTCATCATTGTTGACATGGAAGAGGAAGGGCAAGTCCTGTTACAAACTGGCTGTCCTTGTGGAAGTGGGTAATCATGAAAGCTGCATTTATCAAAAGGCAAACAGAGTTCTTTTTCACCAGTTCTCTGGCCTGTATCCATAGGGTATTCTCCAGTATTTAAGCTTTTTGAGGTGTTTTGTCCTTTTTCCTGAAAGGAAAATAACTTGTCCATTTGTCTTTTTCCTGGGCAAGTGGATATTCCAGTCATGTCCTGAACTCAAGACCATCTTCAGACATCACTGGTTCAAAGTTGGAAGAAACTTTTTTTAAAAAAAATTACAGGTAATCCTCGACTTATGGCCTGTTGCTTAGCAACTGGTTCACTTCATGACTGTGGCATTTGCTTAATGACTACCACCCAAAAAGTCATAAAATTGGGTTGGACATGTGACCAACCCAATTTGCAACCATCACAACATGTAACATAATGCACAGATTCCATTATGGATGTATGTCAAGGACTGCCTGTACTATATTCTTTTGCTGAAGCACTCACTGTATTGCTTTTGTTAAACAATCAACTGGTACGTAATTTCATATTTGTTGCTATCACTTGAGGTAGAAAAACTTCATCTCATTCCCAAATAGGTTAAATGAATAAGGGAAGCTAAGGACTTACCGCTACATTTACAGGGACTGAGGTGGGAGGGAGGAAGGGTGAGTTCCAGTTAGTTTCAACAGAGCACCAGTTTATTTATTTAAAGTCAGAATGTGAGCAGCTCAAGGAAAAAAAGAAAATTAAACTGTCAGTGCCTAGGATCTGGTTCCAGAACAGAGGTGGCACAAATATGGTACTTGTTTGTAGCTCCTTAAAGCAGATATGCTTCTAGGGCCCAATTATGTTCAATAAGTATCTTTATCTTGATATTTGGTTTGGTGTTTTCCCAATGATGGTGGGGAAGTCTGCCAACTATGTTGAAGGAGAAATGTTATTGATATAGTAATAGACATTACACTTGGCTCCAGACAATGAAATTATTATAAGACAAAAATCAAAATTTAATGATTTTTCCAAAAGAGATATACAAATGTACAATGTTGGTAAAAAAAAATTAAAACTATTGCTGAGCAGTTTAAATATTTTGCTTTAATAAGCTTGATATGTGATAAAAATACAAAATTTTTGAATAATACGTTTTGCCCTTTGAATCTCACACATATATGTTTATGTATGCATAAATTGTGTCTATTTTTTTCTTTTACAGAGTTGGATTTTTATAGCTGAATGGTAATACTATTGCTAGTAAAAAGATGGCAGTGTACCATGCTTTTGACAAATGAACTATGGCTTGTGGGAAAAATGAATATTAAAACTATTCTAGTAGAAGCACATGGAACATAGGTATTCAACAAATGAACATGAAATTTAAAATAGGAACACAGTTTTTTTAAAAAAACTAAAATTGCAGAGACAATAGTGTGGTAATAAAGAATTATCACATAGCTATAGTATGCATTGAATAACAGAGCCAAGGGAAAAAAAACTATTATAATTATATTTGTTCACATATGTTAGAATTGAAATACTCAGAAAAGTCATGCTGGGTGGGGCCCAGCTTTGAGGACCCAGCTTTGTAAGGTTGCTTTGGAGTGCCCTAGAAAAATAATTATAGTTCTGGCTGTAGATTAACCAGAAACCTAGTCATATGCAGAAAATATGGAAAATATGGAGGATAAGAAATAGAATTAATCTTAGCATTGTGTGGTATTGAGACAAGGGAAGATAAAATGATACGATGCAGGAATGCCCCTGGCATCATGTTCTACAGATATGAAGATGTAAAAAACAGATAAAGAGGACACAGTGACTTAGTGGTTAGGACACTGGGCTTGTTGACCAGAACAAGTTGGCAATCTGAGACCAGTATTGAGCAACGGGTGAGCTCCCATCCTTGCCCCAGCTTCTGCCCACCTAGCAGTTTGAAAGCATGCAAATGAGAATAAATATATATCACTTTGGTGGGAAGGGTTCCGTGTGTCTCTGGCATAGAGTCCTGCTTGCCACATGACCAAGGAAGTGTCCTTGGACTCCCTCAGCTAAGACCCAGAGATGAGCACTGCCTCCTAGAGTCTGAGTCAGGGGAAATCTTTACCTTCTTTACCTTTAAATAGCAGGTGCAAGTAAGCACATAGAGGTAAACAGCATTATGTTACTGTATAAGGACTCCTCCAAAGATGAAGCTTAGGAGAGATTAGATCCCGAGACAATATTATGGACAAATCTGTTTCAGAAGCTGTCCACCATCATCCTTTTTTTCTAATTTTTAATTTTTTCCTGAAGATAAAATACAAAATACAAAATAAAAAAACAAAACAAAACAAGAATTACAAACTAGACACAATGAAGAAAAAAGTATATAACATATTTAAAATTAACAGTAGACATATAAGCTCCATTCTTGTTGAATGCCATGCCTATATTTCACACAAATCTAATAGGTTGCCCCCCCTGCATTTTGGATCTACAAATAGTTATATGTTTTTCATCTATGCTTGCTAACTTATTATTTTTACATCACATTCTCTTAACAAATATACCAAATGTACAAATCTCTTATCTATCAATAAAGTTGACCCAATTCCTGTTCATTGCTAGAAAGCTGTTAATATTAACCCCCCAAATTAAACTTCAAAGCCCTGTTAACAGTCCATTATTATATTTAACTCACAGAAGCCCCACAAATGGCTCTTGTAAGCTTGTCCAAACCATTGCCTCTAATCAACATAGTTAATTTTGCCATCTTTGCCAACTCAGTCAAATTCAAAATCCATTCTTCCACTGTGAGTATTGCTTTTCTTTCCAATATTTGACACACACACAATTCTTGCAGCTGTCACCATATACAGAAATAAGGTTCCAAATTGTTTTTCTGTCCATATATCCATAATATCTGGAAGAAAGGCCATCCTTGAGGGTATGGAAAGCAGAAACCCAGATGTAAGGTGACATTTACTTTGTATGTGGTTGCTATTCTCTCTTTAATACAATCCACTCACTGCCTTTTCCCCACAGTCATATTCATTGCCTTTAAATCTGAACTGAAATGCATTGTCCTGCTAAGGCAAAACATGGAATTACACTTTGAAAGAGCATGCCTCAGTTTGCAAGTTCTTTATCCTTAATTATCACTGGATTCACAGCTGGAAAATATAGCAAGGAGTGTTTTCAGCTAGTTATTTTTTCCAGCTGCAGCCTTTCTGAACAGTCAGATTTGGTTATAGTTCATTATGTCGATTGTAAAATGCACTACATGGACCTAATATGAAATGCTGAACCTGACAAAAATATTGTAGCTGGGCTGCTGACCAGTGCAAGGTTCAGGATCACATAATGCCTCTACTGAAAGGTCACTAGTTATTAATTGCTTACCAGGCACAATTATACTGCTATTAACATTTGAAGTCCTATAAATAGCTTAAGGTCTGTGCATTAAACTGCTTTTCCATTTGAACCCGTGTGACCATCAAGTGCTTCAGAAGCCCCTCTGAAGATGTCTCCATTGAAAGGGGACTATCTCTTTGAAACATGGCAAATGGCGTTCTCATGCATTTCACTCAGAGAGGGTGCAAACCCATTCAGGAGTTTGGCTCTCATCCTTGATAAAATCTCTAAAGACATTTCTTTTTTAAAGTTTTAATGGCTGGTTAATTTACAATATCAGTGCAGCTTTTAGGTTTTTGCATTTCATTCTTAATGTCTTTAGCCTCCTTGAGCACTCCCTTAAATAAAAAGTAAATAAACCTACTGATATAAGTCTAGAGATTCTAAGCAGTGATGTGATATATGACATTTGTCTAAAATAGAAACTGAGGGTAGTAAGTGCAAAGTCAGAGAATGCGCATTTGAAACAGTAGTAGAGAAACCACAAGCAACAGGAAATTGCTTTCCTCGATAACCTAAAGAAAAAAAATTGTATCAATGATGAATTGTATCCTATCTTTCAGTCCTAAAAGTATTGGTAGAGCAATGATTTCTCACTAATTTTAGTAGCGAGTTCTTGCAGGTAGGTATTTATCAGGATATTTATCTTTCTCTTGTCTGATAAATACACTTTCAAGCTATCTATCTTGTCTTGTTTTTCAAGTTTTCTCGTTTCCCTAGCCAAAAGGAAAAGCAAACATTAGAACAAATGGTCTCTTCCTGCAAGCTTTTCTGTGGTTTATAAAACATGGTGATTCCCTACCTCTTGAGGGGAAGAAATAATTAAGCTCTGTCTTATTGTGTAGTGGTTATGTTTTTCGGTTTAGCTATATTGTGGGTATGATAAGTAGGTATCATTAAATTTAGAGACTTAACTGAAGAACTACACCTTATTTTCTCTACATGAAACAAAAGTATGGAGATTAAATGCAACTCCTAAGGAAGAACTTTCTGAGTTTGGGAGTGATGCAAGAGAAAGCCTTTTCTAATGTTATTTTAAAGGCACTTTTGAAGATTTTATTGGTCAAATTATTTGCATCTCTTTTCTGTGTGGATTAGAGAAGCAATATCTCAAGTGTTTCATGGTCCCAAATCCATAATTGACCAGGATTCCTATTCCCATGGAAAATGGAACATTTATTTGTATGAACATACATGCACATTGAAACCTTCCTTTTCATATTGGCACTAACATGTCATTATTAGAATATGCTCAGTAATTGATATTGGTCACATGACTAATGAACATAGTCCCACACTCTTTCTACATTGACTTTGTGTGTACATGAGAAGTTTCTCAGATCCAAAAATTATGAAAAAGTTGGCTTCATGAACAGATCAGAAATAGGAGAATAACCTGATGTAGTGTTATTGTTTTGCAAATGGTAATGATTAGCAATTTTTCATGACAAGAATAATGAAAATTTTTCTCAGATAATCTCACTGACGTTTTCATACAATCCTGCATCTACCAAGGCCTCAAAGAACGAAGCATTTATAGGATGGTCCATACATACATACCTAAACAACTCTGGGAAGCAGGTCAGGTTATTGACCATATGATGAAATAATTAAATAAAAATTGTATCTTATATTTAGATAGCATAGGAATTTATGGTCATTCATGGTTGGCCTTGTGTGTCAGACTTGTACCTTTTCATTCCTTATAGAATTTCATGCTAAGATTACTTTCTAAATTTGCTCTTCTCTATTAAAGATGAGCCTAAATGTGGCCTTTCCGATCTTGCTGAGCTCCAATGTTCCTTAACTCCAGCAAACATAGTCTCTGATGATGAATGATGGAAAGTCTATCTATTGGGCCAAATTTTGTTGTATATATCAAAATATCTCTGCACTTTCGGAATTTGTGCTGAAATTGTGAGATCAATATAATTGATACTAGCCCTCTAGACAGCCTGTCTTTTTATCCTCAAATGCATCTGAAATCTTCCTGCTAACATTTTCCACAATCATCTACTTATTATTTATGCCTTAATGCCCCCAACCTATTATCTAAACAGAGATTTACTGATCTTATGATTCTGCCTCCCTCTTTTTCCATAAATATTTAATTTATTTCAAAATAAAGTTAAAAATAGAGGTAACAACAACAGCAACCACAACAGAAGAAAGAAAGAAAGACAACATATGCTAAAAGATTACTAAGTAGACAAATAAAGATAGATCGATAGTAATGAGTAGCATATCTTACAGCTGATTGCCAGACAGCTTAAAGAGACACCATTTCATTAAAAAAAGTCTGTCTTTTTTATCATTGATCAGAGATCAGGGATTACTCTTTGATTAAACAAATGTCTCTGGGTGTTTATTCTCTCTCCTTAGGCTCCTGGGGCTACTTCTTTCCAGTTTTGTGTCTCCTTTTTTAGTTCATAAAAGGACTAAAAGCATTTCTTTACACTTCTCTCCACTTTCTCAGATTGCCTGTCCATTTTTGGACAGGCAAATGCTACTGACGTACATGGGCTACAGACTCTGAGTAGACATCTTTCTCTGGATAAACAGCTGCCAGAATGCATAGCCCAAGGGTAGGCAACCCAAAACACTCAAAGAACCACTTGGACCTGTTTCCCACTGAAAACAAAACACTGGGAGCCGCAAATCCTTTTGATATCTAAAATGAAGATAACACTGCATATATCCTTTTTTACCTTTATATTATATATATCTCATAAAGGTAAAAAAGGATATATGCAGTGTTATCTTCATTTTAGATGTCAAAAGGGTCTCTCTCTCTCTCTCTGTCTCTCTCTTCCTCCCTCCCTCCCTCCCTCCCTCTCCCTCTCTCTATTTCTTCCCTTGGTCTGCCAGTCCTCTTCCCCCACTCTCTTTCTTTCTCTGTCTATCTCTCCTCTTTCTCTCTTTCTCTCTCTCTCTCTCTCTCTCTCTCTCTCTCTCTCTCTCTCTCTCTCTATCTTTCTCTCCCCCCTCTCTCTGATCTTCTGCTCACCTGGCAAGCTGGCTTCAAGCTGTTCTCCAACAAGCTCAGGGGTAGGCAACTTTGGCTCTTTTATGACTCATGGACTTCAATTCCCATAATTCCTGTGTCAGCATAGTTGGGCTAGCTAGCTCTCTCCTGCCCTTCCTGTTTCCTGCTTCCTGCTTCCTGCAGAGATGCAGCAAAGGGAGGAGCCCCACCCCAAAAGCTTTTCAGCTTGTCGGAGAACACCGTGAGTCTACTCTCTTTTACACACACACACACACACACACACACACACACACACACACAGAAAGAGAGAGAGAGAGAGAGAGACAGAGAAGCAGGAAAGCGCAAGTGCCTCTCTCTGCCTCTGTCTCTCTCTGCAAATGGCAGGGGAGTCTGGGAGCCACAGGGGAAGGCTCAAAGAGCCACATGTGACTCCAGAGCCGCAGGTTGCCAACCTGTGGTATAGCCTATTAAACTGAATATTTGGATTCTGTATGTTATTGAATGCAATCTATCTTTACTTTTTTGAGAAAATTCTTCATAACTTTGCTACTGTGTACTAAATTGTGATACTAAATATCCATAATTCCATATACCTCAATTGGTCTATGAGAATGAGCCATGCCTCAAAAATGCATTTAATACTTTTTTATTATTCTGAAGTGTTATAATATTTGATATAAGATAGAACATATAAAAAAGATGTGTTGAAGATAGAAATAGCTGGGCTCTTAAAGACTATTTCATTTTATTCAACATACAGCCAAACATCTACAAAGGGAGGCTGTTCCATTGTAGCAGCAGCGGGCAACTGTATCAACTTTACAATCTGTGGACTTCACCTCACTGGTATTAGCAAATTAAATAACATTTAAGGACTACAAAGTGAATTGATAATTAATTCCCTGTCAGTATGGGGAAAGTAAGAAATGCATAACTACTGTCTCAAATCCAACTAAAACCTTTACTTTAGATGTTTGAAAAGAGATGAAAACAACTTTTGGCTCCTTATGTAGGCATACCTCAGATTTATTGCAAGTTCAGTTCCAGACCACCACAATAAAGTGAATATTGCAATAAAGCAATTCACATGAATTGTTCTATTTCTCCATGCAGATAAAAAATATTTTACATATATTGTAGTCTATTAAGTGTGTAATTATGTTTAAAAACATATATTCCTTAATTAAAAAATATTACTTTACTGAAAAATGCTAATCTTCTAAGCCTTCAGCAAGTCATAATCTTTTTGCTGGTGGAAGGTCTTGTAAAAAAAAGAAAACCGCAATATCTGCAATGTGCAATAAACTGAAGGGCAATAAAATGAAATAGGCCTGTGATTTCCTTCTTTTTCCATTACTCTTCCAATCTTTATTTAATCACCATTTTAAATTTATTCTGAAGATAAATTAGTTTAATAGTCCTTCCATAAAAGATATCATACAATCAATGAGAAAGCTATATCTGAATTTTTACTATAACTTATTTTCCAAAAGGAATCTTTCAGAAAGATACATACAGTCCACTTTGCCTTAAGGTCTCAGATATGAGATATGGATGGTAAAGCATGCTATGCCCCAATATGTGGGGTTTACACATTTTTTATACAAATCCTTCCTTTGAGATTGTGGAAGGTTTTTTTTATGTATATAAGGTGAATATCCTCTGTTGTATTTTCAGTTATATTAAACCACTGGGAAAATGAATATAGATTTGAATTTGATGAATATCACTAGAAATTTTAATGGTATAGAATTTGTTTGAAATTTATTGCATAAAACTATTAGAACTACCCACAAAAGGTATGTATGGGAATATACACCACTAAATTTTAGTATTTAATATTGAAAATTTTAATATTGAAATAAAACATTGAACATGAACTATTCTACTTTATACTAGTAAGAGTACAATATACACCACTAAATTTTAGTATTTAATACTGCAATTTTTAATATTGAAATAAAACATTGAACATATACTGTTCTACTTTATATTGGTAAGAGTACAAACAAATTGAAACATTTAACTCTCACTGAATAATCCTTCTGGCTGAAAACCTTTGAAAAAATTGGAAAAATAACTAGTCTTATATAATAAATGCTATAGCTGTTTAATTATCAATTTTCCTAATGTATATAAATTGGTACAAAATCAGAAATTGATATAGTTTTCATTATGGACTACGAGGTTTTTTAAAACAACAGAAAAATAAAATACTTTACAAAATTATTTGTGAAGTTATGAAAATACCCACGGGGGTATTTTTAAAAAGTGGGATTGCTTTATTCCTGAAAACTTAATGCAGCAATAAAGTTTTAAAAGGATGCAAATAAATTATTTTAGATCTTGACAATATTTTTATATAATTTTTCATAATATATTATCTTCCTCTGTGCAAAAATCATTGAGCATAGAATTACTGAACAGGATGTTTAAAATGACCATATTTCTGTTTAAATCAGATATGTGTATTTATAGACACAAAGATGTGCACTCTCAAGATTCCTTTTCTTTTTTTCCTGTTCATTTTCTTTTCTTTTTAATTCTGCATGTTTACATTTGTCTATTTCTTTTGTGAATCTTTCTTCTTAAAAAATGATTTTTCTTTCTGAAAGAATAAGGGATTGCTATTTCTTCAAGCAAGTAGCACCTTCATGCTGGTAAGAAAGTGAAAGTAGAAAAAACAAAGAAAACAAAAAACAAAAACAAAAAACAAACATTTAGGCTCTGTTATAAAGGCTAGAAGGCAAAGAAGAAATAAGCAAAATATAAAAACCACTGTTTTGAGTGTATAGGAACAGTAAAATCAGGTCAAGTTATCATTATTACCTGGAAAAATGATCTATTCAGCAGATGATGCTTTTTCCTGTATTAGGAAACTAATGAAAATGAATTTTGCTTCCTTTCTTAATGGCAAAAACAAACTTTAATCAATATCGTTCAATGGCCATGGATTTTCAATTCACATCAAAGCTTTCAGTTCCTTGAATTCTTTTCTTTGCCTGCCAATTTGCATCATAGATCATCCAAAAAAGCCTGCCACATAATATTAGTAGCTGCCATATAATAGTAGCTGCCACATAATATAATCAGTAGAACCAATATTTAGGCCAGATTTTGTGTTTTATTAAGCACTGATATCCATGGAGCATGTATGTAGAAACACAATACTTTTTAGGGATTTTTCTGCTTATGCTCTTTCTGATTTATCTTAGTCCTTTGCCATGACAAGCAGGATAATATGAGTAGTTCTTTGGCTGCATTATCTGTTCAGGCTACACTTTCTCCTCTGGGTTCCATGCACGGCCTTCCCTTCTTCAGTACTGAGAATTTCCTTTGAAAAGCTATTACTTAAAGTCACTTGTTGATTATTTAAAAAAATATGTATTTAGAATTCTTTACATCCTGGAAATTCAGAAATAAAGCTTTCTTTTGAAAGACTGTACAGGTTAATACTTCCAGTTATAACCACAATGGAGCCTGCTCATTACAGTCATAAAACGGGCCAGTCATGTAACCCACCCAATTTTATGATATATTTTTTTTGTGGAACTTGTTAAGTGAACCTGGCAGTCCTTAAGTCAGTGGTTCTCAACCTGTCGGTCGGGACCCCATTTGGGGTTGAATGACCATTTCATGGGGGTCGCCAAACAACGCAGTCCGCCATTTTTCCCCCCTTTTCCTTAGCTGTGCTACTCCCTTTTATTCTATTGACTTTTGAAAGCCAATAGAATAGACTCTCTTGAATAGAGTCTGATTCTATTGGCTTTCAAAAGCCAATAGGAATTGTCCAGGCTGTCTCTGCCCTGCTGAGCCTGCCAAAAGTCCCATTCTGCAAACGGTGCTGCACCAGTTGAGTAGTCCTCGACTTACGACTGGTTGAGTAGTCCTCGACTTACAACCGGTTGGGAGTCGCGGCATTAAAAAGGTTGAGAACCACTGCCTTAAGTGAAACCATTGTTTGCTATTATTTGTTAAATTTGTTTGCTGTCTCTCTCACTGTGGAGCTGTCGGAAGCTTACAATAATAAGGAAGAAAAATGAAAAGGTGTGTAAGCAGAACAGAAGTAAAATAATAGTATGATAAAGTAAAAATGACGAAGGAACACAATGAGAATAAAGACTGATGAGTGGAGAGCAAGGAGCAAAACGTGTGGGGGGGGGGAGAACTACTTTGGTACAGTTTTGCTGAAAACCCTAAAGTAACTGGATTAAATGTCACATGACACGAAGATATTGCAAACAGCTATTCAGCTATTGCTGAATGCCGGAAGTGCAGTCATATGATCATGAGAGGAGGCAACTGTTGGAACCTTGGATTTCGGTCGTAATTCTCCTTTTTCATGTTGGTTATGACTTCAATTGTTGCTAAATGACTGGTCATAAGTCATAAGGACTCCTTGGACAGTACTACTTCTATGATCTTATGTTCCTTGTCTCACTGAAGCATTTCTGTCAGTGTCACCAGTAATGTGCCACACGCCTCTTTTTCTGATGCAACTTTTTCAGTGCAGGATTGGAATAGAGAATTCTAGAATTTAAACTCTGTTTTGCTATAACTTTTTTTTTTTCCATATGAAGTTGAGCACATCATTGGCTCGCAACCTGATGTTCCTCATGGTTTGTTTTAAGCATATTGTTGACATGAATTGCTTAGCTCTCATCCAGAAGGATAGGAAAAATATATCAGAAAAATCAATAAATGATGCATATCCTAATAACATTGAGGATTTAAATTACAGTTGCTGAGTGGAATACATAAATACCATCTCAAAAACTATTTTTATTTTTTATTTTTATTTTATTGTTTTCTTCTCCTGGACTGAATCTAACCTCATGTACTTTTCCATGCAATGATTCAAGGCTATAGTTTTCCCAATTGCAATATATGGATGTGAAAGTTGGACCATAAGAAAAGCTGAGCGCAAAAAAATTGAGGCCTTTGAACTATGATGCTGGAGAAGACTCCTGAGAGCCCTTTGGACTGCAAGGCGATCAAACCGGTCAATCCTAGAGGAAATCAACCCTGACTGCTCTTTAGAAGGCCAGATCCTGAAGTTGAAACTCAAATACTTTGGCCACCTAATGAAAAGGAAGGACTCACTGGAGAAGGGCCTAATGCTGGGAAAGATTGAGGGCAATAGAAGAAGGGGACAACAGAGAATGAGATGGCTGGATGGAGTCACTAAAGCAGTAGGCATGAGCTTAAATGGACTCCAGAAGATGGTAGAGGACAGGAAGGCCTGGAGGAACGTTGTCCATGGGGTCGTGATGGGTCAGACATGACTTCGCAACTAACAACAACAAATTTAGACAATTGCCTTAGAAAACAGTCTGAGACTTAACCTCCATTTTAAAAGTACTGAATCACTGTTTCTTTCTTTGTTGACTTGAAATCTAATCTTTTATCTTAAGCCAATTGTGATTTGTTTTGCTTAATGGATAAAGAACTTGAAATGGAAATTTTGGATATTTTGATTCCCACAATGGACGAATGGCTACAAAAGTTGATGGAGTCCATTCCCACAATGGACGAATGGCTACAAAAGTTGATGGCTGAATTGACTACTTTGATTAAAGAAAACAATATTTGCTTCTACTTGGAAACCACTTTGGAACTTTGTGCTTGAGGAGGAAAAAAACCCTTTGATTTTGGGTTTCGCTGATTAGATAGGTTTGCAATGATGTGTCCCTAATAAACTCTAAATACTAGTTGTAACAGTTGGGTCTTGCATCCACCTTCATCTAGTAACATGACTTGGAAGACATAAAAGTTTCCAAGTTAACTACCAGAGACTGATTTCAAATTGCCCTTGAGTTTCTAACGTAACAGAAAGGACAAAATGTTTTCCTTCTTTTGCCCTTTCTCTTGTAACCCTCATTGAGAGGAAGAGAAAAAGAAAGTAACATAATAGCTGAAAGCAATAATTGTTGCATCAATCTATCCTGGATAGGTAAGTAAACCTGATGACACTAAACTCTGAAACCTTGTCAGTTCCATCAGGTTCAAAATAGACAAGATAGCAGTTCAGCAGATTCCTGTGGGAGTTATTCAGATATCTCCAGAAAATTAATAAGCAGAATATGAAAGACTTTGGTTGTTGTTGTTGTTTGTCTGCCCTGTCTCCTCCCTGCCAATGATATTCAAATGAGTGGTTCCTCTCTTTCTTGCAGTAGCATTTAGCTATTTTAATAGACATTTATAACTTTTCTCTCCATGGATTCATCTGATTTTCCCATAAAGTTACGTAAGCTGATGATTTCACATATCTTACAGATTCCATAATAGCTTACTATTTGGACTTGTGTTCAACCATCATATTTTATTCTGCAGAGCATATAGTCTGGTGGACCATTGTGATTTTCATCAGCAATTTATTCAGACATAAATCAGACATATACTGTGTTTCCCCCCAAAATAAGATCTGGTCTTATTATTTATTTTTTGCCTCCAAAAAAGGCACCAGGTCTTATTTCTGGGGGGGGGGGGAGAGGCGTCTTTTCCAGTCACCTTGTGGCAGTGGCACCAACAGCCCTGCCCATCTGGCCCACTTCTTCTGTGGCCAAAGGAAATGCCTCTGCAGCTGAGAATGGAGCTCCGGCCTGCATTTTGCCATCAGAGGCCTTTCTGGAAGGCCTCTGCAGCTGAGAACTGAGATATGGATTGAATCTGTAGCTTGGTTCTCGGCTGCAGAAGCCTCTCCAGAAAGCCTCTGATGGCAAAATGCAGGCTAGGGGATGCTGCAGAAGAAGTGGGCCGGTGAGGAGAGGGAGCTGTCAATCCATGGGAGGCCTGGCTGCAACAGTAAGTGGGTGTGGGGTGCATGGGGCAGCTCCACTCCTCCACTACCACCCTAGCTTGATTTTTAGATGTGCGTCTTACCTCAAAAGTAGGGCTTATTTTTGGGTTGGCTTATATTAGCCCCCCCCCCAAATCAAACTAGGGCTTATTTTTGAGGAAGATTTTACTTTCAGGGAAACACGGTATCTGACTCTTAAAAAAACTGCCCATGATTTGAGTGTGCTTTTCCTTTCCTGTTCTGTTGTTTGTTTAATTATCTGTAGCTAATGAAAAAAGTGCTATGGTCTCCCTATCTGTTAAACTCAGTGAATTATTGCTGTGGTAACTGAAGACAGCACTGGAAAGCCATAAACCACCACTTGATATCTAGTACATGAAAGATTAAGGGACTGCAAGAGAAAAACATCACATGTGAAATCAAGAAACCATGATTTGCATTAATATAACTTAACCTAATAACTGCTTTGTATTACCTTTGGTTAGAATACAACCATGATATCAAATGAACTTGTGAAGTTTCCCCATTTAAGAAATATGTACTTGTCATTTACATCAGTGTTTCTCAATCTTGGTGACTTGAAAATGCGCGGACTTCAATTCCCAAAATTCTCCAGCTACCTAAAGTGATTGATCAAAGGTACATAATTAATAGGCCATTCACATTCCAAATTTGTAAACAGAAAATAAAATTGCTTAGTGATTTGGGCTTCATAATGTTGGAATGAATATTTGTCTTCCCCATTTTGGACTATTATACTCTGTTACTTCTGGCACAGCATAACCAGAATGCCAGAATGAGTTCTGCTGTTGCAATGATCGTTCTTTTTATCACCTGATGCTGTAGTAGCCTTATTTCCATGGGGAATCAAAGATAGGCAAGTCTCTTGTGCCATTCCAATTCAACAACATTCTGCTTCAATAAAATACCCATTGCTTCTAAATTGCTACACAAATTAACAATCTGCCCTGGGATCTCTATTGTACATTTTGTATTATTGAAATCCTTTTCTGCTGGCTCCAAATGTTTTATAATTCAGTTCTGTTAATTTAATATACCATACTGTTAGATTGTGGCAAACTGTTTTCTGTTTGTTTTTTTATTTGGAGTGTGCATCCTTATGGTTGTATCAGTGTAGTTGATAAAGTTACTCTAACATTAGTATTTGAGTATAGGATAGGGAAAACTATCTGCTGGGAAAAGTTATAACTGAAGAAGATGTGTGTGTGTGTGTTTGCATAATGCGTGCATACATATACTATATAAATATATAATGCAACTGTGAACTTTCCTGCAGGATTTCATAAACAGGGATAAATAAAATAAAATAAAACAAAGTGAAAATAAGTCAGGAAATGTTGATAACCAAACAATTTAATTTGTCCATCTTTCCATTAGGTGGAAAGGGGAAAATTACAATTTTTAAGATGAAAATTTACAAGATGAAAATTACAGTCCAGAAGGGAGGAGAATCTCAACCTCCTTAGTTGATCACGCTCTTTAGTAAAAGATGACTATTATATACTGGAACTAGTCAAGAAGAATTTCCTTACTGGAGACTTCTGATCCCTTCTAACTTGGACTTCTCATTTCAGCCTGTCTGGAACAAAATAAATCAATAAATCATTTTAATCATCTAAAAATACAAAACTTATGAAACGTTGTGTTGATCTTGAAACACAAAGAGGTATTTACTTGTTTTATTTACAAAATGGTGTGCTATTCTAAATAATTGAATTTGGGTGCTTAACAAAAAAAAGAGTAAACAGTCCATAAATGTAAACTGCACACCCTTGAACATGCATAATGTAACTGAAATTGTTGATTCAGTAACTTAAATCAAAAGCTTGACAAGGAGAGTGTTTAGAGCTTCCTGGGAGCAATGCAACAAGGGTCCAGTTTTCCACCAAGAATGGGTTCCACAGCATCAGGGGAATCACAGAAAAAAAAAATCTGTTTTCTAGTTCATGTTTGTTTCACCTTGATGGGACCTTGAAGAAGCCTTCCCTTGATGCCCTTACAGGTTGGCAGAATCATTTGGGGTATGCAGTCTCTGATGTAATATGGCACTCCATCATATAGGGTTCTAAAGGGGATAATCAGCACTTTTTCTGGATCCAGAAGTTTAATGGCAACCAGTGCAGCATCTGCAAAACAGGTGTAATGCTGCAATGGTGTGTTCCACCTACCTTTGGCCACTGCCTTTGTACCAATAGATGGTACAAACTTTCTGTAGATGGTATGATAGGATCACATCCTAGTATAGATAGATATATAAAGTCCTTTGAGATTTCTTAGCAAGATCCATAATGGATAAAAAGCTGTGCTTCAAATTATCCATGACAGGAAAGTCTCTGTACAATGCAATCTACCAATTTCTTGAGTAGGTAGAAAGCAGACAATGATCTTAAACTGGGTTCTTAGTACTTCAACGTTTTGTTTGAATTTTGAAAAAATATTTTGATTAATGCTGTAGGTTTCAGATTTGTAGATCTGTAATAAAATCAGCATTTCTGTTCATTCATTTCTTACATGTGAAAGTTACGTGTAGTTTTCATATGTACTATTATTCATTATCCCGAATTGCTTTTGCACCTTCCTTCCTCTTTATTAAATGATTAGTTCAATCCAAACCGTGTGATTAGGGCTTTTGAATCACAAAACAGAATTAATGGTGAAGACAATCTCATGTATTTAAACATTATTCTTAGATTTGAGATAATACACGTATAAAAATCTTGTGTTGCTGTGGTGACCCAGGATCTAAAATTAGAAATTTCTTGATTAAAAACTGGAATATCAAAGATCCCGAGACCTCCCAGGATGAAGATGGGGAAAAATTAAAAGCTTTCTGTTTCCACTATTCCTTGGACTCAAGGCTGTCTTTGCCGACATCTGAGAATTGGATGGCTAGCCTTTCAAACTGTGTTGTGCAATTAAAAACCACGTGAGGTCACAGATCAAAAGAGCTGAGGAAAATTGGGACAGCCATTTCTTTTTAATATATTCTGGTGGTTCCCTTTTATATTAGTATTCTGTGGATTTGATTCAAATGTTCTCTAGAATTTAAAAAAGAAACGAAACAAAATGTAGAATGCTCCTTTATACTGTATTCCAAGAATAAAGTGAAAATGTGATTAACTCTTTTCCCACAATAATGTCACCATAGTTAATGCTAATGCTAGAGAACAATCTTCAATGCATTTTAACTCATGGAGCCCCAGTCTTTTCAAAGAAACTGTTGCTGACTGAATGTTGATTTGTTTTTTTTTATTGTCTCATTTGTTGACCATAAACAGTCCTGTCACTAATACTGTATGAACAGATAGAAGTGACTGTATGAATGGAAATATGAAGGGCTATTTCTGGTACATTCCCATATTTCTTGATTTCATCTCATTAATATTCTGGTAGAAGCTCAAGGATACTTTACAATATTGACTGATCTAGTTGAGGGCATTCAGTATAGCAGCTAATGGCTATACAAGCTTAAACAATAAACCACTGAAATACACCTGAGCAACTTGAAAACTTAAATTGCTTTTTGGAGTAAAAATAAGGGTTTGACTCTAAATTTGGCTTGACTGGCAAATATGGCTTTGGGGTGGCTAGTTTATGCTGAGACAAATGATGACATGAAAATGTTAATTTTTTTTGAGCAGGTTAACATATCACTAAAAATGTTTAAATCTGAGACAAAAAATTAAAGAAGAGAGTGAATGGAACAGCCATGCAAGAGAATTGCATCACATTAAAAAGAAATGGCTACTCCAAATGCTTCCAGAGCAGAAATATATGGCAAATGGACCACTTGTTGACAAAGATACTTTTGTCTCCACGTCACATAATACTCAAGACTCATGAAAAATGTTATGAAAGTGATGAACAAGGAAGGTGAAGATTTTTGTTATTGGAGACAGATGTTTCCAAGAATAACCAATGCCAAGATTAAGGAAGGCATTCTTGTTGGTCTCCAGATCAGAGTTAGAATCAGTGATAAGCAGTTCAAATAACTGTTAATGGGGTCAGAGAATCATTCAAGAATCAAAAGCATTCAAGAACATCATTGAGAATTTTCTTGGCATCTACACAGCACCAAGCTATAATTGACAAACCTCTTACAGCTTACAAGACTATGAAGTGCAACATATCATTGATGATTCATTTTCTGCTTTCACATTTATACCAGACAAAAAAATTTTTTGGCTTCCTGAAAAACCTTTGGTGATTATGATAGATCTCTTCAGTTTGAGTTTGAAGTCTATCGTTATCACCATTTTTTTCCCCAGGAAGCTGAAAAAAATGTTGTCTATGTAATGATAACAGCTTTAGTTTTCAAACCACTTTCTGCAAAGATGCCCACAACTGGATAGGAAAAGAAGAACAGTACAATGTGACCAGAAGATTTAATGGATCGAGTCAAGTTGGTGACAATAATGTGTCAAGAGGTTGGCAGACACAGAAGAAATAGTAAATTGTGCAAAACCCGCCACCTGCCAACAAATTCGCTTTCCATTTATCAATGTAATATGAAAGCATAAAAAAATTTCAACCAATATTTTGCCTGTTCTGCTCAAATAAGGAATATATATGCAAATGCTTCAAATACTATTTACATTGAAATTTGCTCAAAAATTTTTTATGTAAATTCTGTAAGTTACAGTAAGTACTTTTTACAAAATATATGCCATACTGCAGCTTCTTTTATCTTTTTTGTCCAAGTAATATCACTTGATTTTTTTCGACTCTTCTCTTAACTACATGCAGTTCACTTAATTGGCTGCCATTTATTGATTTAACCTATTACAAATATTGATATTCAAATAAGATCGGGCTGATGCTTAGATTCTGCTTTTTTTTCCTGGTGATAGATGAAGTAATGTCTTCATACATTTTGTCACTTATTTTTCTGCTTGTGGACAGTTAACATTTTATGGTAATGTTCTTGCTATTAGCTTAACACTGAGTATATTTTTGGTCTAAGTGGAAACTTAAATTATGAATTATATTGCTTTTAAAAGGTTATCAATAAAGACTTTCCAAACTCTAATAATAGTTATTGCATTATATGAAGGAAGTTAGCATAGTTATGTATTTAATTCTTGCTGCAATTGTTTGAGAAATCAGATATATTGTGCTACATATGATGAAATGTCTCATATTTTCCCATTTGTTTTTAAACAATTGTCCAGATCATGTGGTAAAATGCTCAAGGCCTATATTTTATTTTTTACTTTACAGGTTTTATAACATTTTCTTATGTAGAGAAAGGCTAGTTTCATATTAGTGCCACCCAGGAAAAAAATATTCACTTTGTCCAAGCATTTTTGCTCAATTTGATGAAAGAAAATGTTCTTTCCATTTTTTTCAAAGGAGAAGTTTGGTGGAAAATAATGTTCTTGAAGACTTTTGTTGTTGTTATTAGATGGCTGAGGTTTTGCATTTTCTGTTTGTGTGTGTGTGCACGTGTGTGTGTGTGTAAATATTTTGTTCTGCAATGTACAATTCTACATTTTGTAGCCACTTAGGAATGATATTTTGAGCCAAGTGACCCAAGTTTGGTCATAGAAAGAACCCAACTAATGTATTTTCAAATCTGGATTGTAAGATCCCTTTTTTTTGGCTCAGTCATAACTTTGATCGGACACTAAGCATCTGATCTTAAGTTGAGGACTTCCTGTAATGAAAAGCTGCTTTGTTCTGTATGTTGCAGTTGAGATTCAGAGATGAAATTCAAATGACGAGTAGAAGCAAAGAAGTATATATGACAGAAGGTCTAGAGCCGGTCTCTGGTACCTATAACATTATTCAGTGGCAATCAGAAGGGAGAAAGTACTAGAGAAAGTACTCTAGTCCTGCAGCCAGTTTAAATTAATTAAGCTCAAAAAAGCCCCTGAGACAACTATAGATGAAAATTATTACTTACAAATCATCTAAGACAGATGATTTCATTTCCAACTATGATCATATAAAAGATCTGTCTGCTTTTCTCTTCATAGCAAATCTCCGGATAGATAAAGGTTCCCCACTCTCCTCTTCAAAATTCAGTGAACATGATGGGAAATGGGGCTTTATTAGATTTGGTTGCTGTAAGCTACTGTAACTGTAGATATATTCAAAGATAACAAGCCGTCAATCAGCTTATCATAGTAAACAAATCTATAGGACCCATTTAAACATATTTAACATACTCAGGTCCTATAAAAGCAACAAACATTTGCATAGTATTATTTCTTTTAAAAATGAGACCATGGGAAGTTATGCATTTTCTGGAGTGTCAAGGTAGTCCATAAGATTTCACCTCCTAACTGGTACTGCCTGACCTAACAACCAATAGCTGATCTATCAGAGTCATGCTGATCAGATTACTTTCCAGTGAACTGTACATTGCTGCATTTCTGACTTTTGCAAGAGTGTAGATGAATCTGGAGGGAATGGGGGGATTTTAAGATGTTAAGATGGCGGCACTTGGATTGGCTGCAGCTGCATTGGCTCTTGAAGGTGAAAAGATTTTGGAAGGATATAAGGAATATAGGCCACATGATTGGGAAAGTTTTAATGTATTTGAGCAACGTAGCTGGACTAATCTAACATACGACCGACAATCTTAGCTGGCATGGTGAGTTTTTTTTGCTATTTCAGAACTGTTGGCGAGACCATTAAAAATCGTTTGTGCTTTTTGAAATTGTTCTGCAGGCAGCAAGATCTGACTGCTGGCACAGCTATGGATTCTATTGCAAATCAGGGCTGTTTCTGAAGGAGGCAGAGGAGGAGAGGTCCCAGGTTTTATGGAGTGAAGAAACTGGATGAGGTTGTCAGCAGGCCCAGAGGAAGGGAGAGAGGCTTCTGGAGGAGCTGGGGGCAGTAGCAACGTGCTCCAGGGGTGAAAAGGAGCAAGGCGCCTTTAAGGAAAAGGTGGAAGAGACAGGATCAGAAAAATGAAAGGAGGCAAGGTTGTCATGTAGGAATACAAGCTAATTTGAGGGCTAATCCACATGGAACTCCGTTTCCATCTGTCCTGTTTGCCATCGTTCACTCCCTAGAGACTAAAATGGACGTTCTGAAACTTGAGCTGGCCACAAACAAGGTGGTGGCTCTTTGAGAGCTGTATGCAATGAAATTTCATTTTGATGTATGTTGATTGATGTACATTCAAAGTGACAATAAAGTTGTTGTTGTTGTTATTGTTATTGTTAGTATTGTTATTATGTGATGAGGTGGTAGAATGTTGGATCTAACTGCTTCTGAGCAGCCTATCTTTCCAGTTGTCATTCCTGGGGCACATCTTGTCTTCTAAGGAGCTTTTGGAAATGAAATAAGTAAAGAAGTGCCTATAGATGGTAAACAAGAAATGAATACAATCTATTATATGTTATCAACCCATATTCTTTAATACTAAAAGAGGTGAAACTTTCAGATTTCTTTGCTCATATTACAGCTATGTGCAGTTGGTTTGCTCAGATTAACTCGTTCACTTTTGGTAGAGTGGTTGGGTCAAAAATTCTCCTAAAAATGTTACATGTTTTTGCAAGATTCTTTGCAAGTAAAATTGCTCATATGTGTCTGGTTTTAGACATTGCTTGTATGGAATCTAGTATGATAATTAGGGTAATGTTTTACAATGTTAATTGGGGTTAATTTGAGCTTGTAGAGATTGAAGAAGTGGATAAGATTGTCTTTTGTGTGAATCCTGCCAGGATGTCAGCTAGATGTTCTTTTGGCTTCTTCAGGTAGCCAGGCAGTGGGGAGTTAATGGCAGATTTGAAGGTTAATGAATGCTTCTTTCAGATAAAGCATATTCCCATCAGTCTTAAAAGAGGAGTTGCACACCATTTCTTAAGAAACCATTTCTTGATCTGACCAAGCTTGGAAACTTCACCATTATCTAGCTTTCCCTTTGGGGTGAGTGGATTGGAAAAAAAAAAAAAAGTGAAGACTGAACTACAGAGACTTCTAGATAAAACTGATGATCTGGATCCTTTCCAGTCTGGATTCAAATTCAGACTGGTGTAGAAACAGCTTTGGTTATTATGGTAGGTTGTTGGTCCTGTTTGATTCTTTGTAAATTTGATACCATCAACATATGGAGGTATGGGAGTTAGGAACTGAGATACTGTATTGCAGCTGGCAGATTAAATTAGCTGTAACAGGAGATGAAATGCTGAGCCCTTGGCAACTCCAGTGTCATGTACATCTGTATCTGTACAAAATTGTTTCCTATTTTGTACTACACATTTGTATGAAGTCTTTCAGAGAGATCATTCATTGGTTTAGGTTGAAATATCATCACTATATCAGTGACTCTCTGCTAAATCAATATTTACCCTAGGCTGTCTACCTCAGGCTTGACTAGGCTGTGAGAATTTCGATGGGCCAAACCATGCTTTGGCTGAATCCCAAGAAGCCATTAGTCCTGTTTAACAGAAACATCCTGGCTTACTGATGATCTTTGTGACTCCCTGGATGGGGTTACTAAAGAAGCAGATCTGCAACTTGGGGACTTCCTGAACTCATGGTTCTGTTGAAACAACAGGTGGAAGATGTGGGAGCTTTCAAGCAATTTGATTTGATATACCAGTTTCAGCCCTACCGGGATCATGAAAATATAACAAGAGTGATTCACACTCTTATTGCAAAGTCTTGGACTAGTATAGCATATTGCATATAGATTACTTTTGAAAATGATCCAGAAACCATAATTATTTCCAGATGCAATGTTAACCATGTTAACGCATGACAGCAGTAACTATCATATAATACTAATTTACTGGTTGCTGTAGTGGCAAGCAATTCAAGGTGTATGTTTTGACCTATAAAGCCTTGTCTGTCTAGAAACTATCTCCTCCGGGTAGAAACTCCCCAGCCTGGGCATGCAAGCAGGAAATTATTATTTAGGGTCCTACTTGAGATATCAAAGGGGTATGGATCCAAAGGGATCTTTTTAGAACTGTTCCCTTGCTTTGGAATACTTTACACCAAAAAGTGCAACAAGCACCCTTCTTATTGACTTATTGCTTCAAAGGGTGTCGCAGTCTGATTGTTTTCCTTTTTGATAGTTTAGCGTTGGTTTGATGGCTTTTTATTTTGTTGATGTGTGTGTGTGTATATATATATTTGTGTATTTTTACAACCATTAAGGATATATATATATATATATATATATATATATATATATATATATATATAATTTTTTTTCTGAGGTTTTCGTGGGTGTTTGTATGTAGGTCTTTGTTGTTCGGGTTTTCTCCCACGTAAAATTGGAAGTGTCTTGGCGATTTCGACGAAGTCCCATTTGTCATCTTCAGGCTGGTGTTTTCAGCTTCGTGCTCCTTGAAGCACGAAGCTGAAAACACCAGCCTGAAGGTGACGAATGGGACTTCATCGAAACGTCCCAAGACACTTCCAATTTTACGCGGGAGAAAACCCAAACAACCAAAGACCTACATATATATATATATATATATATATATATATATAATATATATATATATATTAGTTTTCTGAGGTTTTCGCGGTGTTTGTATGTAGGTCTTTGGTTGTTCGGGTTTTCTCCCGCGTAAAATTGGAAGTGTCTTGGCGACGTTTCGACGAAGTCCCATTCGTCATCTTCAGGCTGGTGTTTTCAGCTTCGTGCTTCGAGCAGCAATGTGTGGTCTTAGCTGTTTCTTCCTTTTAACTGCCAGTGGGGGTATGAACTGATTGGGTGCGAGCTTGGCTGTGTTCTGATTGGGTGGAGGTGTGTTCTGAATGGTTAGGGGCTTGGCTGTGCTCTGATTGGCTGGGGGAGTGTTCTGTTTGGTTGTGCTCAGGTTAGTCTGAGTTGCAGAGGGGTTTGAGATTTTGGGAAGCACAGCCCTAATAATCAAGGGTAGCCAAACTTTTAGAAGTTCATGTCTTTTCCCCCTCCTCAGATGCTGTTCTCAAATGTGGAACAAAAATAGGAGTTCATCTTTGTTGAGAATTTTATAGAAAGATTTGATGACAGATCCTTTTAAATATTCAATGGGATTTTTTTATTACTTTCATACTCAGTGCCATTTCCTGCCCTATTAGTACACAGTAAGACAAGACTCAGAATATGACAGTCATATTTACTGGGGTTTATAAAACCTTACCCCTGGATGATTGTTTTTGTATTGTTGTTTTGTTATGTTTTATGTGTTTTTTATTGTTAGCCACCCAGAGTCCTTCGGGAGTGGGGCGGCTTATAAATTTTAAAAATAAAATAAATAAAATAAAATAAATGACTGTGAATACCAATATATTGACTGATTGACACTTGAAATCTGGGAGTTGTGTAACAGGTCTTCTTTCTTGTGGAGCTTTGAAGAGATATGAGCCACCACTATCTAACAACTCTAACAACTCTCAGTGTGTGAGATCTCCCTAACCCTAACCCTTAGAATTTTGAAATTCTCTTAACTGAAATAATTTCTAAAATAAATCCTCTTTCACTAAAGAAAATAAAAACTAGTAGAAGAAAAATGCAGGAGAATTTCTACATTATGTAATAGTTCTAAGAAGCTGAAAAATAAGACTTGGCATACATGTGGTTTATTAGTAACTGTTATTTATTTTGCTGAATCGTTTTTGTGTTAGCTTCTGCTGTAACTACACTCCTATTATGTTGTCTTGCCCTTGATCAATTTTCTATTTTTCTATATTTATAGTTCATTTTATATTTTTTCTTACATCTATTTTTCCACGAATATGTTGCTTTCATAGCTCATTGCTATAATTTAGCAGGTTTTCATTTTTTAAATATTTTTTACTATTTGTCCTTGAATACATTTTTTCAATTTTTTTTGACTGGCTCAATAAAGCTAAAATAAAACCAATTTTCACTATTCAACCTAAATATATTAGAAAAATGTGAATATATTTATATCTCAATTTCTTTCCAAAGAGTTCAAGATGGATATTCTTCATTCCTGCCATTTTACCTTCAAAATAATCCTGACAACCAGTATGGCATTCTGGTTGAGATATTGGATTGGAAGATAGAAAAAAGCAAGACACTCTACATCATGATTATGTAGGTCAAAAGTTTTGTTCTTCTTTGCCTGGGGGTTGGGGAATTTAAGGTATGAAATGGTGCATTAAGACTATTTGTTTATTAAAACTTCCCTAAAACCAGAAAAAATAAACTCACTTTCAAAGCTTTTTAAGGGATGAAATGGATACCTTGAAGCTTGGCAAGGCTTAAGGCATTCACTTGCCCCATGTTTTACCCTTTCTGGATCTCCTCAACTAAAGAATGCCATCAAATGGGACCTAAGAAATGAGCTTTTTTAGCTGCAGTACCTGAACTCTCAAACACCACAGTCCTCTCATATTAGATGGGTCTTGACCCTGCTAGACTTTCACAAAGAATTGAAGACCTGGATGTGCTTCTGTAGGTGGAGGTCAAGAAATTAGATGGCCTATACATTTTTGTTGGCCTGATGCTTGTTTTTAGTTTATTTTCAGTATCCATTGTAGGATCTTTAAGTTTAATTGATATTATTTTAAAAATTGTTTTAGTGTGTTAGCTGCCAAGAGTCATAATATAAATGTCAGCCATCCAAATAAAAATCAATGGGCTAAAATTTTGGTCTTGTTGAGGAGGGAGTGGGGAGGTTCCTGTACTCACAATGGGTATGTTATTGTTTTGCATCTCTGTACTAAAATATTTAATGAAAAGTGATGTGAGAAAAACTGATATTCTCTGTTACTCCATCAAACCAGCCAGATGTGAAGATTAATATAGTTATTAATGATGAGCTATAACCTTTCACTCTATGTTGTAGAAATTTTAATATTTCCTAGCTGTTTCTTGTCCTAAATTAATTAATGGCCTAGACTTACCAGAGCTACAGGCATCTGTTTCTGTTTGTTAAAAATATCTGTCCCAATGATCTTGCTGACAGTCCTTTAGACCATGAAACTATCAGACTCCAAAAGAAGCATATGCTAGTTTCATAACACTGACAAAGATGAAACAAGGCTCAGATTACAGAGAAATTCAAATGAAAGTTTATCTATTTATTTATTGTCCCTGAGCAGACATAGCCTTCCTACAGTAGTATATTTTAACATAAAAATTCTTCAGCCATTAAGTTTGATGAAAGAGATAATATATTCAGTAGGTAACTGCTAATAATCTCCTTCGCCAATCAACATTAATATGGAACCCCTCTACACCTTGGATTTTCTTAATATCTTTACTATCACCTGTACTTTTCTACCATTACTGATATAGATCTATATTAACTTCCTCATTGCTCTGATTTGCTTGCTGTCCTAGCCTCTTTGTTCATTCATCCAATATGGCCCTTTTCCCCCATGGAAATCTCGTGGGCATTTTGCAAGGGGAAAAAGAAAGTTTGGTGTGTATATGGGCTTCACTTTTTAGGAGGGTTCTCAATCTGCTGCAAACTGCTTGCTTTGAGCAAGCCTCTCTGCAGGATGTACAGTCTTTCCATTGAGTTTAATAGCTTCCTGTCATTTAAAGTTATTCTTGTACCTGTATGATGCTGCCAGTAAAGCAGTATGATGGTTGCTTTTCTAGTGCAAGTAGTGCAATAAAAGTTCTGTCTGCTCATAATGAGAGTTTTAATGTTTTTCATATTAAGCCTCTCCTCTGCTGGTGGATATTTAGGAATAAGCTTGCTTAAAGTGACCTACATAGAAAGTATTTTGTTTGGGAAATACTAGGTCCTCAGGTCATTGAGCAGTATATGTATTAAAGTAGGAACTATACATGGGTATAAGGTAGTCTAATAAAAATCTAAGACCAGGTTTATTCAATCTCATATCTTCCTATTTTGTTGGGTTACAATGTCCAGAATTCCAGAGATGGCTGGGGAATTCTGAATGATAGATCTGAGAAAAGTTAGTCAAAGGAAAATCTGGACTCCATTGAATCATCCTATATTGTCCACAGGCTGTAGTTAAAAAAAAAGGCAGTATAGGAGCGGTCAAATCTGTCCTGACTTAGACATTTAGGTAAGAAAGACCCTTGACTCCATTTCTTTGAAGTGAAAGGTCCTTTTACTAAAGTTAAGTGGTTAATCAAAAGTCAAGTTGGATCTGAGTATTTCCACGCAAAAGGTTGCACTTTTCCCCTTTCCCTAGCCCTCCTCCTTGACCAATCCATCAGTGTCCAATTGTATTTGTTTTTGATGGTTTGAGAATGACTTTGATGTTTGGCCCTCTTGGTGTCGTTTCACATTTTGTTCTCAGGCTAAGTGGCCTTCGTGGCTGGCTTATTCTGGTTTGGACCTCAGTTTCTTGTCAGCTTGCCTTTTCCTTCCTCTTTGTCTTCTCCATTCCCATACCCATCCTTTACTCCCAATTTCATTCTCCTTTGCTTGCATTTTATGGCAGGATGCCAGCAAAGCTAAGAAGCTGAAGATTGCAGGCCTGACAGGAGCTGTGATAGTGTGATAGAAGTTCCTCACATTTTTTTTGCACACTGCACATAAAAATAGGTGGAGTTTTGATTATACCATTACAGCCATCATGTTGGCTTTTTAAAATCACGCCCTGTGGACATCCCTGTTGTTGTATATCTTTATGTGCAGTATTCAATAAATGTTTATATGAGCTTTGATTAAAAAAGGGAAGTTCTTGTTCTGGATCTGCTTCTTGCAATTGAAACCAAATGTACTGGTGTCCACATGTTCTCCTTTGTGATTTCTCTGTTAGAAACCTGAGCTTCCGTTCTAAGTGATGGCCACAATAAATTTAAAAAGCTAGATCAGGATCTGATTACAAATTTATTATGGTGAGCAATCACCAAATATAGTTGCCTAGGTTTCCTATGAATATAAATTACTGTTTAAAACAGTTTAAAACTAGAAATTCATTGATTAACCCCAAAATATCCTTTGTAACTCTTCAGAAAATGGTTGCAAAGCAGAAGTAAAGTTTGAGTAATAAAACAAAGGTCTGACTCATCTCTCATTAAGCAGGCAATTTGCAAAAGGAATTAAGGTTTACAAGTAAAAGGGGATTTAGAGAAGAAAGAGCTATAAGTTTTTTTTTAACAGCCCATTATTAACAGTGTGCAATAAATCAATTTGTACCTGCAGCTTAGACAACCCCTTAACCAGTTGGACAATATTGGGTAATTATTTGAGGAAATACTGTCATTATAAAAGGCAATCAATGTCATATTGTTCAAAAGTATATTTTGTTACCTATTGTGCTTCCACATCCTATAACCAAGCTACTGTTACATATAAAATGGCAATGCACAAGTAAATATAGATGCTTAGCTCAAATTGGAAAGCAGGAGTGTCAGTAAGAATCAAAATAAATCATCTGCTCTGCAGTTTACCTAAAACTATTATAAGTTTTTTATTATTAAATGCAGTAAAACCAATGTAAATGATTTAAGTTATCTTAGCATGTTTTTGAAATAGCCCCAAACTGTGTGTATTAAATAGAGCTATCTTTTAAGATTATAGACTGAGCATCCAAGAATTGTTCTGGATTAATACCAGATCATTGTTTTATGTAAAAAAAGGAATAAAACTGAACATTACTCACTTTTGCCCTGGTAGAACAGCTGAATATAATGAACAACACCTGCAAAAAGTGAGGGTAGTATGAAGAGTAATTTAGGGATTGGATTCAGCCAACTTCTCATTTTCTCCCATAGGTCTATTCCAAGCAAGGTCTCTGCCTGAATACAGTAGAGGATTTTTTTTTAAACAAAATCATCTCCAAAAATGAACTTAGCCCTTCCTGTGCAAAGTAAAGTACCCTATGTTCATACTGGACTGATTCAGCCACTGGGCAATATTTATTTATGGAAATCTCATGGGTAATATGTAAGGGTTTAATAACAGTTCCAAATGAATAATGATGGAGCCTTTTTGGTATCAGGTTAGGATTAGAACAATCTAGACAACAGATGTCATCAACAACTTTTGTGATTTGTCTAGGTCTGTAACACACAACAATCTGCTGGGTATCTTAGTCCCAAGTTCTTTACATCATTAACAATGATGACCCCAAGTCTGCTTGTTTTTCCCCAGCCATTGGAGCAAGTTGAGTGGAGCCCTCTTTTGGTTGTTTTGTTATGGTCCTTGGCCATCATTTTCATATTTATATGTTACAATATATATATATATATATATATATATATATATATATATATATATATATATATATATATATATATATGTAGGTCTTTGGTTGTTCGGGTTTTCTCCCGCGTAAAATTGGAAGTGTCTTGGCGACGTTTCGACGAAGTCCCATTCGTCATCTTCAGGCTGGTGTTTTCAGCTTCGTGCTTTGAGTAGCAATGTGTGGTCTTAGCTGTTTCTTCCTTTTAACTGCCAGATAGAAAAACGCCCACACAGCATGAACAAGCGAGATGATACCTCCCGCCTACCAGCCATTTGGAAACCCGCCCTTATTGACAAACGACTCCCTAACACAAAAAATGATACCAGACCCACACTCACAAAAACCACACAGGATGTCACCACCACACATCCACGCAAAAAACAAACCCAAAGCCACACCGATGACGAGGCACGACCACAAACCAGAAGCCAGACCACAGCTGCATCATTAGCCACTTTAAACCCCTCCAATCCATACATAAAGCAAACTGACACCCTCCATGAAGAAGAAGCACGACCACGAACGCGAAGCCAAAAAATAAGAAGGCAGCCCAAAATCTCAAACCCCTCTGCAACTCAGACTAACCTGAGCACAACCAAACAGAACACTCCCCCAGCCAATCAGAGCACAGCCAAGCCCCTAACCATTCAGAACACACCTCCACCCAATCAGAACACAGCCAAGCTCCCACCCAATCAGTTCATACCCCCACTGGCAGTTAAAAGGAAGAAACAGCTAAGACCACACATTGCTACTCAAAGCACGAAGCTGAAAACACCAGCCTGAAGATGACGAATGGGACTTCGTCGAAAAGTCGCCAAGACACTTCCAATTTTACGCGGGAGAAAACCCGAACAACCAAAGACCTACATACAAATACCCGCGAAAACCTCAGAATATATATATATATATATATATATATATATATATATATATATATATATATATGTGTGTGTGTGTGTGTGTGTGTGTGTGTGTGTGTGTGTGTGTATGTTATGTGTTGGATTTTTTTGGTTTATCCAATGACACAATATTTTGAGTTGAGTAGCCTTATCAGCCTAGTTAATAAATAATTAATACATAGATTATATTCCCAATTCTCAGATTATTTCTGAGTGATAGTTGAGGGGGGGGGCAGAAAGGCAGAGAATACTGAGCGAGCATTTAGCATCATCCAACAAAATCTAAAGAACTTCAATAGGCTGCAATTGGACCTTTAAAGAGATATGGAGGAAAGTCAGAAGAGTGGCTCCTGACAGTCTCCCTAAGGTCATATTTATGTTGGAAATGCTAGGTTTCCACATCACCCTGTGATGCCCTCTTCCCTGTGTAGGGAAGAGGGCATTCTCTAGGATAGAGAAAAGAGAAAAAAGTTCAGGAAAAGACAGACTCCTGATTCTAGAAGAATTAGGATATTTTGGGTAGAAATGTCTTTTCTGTATCTTTATAAGAAGTCACAGAAGTCACAAGACACAGATGTCCTCTCCAGAGCAGGCTTATCATCAGTTTACACTCTATTAATGAAAGCCCAGATGCGCTGGGCAGGCCATGTTGTAAGGATGTCAGATCATCGCATCCCTAAACAGCTCTTCTATGGTGAGCTGTCTCAAGGAAAGCGATCGCACGGGGGACAAAAGAAGCGATACAAAGACATGTTGAAAGCCTCTCTTAAGTCCCTGGATATTAATACCCTCTCTTGGGAACTTCTGGCTCATGATCGACTGACATGGCGCACCTTGGTGTACCAGGGTTGCCAGACATATGAATACAGAAGGACAATCTTGGCACAAGAGAAGCGAGCACTCCACAAAGCCAGAGCTGTAAATGCAGAAGTAACAGTGTCTACATTTCTTTGTTCAGTATGTGGCAGAACATTCCGTGCTAACATCAGTCTTATTAGCCACCTACAGACACATCGTTGATGGCCCATAACCCACAAGATGTCAAGGTCTTCATCGAAATCGATGGACGAACAACTACTATAAGAAGTCTCTCCTGCTTCTACCATTCATACTAAGTCAAGGATCGTGGGATTATTTTGTAATCAAGCCAAGCTGCTTTATTATTCTTCCTCTTTTCATGAGAAGATGGCTATTTCTCATTAAAATGTTTTTATGTTAGTAACTATAATTTGGATTTTTTTTTCATATTGCAATCAATATCTTGATTATCATTTTACTTTAGTTGCCTTTCACATGTCCATAATTTACATGCAAGTATTGCATTTATAAAGTATATACTGAATACTAAATTATATAAATCCAACATTTCAAGGAAATATATTCTGCATGACAAAATCCAATAACATTCTCTTTCTTTCCCAAACATAAATAAGAACTTTTCTTTTTTATTAACTTTCCCGAGCATTAAGGCTGGATTCACGATCTATTTCTTTGCTAACCATGACCGTGCATGTACAATTAGTTCTGGAGACAGCTCTCTTGCTGTCTCAGATTGATGGAAAAGTTGCCTGATTTCAGGGGAAGCAGGATGAATCTGCTGCATTAATTGGGAAGAAAATGGGTCTCCTAATATGAAGCAAGGGTGCTGTTTAATGGAGCTAATCGGGAGGTTAAGGTACTGAAAAATAAAATGAAATTTCAGGAGACTACAAAAATAAACACTTTTTTTTAAAAAGCAATATTGAGGATACAAAGGGTACTGTTAAATGCTCTATAGTTCTGGATTTGGAGATAGACCATATGACTTCATGATGTCTTGAAAAAAATAACTGAATGCTATCTTTATGACTTGGGGACTAAATATGAGGTAAGGGGTCTCTAACACCTATTCATTTTGCAACACTTGTAGATTATGTCAGCTTTCATTTACTGATGGCAGCTTTTGGGAATTAACTGTGCATACTGCCCTTGATAACTGTGCATACTACTGCCATTGATAACTGTTGGCCTATTGTATTAGTCCAGACAAGAAGCACAATCAGGGGCATAAACACTAGGTTTATACAATATTGCAAGACTGAAAGTATTTCTACCCTTCTCTCTTTTTCTGTCTCAAGAAAACTAGAGAGGATCCTTCTGAACAGCTTCCAATGCTTTTCTCCCACCTGCAGGCTATGTGTCTTCCTCAAGGTCATTCTCAAATATCATCACAATAACAGGGACATATAAAAATTTGCAAATTTGTAAATCTCTCATTGATTTGCAGTGGTAATATATTGCCAGTCCTCCAAGTGCTGCAAAATATATCTGTGCAAGCCATGGAATGTATAGACCAAGATGTCCATCACTGGTTTATAATGCTATGCCTACATAGCATCTAAAGTTAAGAGGGTAGAATGGAAGTTTAAGGATCAATTTGGAATTTCTGTATCAATTTATTGAATTCCATTTTTCCTTCTCCTATCTAGGATTACTAGACTTTGGCTGCAAAAAAACCCCAATGGTTGATTAGATGGTTATGTACAGAAAAATCTATTTCTTGTCACTATACATAAATCATCTAAATGAATGCAGCCTGGATCTGGTAGCTCATAAAATATTGCCCCTGTAAATATCAGGATGCTATTAGAATATTTGTGGTCATTCTAAATTTGAAATAGATAGTCCTAATAAATTGTGAAGATTCAAATGTGACAGTGTGGGTGTGCAACTCTACTAATTTGCCACTGATGCATTGAACTGCAGATCCATTTGGAGTTGACATAATTTTGACTCAGGAATATGTCTTACCCCAAAATATTGTCCAGAAAAATTTGACAAGTTAGGAAAGAATGCATTTGCCAGTTCTGTTGTGATAACTGAAGAAGAATCATAGGCCTTTATTAAATAATCCTGGCAAATATAGCAAATCCCTTCCATTCTGAAATTCAAACAAAAATTTAGTCAGTTCTTCTTTCTTAAAATAGTTTGACTTACCTTATTGATCTCAAAACTCTCCAAAGGTGATAGTTAAACAAGTACAATATATAAAACAATCACTTCTCAATTAAAGGCATTTACTATCTTGGTTTTTTTCTAATTAGAATGAAAGACATCTATCTAGAGCAGGGATCTTCAAACTTGGCCCTTTTATGACTTGTGGACTTCAACTCCCAGAATTCCTCAACCAGGCACACTGGCTGAGGAATTCTGGGAGTTGAAGTTTACAAGTCTTAAAAGGGCCAAGTTTGAAGACCCCTGATCTAGAGTCAAGAAAAAAACAAATACTTTTGAACATCTGGAAGTATACCTACGACTTCAAATAGCCCCTGAAAACAAGCTATAGTCAGTTGAAGGGGAAATAGGTTTCAGAAGTGATGATATGGATTTATAAAGCTTTATAGGGCCTGGGTCTCAATTATCTTTAGGACCATTCTTCCAAGTAGAATCTCCCTGTCATTAATATGCAACTTGATGGTAAGTTACAGTTCTTTTGCCTTGACAGGTAGGTGAGGGGCAGGACCCTAAAATCAGACCTCCTTGGCAATAACCTTGGCTTCTGGGACCCTGAGATCCATATTTTCCAATTTATTACATTCAAGAAAGCAGTGAGAACATAAATCTCCTGATAACCATTTGCAGTTGGTTGATCACCTATAGCTAGAAATTGTTAGCCCTTCAAGGTAGACTAGACTAGGGACCTAGAATTATGAATGTTAATACTAATTTTACTATTATAAGGTTACAATAATAGAATTATGCAAGTTTGAATACAAAGTGCTGAACAACACACCACCATGGTAATGGGGGACTTTAATTATCCTGGCATTAGCTGAAAGACATACTTTACAGCAAATGGGACATCAAACAGGTTCCTGATATTCCTAGCTAACAATGTTGTCATCCAAAACAAAGAGGAGGGAACTAATGGTTCAGCTATAGTGCTATACAGATTATAACTTAATTCTTACTAATAGGGATGAAATAATTGAAGTGTTAGAAATTGGAGGAATTTTGGGGGAGAGTGACCATGAATTTGATATAATGCAGGCACAGCTTATTAACAAAGTCAGACTAGTGTTTTAGGTTTCAAGAGAGTTGACTTCAACAAACTAAGATATTAGGAAGGATTCCATGGATGGAAATCCCAAAGGGAAAAACAATTAATTATACTTTGGAGACACTGAAAAACAAGATTATAAAAGCCTAATCAAACACAATACCATAGAGAAAAAAAAACAAGACAAAACCAGCAGGATTGCACAAAGAGTTCTCTGATAAACTGAAGGACAAAAAGAACAAATATAAAAAGAGAGGCAAATAATTACAATAAAAGGTCCACAAATAGCCCAGATCTGCAAGGATGGAGTCAGGAAAACTAAGGATCAGAATGAACTCAGACTTTCAACAAATGCCAAAAATAACAAAAGAAGTTTCTTTCAATATGAAAGAAATAAGAAGAAAGTCAAGGAAATGATTAGTCAGTGGAAAAAGAGGGCAAGATAGTGATGGACAGCTGGGAGAAATTAATTCTTTTTTTTTGCATCTGTCTTCATGCAAAAGGAAAAATGTCCAGGATGATGTAAAGGTCTCCTACATTAGTCAGAGGGATGAAGACCTCTAAGGCCCCTATGTTTCTATGGGAAGGAAGGAAGGAAGGAAGGAAGGAAGGAAGGAAGGAAGGAAGGAAGGAAGGAAGGAAGGAAGGAAGGAAGGATCTGGCAATCTTAATGTTATTCTTATCTTTATGTTAGTCTTTTTTATCCATATAAGAGGTCTTTCTATTGAGTTCAAGAAACTGCAAGCAACCATATATGGTTACAATTTCAATAGAGCAAGGTTGCCAGGAGAAAATCAGCCAACCACTTAAGATGTGCTGAGGCACTCTTTCTTTCAGCACTGCATAACTGCTAACTTTTGTCAGGGCTGAAGAAAGTGCCAATTTTGGATTTCTCATGATTTCAGAAATCTTCTGTCTCCCACATGGTTCCCATTAGGGTAAGCTGGGGTAAGTGGCAGGAGGGCTGTTTGGCCTGGGCCTCCAGCCAAATCGTGTCTTATAGTTAGACACCTGCTTTGTTTTAAAATTTAAAATAATCGCTCTATCATATGTTATCATTCTCATGTTTAGATTCCATGGGTTATTTTTTTTTAAAAAAAATGTATTTTGGAACTTACAAAAACTGGCACTCGGGAATTCTCAAACACAATTTCATTCTCTGTCTCTTGCCAGACTCAATTGCTTCAACTCCATTTCTTTCTTTCCAATAGCGAAACTTTCTAGAAAATCTGTTTTGGATTAATAGTTCTGGCAGAATATAGCCTGCAGACCTTCAGAACAAAAAGAATAAAAATATTCTTTTAGTCCTAGAATGATCTCCCTTCTGTCATTTGCATTATACAAGAATTTATTGTGTGAAGATGGGAAAGCAAGCTTTATATGTTTGAAGAGTGATAGGTGATGCATAAGCCACTCATCATCATGTGGAAAGTCAGAATTTGGTTCAGTCTGATTGGCACACAACCCAATCAACATTGCGAAGTAAGTACAGAGTATTATATCAAGTGATGGTGATCAGAATATGAAGGCCAAGCAAATACAGGTCCCATGGATATTTTTATGCTATTAATGTTATGTGATCTAAGTCTCATCTGATAAACACTATACAGATGTGTTCAGTACCCAGGATTCCTTCTTCTAGCAGCCTTATTTTTGATCACCTATACCAACTTTTTCCAGCTAGGTTCTGTTGAACTGCAACTTCCAGAATCATATCTGTAGGAGCCAGTCTGGGGGATGAATGGGACGTTTCTGTAGATTCAAAATCTAATTATGCATGTTTCTTTCCTCCAAGGCAATTTGTTTATTAGGTAATCAGAATCCAACTCAAAACAGATTTTGTATCTTTTTTATACTAACTATAATAGGCATCTTGCAGAGTTTGCAGCCCTGATATGGTATCCTTAGGCAACATATCAAAATAAATGTTTTTCCATCAAACAAATATTTGTTAGTTAGACTTTTCTGTATTTGTCTAAAGTTGTGGCTAAAATTAGAAACAATTATTACATTTCTTTTGTTTTAGACAGTTTGCCTCAATTTGGCACCCTATACATTTGCCTGCTATCTGGATTATTTTCAGAGATGTAGCATATATGGAGCATGCCAAATAGGGAAAGGCTGTGCTTTGTTTTGGGTGTTTAACCTTAATGCCCTTGAAACTGTCACAAAGCCTTATACTTAGGTTACTTCAGTAAATCTCTGTTGACAGCTATAAATTGAAGCTAATAAGTGCATTACACAAGTAGAGAAAACTAGATTCTGCTCCTTAGGGGAAGTATATAAACCATGCCACTAAGATTACTAAACAAAAATGAGTCAAACTCTATCAAAATTCCCCTCTGGTTATAAATAGCCGATGAACTGATGGATGTTTTTCAGCTCGTTTTCTTTAAAATTTCCTTGTTGAAATGGATTTAATGTTGCCTTCAAGTTCTGTTGTGCTGCCTCACTGTAGTGGGTGAGTGTTTTTCAAGAGGAATGTTGAAGAATGCCAGGATTGTGTGCCAAGAATATGTGCTCCCAGCAGGATTATCCAAGCTGTGAAGGTCATCCCTACTGTGTAGCTAAAGATAAGTAGCACCTATATTGGGTAGCAGCAATATAAAAAGATACTGGAGGAAGAAGATAACTTTAGTTACAGTAGCAACGGGTTCATTTCATACACATAGGATGGTAAGAATTTTACCTGTATTTTATCAAGAAAACCACATTATAAGGGACTTAATAATATAGTACTGAATAATTGATGGTGCCCTCAGGTCAGATGGCACTCAACATTAATAAGGAAGAGATGAAGATCTTTTGGAGTATTAATGATGTTTAAGAGCTTGTCTAGAGTAAAGTCACTGGGATGCTCCTGTTGCCATGCAGAAAAAGAAAAGCCAAAGCTGCAAAGACAGAATGACAGTGGGAATATGGAAAATAACAAGCATGAACATGAAAAAGCTCATCGCAATAAAAGCTGAAATGAATTGACTACACTTTAACAATATTAGGGATCATTGGATTGCATTGGACTGGTATTAGATGCTTCCAGTCAGAAGGTCATCCTGTTTACTATCAGGATATGAAACACACAAAAAAAGAAAAACATTGCTTTTATATTCAGGAAGGATATAGCAATGAAATCAATAACCAAATAATTACACTTTGTGGGCAACTCTTACTATGAGAGTTACCCAAGTTTATGTTCCAAGCATTAATGAAGAGGAGGAAATTGATGAGTTTTATGGGCACACTGATCAGTTTGGGGTTTTTTTTTTTTACTTTCTTCCATTAGATATGTTTAACTTGGATTTTGAATACCATTGTCATGTTTGCCCAATCACCCTTTGAACATCAGTATGGAAAAGGCTGATCTTTCATTTGAATCAATATTTATATCTTTCCTGCCCTGATAATTGAGATCTGGAGATATCAATATTCATTGTATAATTTAGTTAAGTTAATGACCAACATATGCTACCTTCATGTGGTGGAGATTCTCTGGTTTTTAAATTCTTGATATTTGAGATAACCAGGTGATTTGTTTATGAATTAACAATATGCCTGGGTTATTGTAGAAGCTTCTTTCTCCATTTGGTTCCTACTTTTTTTTTTTTTTTGCTCAATGGACGATGGTTTCTTTTCCTTTCTTTTTAATTTGATGGGTTGAACTCTTCCCTGCCTTTTTTGTTATTTTATTTCCTCTACCTTTCTGGCAATCTTATATTAGGATTTTGGTTAATCGGTTATATTATTATTTCATAAAGTTTTACTATTAATTATTTTTAATTACTGTATATTACATAAGATTTGTTGATTTGTAATGTAGAAGATTCCTTACAAACAATAATACATGTACATATGTACATCTGCATGTATGTATGTATAGCTTATTCTACTGAAGAGTGCATTACCTGACTAGAATATAATTTAGCTGACTCAAGTACCTTAATTATTAAAAAATTAAATAAGAATTAAAGTGTTGGGAAGGTCGGAGAGAGAAAAGGAAGTTACAAGAGAAGCTGTTACTGATTTATTAGAAGCCATTTTTCTTGATGGTTTATTGCATTTATAAAAATCTGGGCTACTGGCACCATATTAGATAGTTCTTTTAAATGAGGATTTGACTTTTGTGAAGTTGTTTCTGTTCATGGATAGCAGAGGTTTGGCAAGGCAAAGCCAAATCTGGAAGGTGCCTGTGAATGTGATTTCAACTGAGTAGTGAGAATTCTACATTTCTGTGTAATGTGAAGAATTGTCCAAATGACAGATCAAAGATCAAAGAACCCTTCTGCAAAGTTCTTTTTCCCTGCAAAGGATTAGCATCTTTCAGCACTCTGGCAAAATTGATATCTTGCCTTGTATTGTTGGCAGTTGCTTTCTCATCAAGTCCTCTCTGACAGCTCCAGGGAATCAATATATAAATTTTGCTTGGGAAGATAAGGCTAGGCCTGAAAGCTCATTCATTTCAGCCAATGGTTTCCTATGGTGCAAAACAGTAATAAGCTTCATATTAACTGCACTACTGGCATCTCAGTTAACTTATTCCTTATAAACTGGAGTTTCCTCACCAGTTGTTGCCAATAATATTCTTAGTGGTACAGGAGTAGTGACTGTCAGAGTCCTTTTCAAGGATGGTTAAGGAATATTTGGCATTGATTTTCCCTCCCATTTCCAGTTTGGTAAATTGCTAACCCATGAGTAAATATTCCATTTTGCTTGCCATGTGGCAAGCACATTACACAGGTAGATGATTCTCTTAAGAGTTTTTAAAACATACTTTTAAAAATAAATTCAAAGAACTCTGCTTCTACAAGCTGTTTTATGCTGAAATCCCTTTCAAAACTCTCCCTTTTCAGAGCATCTCCATAGATGAAAAGGACAACAATAAGTAACCTTTGACCAAGAAAACTAACACAAAAGAAAAATAGTCTTCATTCATTTTTCTTTTCTTTGGGCCAGGAAAAAGGATGGCAGCAAAATCTTGAGATTTAAAATGAACAGGACAGACAAGGAAAGATCTATTGTTTGAAAGTAGTCATCTACCTTGAAATGTATTTTGAAAGCCAGCATTTTGTTATCTGGAAATAACCATTTCTCTTTCTGTACAACTTCATGTGTATTTCTGCAATGTCTTTTTTTAGTCGATTTCTATTTATTTTGAATCATTTTCTATACAGTTCCTCCTCCATCAATTTCATTGTGTCAGGAAGCTTTTCAAATCTAACTAGGCTTTTACACTATCTTAATTCTTTGTGTAAATGCCAGTTGGGGCAGTGGTGGGGAACATGAGATAGAGAATATTTTTCTGTGTTGCAAACATTTCCCCATCTTATTAAAGAAGTTCTCAAGGAAGACATTGTGTCAGCTTGGCTTCAACTGCAAATTGATGCCTTCCTGTGAATGCATCATTACAAATTCTTTTTTTTTTAAGTTAAAGGTATCACTTTCTATAGTAGCCCTGTTTGATTGCAAGCTGGCTGAGTCTGAGATATTGCCATTAGTCACTATCTTCTTATTCAGATTTGGATGAGATTTTGGCATCTATGATTCTGTAGTCTGAATCAGCTATAGAGAGATGCACATGGGTAGAAAGATTGGGAGCTATTTTCTGAATGGTTTCCATATTCTCTGTCAAAGAAATGTTGCAGATATGCTAACAGTCAACTTTAGCATATGTTTTCTACCAGGTTGAATATCTGAAATGGTAATTATCGTCTCCTTCCAAGGATATAATATTCATTTTAAAAAACATTAGTTTAGATTTTCATATTTTGATCCCATTTAATGAAGAACTATTTGTATACACCTATTTGCTATTTGTTTTCTTAGTTAATGTAAGGAAAAGTATTTTCGAAAAAAATCTCATGGGCATTTGCCCTAGGAATAATTGGAATATATGATAGGATGTTGTTGCCTTGAAGAAGTCATTACAGAATAATGTAAGACTATGTCAGAAGTCATCTGTTTCCATCTTGGTGCCCTCCAGATGTTTTGGGTCAACTCTCAGAATACTCAAGCAGGAGGTCATAGCCACGTTGGTTAAGAATCATGGAATTTGTAGCCATTATATATCTCGAAGGGACCAGACTGGGAAAAGCAGACATAAATATATCTGGGGGTGGATCACACTGAAGTTTTATCTACTCTAGCTTTTAATATCCTATAATGGGCAATCAAATGACTATAACAAAATTACAAACATACAGCTTGAAATGAAAGTGATGTCATCCAATAAAATAAGTTATTTTAGTTACTAATATTTGAAGATTTTTATTCATGGTAATGATTAATAGTTACTTAAAGAGCAAGGAATCTCCATGGTTGAATAGCCTTTTTACTTAGAGATCATGGCTACATATGATACTGTAATTGCCTGAAACATGTGAGCTCATCTCTGCCATTTTGGGATGTGTTTGATGTAGTAACCATTTCCAGCAGTTTTGTACCTATGGGCATCAAAAATGTGAAATGTCTCTTGTAAACTCCTGGCTGTTATGCTATAATGTTTTAGCAGATCTATTCCTTAATCAAAGCCAGGAAATCAGAGTTCCAAGGCTTTTAGCACAAATAGATAATCCAAGATTGGCAAAGCAAGGGCAATTGCATGTGAGTGTTTAAAAGGAAAGGATTGATAATAAGCAGGATTTCCCCCCCTAAGCTTGACATAAGTCCAGAAAGTCTTTGGTTTCTGTACATAGCATGCTTTAGTGAAAATGGCCCTCTGAAAGTAGACCTCTTGCAGACTGAAATTGTTCACACAGTAGCTCTATTGTCATGTTCAGAAAACATTCCTGGCAATTCCTGTTCCTGATAGTTGTTCCCATAATTAGACTTTTTTGAGCTCGGTGCTGTGCACTTTTATCTGCCATTGTAGTTCTTGTTGACCAGAGCAGTGAATGCTAAGACAGAATGATTGCACTTAGAAAAAATTGTGTAAATCTGACATTTCTTCAAGAAGACATGGCAAATACAAAATGGCAGAATCTTATGATACCTTAAAGACTAACACATGTCCTATCACTTAAACTTTCTGGAATCACAGCCTACTTGCAGTAATAAATGTGTTAGTCTGCAAGATGTCAAAAAAAAAAAACAACTCCTGGTTTGCTTTTCTGTTAAATACTACCTTGGCTCCCCTCTGCTAGAAGGCACAAGGGACCTGCAATGTTGGCACAAAGGGGGAGAGTTTGTACTTCCTCTTAATTCCATTCCAGATGTGAGGAAAACATATGCATTGTTAATTTCTAAGAAGCCATGTATGAGCTAGTCTAGCCTTTCATCCCAAGAAATTCAATTTCACATTGTTTTGTATTCCTTTTGTGCTTTACATAAATTCTGTATAAATGAGATGCAGGAGAATTATTCTACAGATTCTATAGAATCATTTCTCCTTTATCTCATTTAAAGAAAATACTAGCCTTCTGTCAGTGATTGCCAAACTTATTGAATACCTGTCAATACTCTGCAAAATAGTGATCCAGAGGTGTAATTAGTTTTGTGTCCACTTATATTAAAACAGTAAATCTGGAATGAAAAATAAACTGAATTATGCTTACCCAGTTCAGTTTTACTGTGAAACAATATTTCATGATGGTGAGCAGAAGGCAGGGAACACAATACAAAATGAAAAACAAAGATGATTGAATCTTAATTAATATAAAATATAGCTTTAGTGAGGTCGATGTTTGGTAAATATACTTGATGCCACTCATGTTCTGCCTTGGTATTAATAGAAAAATTAGTAGTTTCTTTCCCCACCCCCTCCATCCTAATATTATTATATGTAGGAGAAATATTTGTACAGCACAAAAGACTTGAGGATTGTTGGCAATAGGACTATTTAATATAACCAGAATATATATTTTTAGAAAGGGTGCTGGAATATGCTTTGCATAGATATATTGGAACGTATATTAACCCTTGTATTTTTTACCCTTAATTTAGTCACATAGCAACATGTCTTTTATTCCTCATTTGTTATGGGCATCTGTGGTTGCAGAACAAATGTGTTGCTATAAATTATCAGCAGAACTGCTAAAGGAAACCTAATCCTAAAAATATAATACTTTGCATGAATAACTTCAAAGCAATATATCCTTTAGTGCAATTGCAATAAAATTCAGATGCACTGAATTAATTCAGACTTGGATCTATGCCTATGTTCTGTATCTTGGAAAAAAATATGGAATTTAGGGTTACTAGCTTTCTCTTTTAATATTTATATTTCATGCTAACAGAAGGTTTGGTCTCTGTCTCCTATATCCAAATTATATGGAAGATAAATGCAGCTCGACTTCCAATGTAGAAAAGCTATTTTGGCATTTTAGGTATTTGCAGTAAAGATGCAGAATATCTCTGTATGGTATTATAAAAATCTTCACATCTGCTCACAGAGATTTGAAACCGAAGCTAATTTACTTCCCCCATCTTCCGTGGAATGTCTTTTCATCTGGGTAGAGAAATTGTTTAGGCTATTTTATTTTAGCAGACTACTGAAGTTTCTAATTAGAGATGCGAGGAGGTGGAGCAGGCCCAAAACTGTCTCTATTTTAGGATAAAAGGATTAAGAGAGGATATTCTGAAAAATATGAGTGAAAACATTATTTTTGCTTTTTAAGAATGAAGAATGACAATGGTCCTAATATCATAATCATCAGAATTATGATGCATAGAGGAAACATAAGAAGTGAAAAGTATCTGTACCTAAGAAAAGGTATAGTTAGTATAAATGTTTCAATATTACAGAAAGAAGACAGGAAATTCACACTGGACCTTTGTGGATACTGCAGCAACCATGACTAAATTATTTTGAGTCACGGTAGCTGCAGTATGTACAAGAGTCCAATCTGTGCAATGGCAGGTGTGGGATTATGATCCAAACCAGGCGTGAACAATTATGAACCCTTTATGGCTTGTGGATTTCAAGTCTCAGAATTCCAACCAGCCAGCCACAGGTCCACAGTCATAAAGGGGCCATAGTTGTTCACCCCTGACCCAAACCATACCCCTTTTTATGTGTGCATCAAAATTCTATGTGTGAACATAAAAGGAAATACAAATCAGGATATCACACCTATTCACCATCTTGCAGATTTTGATTCCCCCCTCCAAATGTCCCTGCATGGTTATGCGCAAGATTATCAAGGCAAATGATGTGTTTTATTAAATTTGAAGATTTTTTTGGGAGGGTGTGTGTGTGCCATCAAGACAATGTTGACTCTTGGCGACTGCCTGGACTAGTTTTTGCAGTTTTCTTGGCAAAATATTGGAAGTGGTTTTCCATTGGCTCCTTTTAACATCAGAGAAAAGTGACTGTTCAAAAATCACTCAGATGGTTTTATGTTTAAGGCAGAACTAGAACTCTCAGTCTCCTGGTTTCTTGCATTTTGCCTTAATCAATACACTAAACTGACTCTCAAAACTTCACTACATTTGAACAAGGAACAAATATTTTAATGCAAAATTAATTTCTCAGAGAAGGAAAGTAGAAAAAAAGAGAGAGTTAACTAGTCTATCATGTAAAAATAAGGGAGGAACACATTACATAAAATGACCAATGAAAATAAAGAGTTGGTGTTTGGAACAATATTCTATTCTATTCTATTCTATTCTATTCTATTCTATTCTATTCTATTCTATTCTATTCTATTCTATTCTATTCTTATTTTATTCTGTACTATTCTGTACTACTCTACTCTACTCTACTTTACTCTACTCTACTCTACAATAGTTGAAAGTAGAGATTGGATTAAAGTATACCAAGGATATAAGTAATAATGAGATACCTGCTTGCTATTTCTATAACACCCATATATTCTTCAATAGAGACCACACAGTTTAAAGAATAAAGCAATGTACATAATTGGTAGGTGTTTTTCTTTAAAATGTCTGTACACATGCAAGTGCACATGTATATCCATATGGATACACAAACACAGCTAGAAATGCATTGAATACACACCTCCCATTTTAGTTTGTTTCATAAAAAGTATCACATCCAAAATTTACCTGATTGTTTGGTTCTATTTTATTTTAAGATTAAATTAAAAGCTACTTATTATCATATTTGGTGGTCGTGCAGAGAGATAAAAGCATTCTGGATTAAGATATGGTGGAATATCCAGAGAATTTTTAAAAGGAGGGTAAAATTTACTCCACAATTATTTTTGTTAGGTATAGTTATTGATTGTGATACAAAGGAGGTTATATTGATGTTAAATTTGATTACAGCTGCGAGGCTGTTAGTAGGACAATATTGGAAGAAGGAATCTTTGCCTACATTGCAGGAATGGTTTCTTAAAGTGTCTCATTTGGCGGAAATGGCAAAGATTTCGGCTTTCTTAAAGGGACAAACGCAAGAGAAATTTCTTGCTGTTTGGGATAAATGGATAAAATTTATACAATTTAAATTTGATATAAAAAAATACTATATAGTTTTTTCATAATTTTTAACTTTATATATATATATATATTCTATTTTATATTCTTTTTTTTATAAATATAAATTTTTTTAACTTTTTTTAATTAAGCCTATATTCTGCTCTGGGAGGCCCTGGGGGGGGAAGGGGGGGTTTGGGTAGGGGTGGGGGAAGGGGGGTTTTGTTGGGTAATGTTTGTTTTTATTTGTATATGTTGTTTTTGGTTTTTGTATTGTCTTTTATTTTCTGTAAAATTTATAAAACTTTTTAATAAATAAAAAAAAGATTAAATTAAAAGGAATTAAAAATTGAAATTCAAAGGAATTAGCTGAAAATATGCTAAATCATTCTTCAAGAAACTGAAGGAATTAATACCATGTTTTCCCAAAAATAAGACCCAACTCGAAAATAAGTCCTAGCATGATTTTTCAGGATGCTTGTAATATAAGCCCTACCCACAAAATAAGCCTGTTAAGATCATCAGCCAGACATTAATTGCAACACATGATGGACATATTGAATTATAGAATAATATTAATATATAATTAAACATAAATAAATAATATTATTGACATTAATACTTAAAATAAATGATATAAATTATAATTAAATATTTGTACATACCCAAGCAGGTATCTTTGGATGAGAGGTAAATGCCTATGTAAATTGATGAACTTGAGACACCATTGGCGTGCTGGGATTCCCCTCCTTGCTCCTGCGGGGCCCCAGGGTGCGCAGGTCCTGGCTGCCTCTTGTGGATGGGGTCTCCTTGCCCCATCCAGGAACATCATGGGTGGGGTAGCTGGTGGAAGATTCATCCCGCATGTGTGGTGGAGCTGGAGGATGAGGTTGGATAGTGGGGGCCAAGGGCACAGGGGCCATTGCATGATGCCACCCCCACTCTGCCACCTGCCTCACCTTGCCTCATGGTGAGGCAGACCACCAAATGTACTATGTGGCTGCCTTTTACATTGCAACTGTGGGCACGCAAAGGGAGACAGTGGGATGGAGTGGATGGGCAGCCACCCAGTGCATCCAGTGGGCCAGAGCATGTGCCTCCCTCCCACATCTCTGCCTCCACCTGCTCAGACTCAGCTGTGCTATGTGGGCTTCGCAATCCCAGAGTGCTCTGGCCAAGGGGTCAGCAGGCTGCAGTTGCTACCAGACACTACAGCCCCTGTGCACTCGCCGCCTCCTGTACAATAAGACATCACCTGAAAATAAACCCCAATGAGTCTTTTGGATCAAAAATTAATATAAGTCTTATTTTGGGGAAAACACGGGTACCAAAAACCCTAAGCATCAAGACAATGCTCAATTGTCCTTGCTGAGAAGTCCATAATGTTAGGAAATAAAAGAAAAGAAAATAAATAAAAGAAGAGGCCACTTAGCAGCAAGGAAAGTGGACATGATGACAGTGAAATGGATGGATCATTAAAAGATTTGAAGGGCCAGACTTGGGATAAATCATTATAGAAAATGTCAATCTGCCTGGTTGCTAAGAGTCCATACAATTTGATAGCATATAATTAATCAAGATTTTTTAAATTACTACCAAAATATATCGCAGAATTAAAAGCATTCTGAAGGAATATCTACATTCCCACTTTTCTTTGGTTTTGTCATATGAGGTCCTAGCAACACACTAAGTAGCAGTCCACATAGATTTGAAATAGTGTCTATGAATCCTGTATTTGAAATAGTATACCTGAGTCCTAAAATTAATTTTAAGTATATATTTTTTAGTTTTACTAATTATGCTTTTCAAGCCTCCTAATAATTGGTCATGCTGACTTAGGCTTTCGGGAGCTGCAGTATATGGAAGATGTTTGAAGAAATGAAGTGAAATTGTACCCTTTTTACTGAGGAAGAATGACATGAGATAGGGTTAAACAGATGGTAATGATGAGAACCAAAATGGAAAGGGCAGCATTAGACAAATGCCTTAAAGAGGCTCTTGAATTTCCTTTAACAGAAAGCTGAATGTGCATTTCCAGATACCTGAGGATGTATTTTGGGTAGAAGTACTTAACAATTGATGTATTCTGCACTTTGACAGAATCTATAGCCGGTATCTATGTGACAGTAATGTAGTTTCAAAAGGAACATGCTGGAAAATTTGTAAAAACTTGATGACTCTAGTCAGGAGAAATAACATAGTAGTCCATCTCAATTATTTGGTGGATTAACCAATAAATGATTTATAAAATAATTTCTATTGATGTGTAAAATATATATTTATAACTTTCCTGCAAAATTATATTCTTGTTTGTTTAACACTCAGAAATCTTGTCTGAAGTAGTAGTCTGAAGTATAGATAGATAGATAGATAGATAGATAGATAGATAGATAGATAGGTATAGAATCATGGATTAAGTGAATATTAAACTATGTCTGTGGAAAAATATTTTTGGTTTTTATATATAAAAGCCAAATATAATATGATAATTTCTTTTTTTCTCCAGTTCAAATATTGTTGTTCATCATGCAAATGCTGTGTAAATGTCTAAGCTGTAACCTCATTGCCACTCATAAATCAAGGCCTTAATGCTTAACAGTATTGTTTTTTAAGCTGGTACAATTGTACTTTCAGATTTTTGATCTAAAAGAAGATTAAGCCAATATTTTGTCAGATGATGTCTTTGACAGGTTAAAGTAATAATAATAGTTGTGAGCAAGATTTTTTTAAAAAAAACTATTCTGCCATTAAACACCATCTCCCTCCTATACCCTTCAATCTGTATCACTCTTTCTTCAGTGTGGTTCATATATATCTGGAATGGAAAAAAAAATCTAGTTTATACTTGCTTGAGTACACACACACTTTCATCTTTACAACTTGACTTTAGATACTCACTTATTCTTTTACTCCACCACTTCTGTATAATTGTTTTTTGAGGTTCAGAGAAGTTCTTAAGTTTTTAAAATGGAATAACTTGCACAACAAAACTTTCTTAAGAAATGTTCCATTGTGCAAGTTACTCCATTTATCTGACCCTATATTGCAATAATTTTACGGCAAACCATCAGGTTGCAGTGTTTTATAAACTCCATATTTTTTTTTTCTCTTTGAGACTTGGGATACTATCCAATGTACACTTCCCAGTAAGACCAACTGAACATAAAGGGCTTGATTATAAATAAGCATGCTTTTTTATTAAGAAGAGTAAAAATTAGGTTATGACTCCTCATATATTGACATTATTTACCTTGGTTTACTTAGAACAGACATGTCAAACTCGCAATGTCATGTGACGTCATGCAACAAATCAGAACGGTTTTGCCATTGCCAGCAATGTGGTGGGTGTGGCTTCCAGATGATGCGTCCGGCCTGTGGGCTGGCAGTTTTACACCCCTGACTTAAAACATTGTTTAACATTTGAGGACCAACAAAGGAGGAACAGAGAAGTGGGAAATGGAGAAAGTTTTGTTCTGTTTTGGATGAAGAAATATATTTTTCCCCCACTTTTTTCCCCTTTTGCTTAGATATGCCCAGAGGAGTTAATATATTGGCTAAGGGTATTTGCAATTGTGTTAATAAGCACTCTGCCTCCCACAGTAATCCAGTGGTGTATATAAATTGTTTTTCAATGCTCACAAATCAAACTTCTATCTATACATCAACTAAGGGGATGAATATCTATGGGATAAAATTAATATTTTCCTCTCACAATATGCCTCCAGATTGTATTAAAATCTGATTGAGTTCAGATCAAATATTTTATCTCCATTTTTAGTTTGACTCTGCTATTTCCCTCTGGACTTTTTTTCATTTTAAGCCTAGTGGCAGGGGATTTTTTTTTTGAGGGGTGTGTATACATGAAGCCCTTCCTTTCCATATTCAGCATTCCATACTCAAGGCAGCATTTCAAGAATGTAAACTATTGTAGTATGGTCTGGGTTTGCTGCAAAGGGCATTATCAACAGGCACCCATAGTAGAAATGCTTAATAGAACTTGGCCTAAGAATTGGATCTTTCAAATGCAATGTTGAGAGAAGGTCATCCAGCTGCCTTTGAAAACCAGGCAACTTACTTGGTTATCTAAGAATTAATCTTCATTAAGAGGATTAAGGCTTTTTGGGATAAAATGCAGGTTACTTTCCTTTGTGCTTATGTCTCCGGCCACATCTCATCTTATGATAAAGTGAAGAATGATGGTGTGGATGTCTTGCTTGGCTGTTTGGGAAGACAAAGTTCATATTTCACATACTCTTATTATATTTTGCTAGATTTTTTTTCATTTAAAATTTATTTTTAATACATATTTTAACTTAAAATCTTTATTTTTCATAGCAAATCAATCTTTAATCTTAAAATATTAACTTTACTTCTATAAGCCACTCAGAGTCACTGTGGGTGAGTTGGGCAGCCATATAAATTTTCTCAAAAAATAAAATAAATAAAAATGCAAACTGAAAACATAAACTAAGAAGGAAAACAAGAACACACACACACACACACACACACACACAAACACACAATTATCACTGCTATAATATGAATAATACAAGATATTATTATAATGTATCACAGAATCTCTACCATAGTAACATATATTGCTAAAGACTTTGATTAGAAAATATTGTCTTTACCTTTTCCATAACAGATAGATCACACATTCCCAACATTTCTTCAAGATATCACTTTTCCAATTTCTTAATATAATTCTTTTCGCCACCATCTCCATGCTTGATTCAAACCACAGTTCCTGATAAATAATCAAATTTCAAAGCTTTGGTATATAATTCAACACTGCATTAACATCTTTAACATTTAATTTTTTTGCTTTAAATTTACTTAAATCCCTTTAATTTATATACATCTCAAAAAACTATCTAAAAAAACCCCATAAATGATCACATGACCATACCATACGGCTCAGTAAACCCCCACATTTCTTATACTGCCATCATTAAAAAATTGATACTCATTCTTCCAAATATATTCCTTGGGGAGTTTGACATATCCATATCCCAGATACAATTTTTGATGAATCAACCATAATCTCTTATCAGTAAATAACACATTAATATTTTTGAGCACCTGAAGCCAATGATGTGGCTTAATAGAAACTTCTAATTCTTCAGTCTACATTTGATGTATCCCACAGTAATAAAACTTATTATTGAGGTTTTAATAGAAACACATTATAGGTTTTATTTCTTTGATGGATTCCATTAAAAAAAATCTTTGCTGTGTCCTTTAATAACCAGTTTAAATCTGCTTTTGCAAGAAAGCTTTCCATCTATGTGTTCTTCATCTAGGAAATTATTGTCAACTGAAATCATAAAAAAGCTGTGTAAGAAAATATTTTCAGTTGACAAATATAGGCAGAAGGTATGTCTGAGATGCTTGAAAGAATTTTATAATGTAGCTGAAGAATGGATGGGATGTGATTTGCTATAGCAGGATCTACCCTTTATTCTTTTCAATCTGGAGGCTATTTTTAGTGAGAGAAAGGGATATATTTCAGAACTGAAGAAAAGCTGAGGGCATGTGAAATTATCTTAAACTATGTTGAGTTAACGTTGAAAAATATTAAACGAAATGCTAAGTCACAGTATTTATTTTATTACTGATCTCTTCATCTTGTTTGTTAAATTGTTATCTGGGAGACTCTGTTGGCCTTTAGGGCCCTGCTCCACAATATGCCATTTATGAGATGCTGATTCTGAAGATCATTTGGGATATTGCTACTGTACCAGCCTCCCTGCTGTGTGGCAAACTCCCAGCGTGAACTGCTGGAGGCTGTCTCAGGATTGGCTGAGGAGTTCCCCAGACTTATGGACTTGGGGGACTTCATTTTGCTGTCCCTGGACTCATTTAGCAAACTGTTTGGGAGTTAATGGCCACCATGGTAAACATGGACCTATCCCATGGCTCAACAAAAGTGATAACTCATTGGATATGGTTTTCTTGTCCGGGCAGTGGCAATGTGATCTGAGAAGTAACTATGCTTGTCCCCATGTTATGATCAGATCATGCCCTATTCACATTGAAATTCTCTTATGGTACCTGCCTCCACAGGGAGGCAGGATCTATCTGATCAGTCTGTCCCCAATGATTGATGTACCATTCGTATGCATGTGTATGCGTGTATGTGTAACAGTTTATCCCTATATATACCATAGTAGGTCAGTGAAGCAATGTGAAGTAAGTACAAATAGGCTGAAGAAATCTTTACTTGAAAAAAGGTGAAAAGATTTAAAAGGTATTTTTGTTAATAATTCAGTACTATGCAAGTGTCTTTAGAATTGAAGAGATATGAAAGTTATTTCATCAAATAATAACTCTAACCCTTTTGACCCCAATTTATACATATTTATTACAATCAACAATTTCTGGCTAGATTTGTTTGCTGAAGTATGATGATCTCTTTGTTCACAATTAAAGCTCCAGATGCATTTTGATGATCTATTAATCTGGCATAGCTAAAGTTTAGTGTCTAGCTACCCAGTCATCCACAATGATAGAGAATGGGATTGAACATACATTTTAACTAGTAAAAATATGCAAAACTATGCCTTGGAATGAAACAGTCTTATTTATTTATAATGAGGTATGAAATGTCCTCATAAAAGACTAACATGCAAATGTGCATACCAGTATGAGTACCACCACCACATATTTGTTTTAAAGAATGTTAACATTTTAGTTAAATATCCATTTATATGTGGATATGCACCACAATATTGCACATGTAAGGATTTTTTTTTAAAAAATAATACTTTTAATGAAGCACCAATTAAATGCAAAAGAAAGCTGCATCTTCACAAATTTAAGGTTTGACGTACTTAGGTGTGAAAATAAACAGAAACAAATAATTATACTGTGCTAATAACAATGTTTTTCAGTAACCAATTTACTAGCAAATAGATCTTCCTCTTTTCTGAAACACAATGTGAAGTTAAATGTGCCAGTTCAGCTCTTTGTAGACAACACCGTTTCAATTTGAAATGAAAAATGTGAAAAAAAGCAATTCTTGATGTAACAATAGAGTCATTGTATATCAGAATTCAAAATGGTTCAGTTCCCTAGGCTCCTATATTCCAAATCCTGAAAAACAAATACAACACATACAATTTCTTGAGAATAATTCCTAATGTCCTTTCAGTTTACCTATAGGCTAAACTGAAGTGCTTCCATTTGTGCAGATAAGTTGAGGAGTAAAAACTCTTAAGAGTCCAATTTTTCAACTATTTTTGATGGCTGCCTGGTGTGTCTATCTCTTGGTACAAGTATATCTCTGCACGTATAATAGATTTTTAACCTTGGTTTGATAATGGCATCTTTTCCCAGAGAAAGCTACATAGAATAGAATTATTTGCATTGCCTTCAGGGAAATAGAAAGCAGGTAAGTCAGAAGTTATTATCTTTGGGGGGAAAAAAACTATATCTATTAGAATTTCAGTAGCAATATGCTGAATTCTCCATTCACTCAACGGGACAGATGAGAAAACCTGGGTTATATTCTAAATCTGTCTTATATTTCCTCACTTTTTCAAAGGCAGGCATTCCTCCTTTTCTGGCATATTGAATTATTTTTGCATTCTTATTTTGAAAACTTTACTTTCTTTGTGCTTCTGTACTAATCTCATTATCTACATACATATATTTTAAAGTAGCTTTAAATATATTTGTGTTCATATGAAGTTTTGTTGGTTCATATTGTCCCAAATTTCATTATATTTTGAGATTAAGATGATGCATTCTGAAAGAAAGTAACAGCTAAATTCTGTTTATTATTTTTAAAAGGAATCCCATTTTTAAATAAAGGAATGTTGAAATACGTACCTGTCACCAGATGTGTATTGTTTCATGCAAATTTAGTTGCAAAAAGATGGTCCTGCTTTCTTATGCAAATAGGTCAAAGGCTTACTACTTGCCAATATAAATGAACCTCTGCCACTTTCCAGAGAGATAGCCTAATCACATGCAGTGAGTAACACAAGACAATGAGATTCAGCAATAATAAAGTTTTCTTGTTATCAAAGCTTGTAAAAATACATTCAAGCATGTATTCTTTCAACTTACATACCTTCTACCCATTATGACTGAATATGAAACTGAACTGTTGGAGAAGACAACTATGTATTACAGTAGGGAAGTCTGGACAATGGAGTCTTCTAAAAGAGCTTGTGCTTGTCCATCACACCTTCCTTTCTATGACACTCCAGCTTTTTCTTGATTTAGGCTGTTTATTCAAAAATGGCTTATTGCTTGACAGTTGCTATCTCTGTTGTCTGTATGATGAGAACCTGATGGATTGCTTCCTGGGTCATGAATTAGTGCACAACCTCAGCATGGACCCAGCTGAAGATCCCATTCTTCCATTCCAGAGAAGTGATAAAATTTTCACATTCCACTATTGCTCGCTGTCACCTTAAGTTCAGGGAAAAATAAAAGTTGCTTCAGCCAAACTTGTGCCCTAGAGCAGCGGTTCTCAACCTTTTTAATGCCGCGACCCCCAACCAGTCATAAGTCAAGGACTACTCAACTGGTGCAGCAGAATGGGACTTTTGGTGGGCTCAGCAGGGCAGAGATAGCCTGGACAATTCCTATTGGCTTTTGAAAGCCAATAGAATTAGACTCTATTCAAGAGAGTCTATTCTATTGGCTTTCAAAAGCCAATAGAATAAAAGGGAGTAGCACAGCGAAGGAAAAGGGGGAAAAATGGTGGACTGCATTGTTTGGCGACCCCCATGAAATGGTCGTTCAACCCCAAATGGGGTCCCGACCCGCAGGTTGAGAACCACTGCCCTAGAGCTTTCCTTTGCATTCTCTTGCAAAATGTTGAAAGATGGCTGATATTCTCAATCTGCCATTTCCCTCAGGGCAAATGTCATTTGTATATATGTAGAACATCATTGACAGGTAAGACAAGCAGCTATAGTCCAGTGAGTAAAGTGTTGCTTTGTTTTATGGATATCCTTGGATGTGCTGAATTGATCAAAGCCGCTTCAAACCAAATGATCTCAATGAAACTTGGCACAGCCCAAAATAAAGAACCTTGAATTTGCTTTGTTAGTTAAAAGCTGTTTGTATTCTTCAGGCATTATGTGTCAATCATAATTTGGAAGTAGAACTAAAATTCCAAGCTTGCTAATGCAGCTTTTCATTATCTAGGAATGTTTCTCCTCAAGGCTGAGATCCAATATTTTTTCACCACATTAGATCCATCTAGCTAAGATTTCCAGTACTATTAATTAAAAGTTTCCTTCTTGCATATTCAGCTTGCTGCTTTATTTCTTCCTGTAAATGGGGTTGGGAGATGAATGATGACTAGCCTATTAATGGTTTATTCACTATTCCCTCTTAATTGCCTCAATGTCTGCTTCTGTTCTCACACCACTGACATACTGCTTCCTTGGCATTATTTTTTAGTTTCTCTTGTTATTTCTTCCAGCTCAATAGAATATTGGAAAAAATAGATATATATGTAGCATGGCCCATTCATCTGTGTTTCAGCAGGGTAATTCTATAAAAAAAAAAACTGAGCAAAAAAGAGAGCCAGTTTGATCTAGTGGTTAAGGCAATAGGCTAGAAACTGGCAAACTGTGAGTTCCAGTCCTGCCTTAAGCATGAAAGCTGACTGGGTAACTTTGGGCTCCATATACATTACAAGGTTGTTGTTATGGGGAAAATAGAAGGAGGAAGGAGAAGTATGTATGTTTGTCACCTTGAATTACTTATAAGGGTAATAAAGGTGGGTTTAAAAAAAATCTAATGACTAAAAATAAATTTTAAAAATGGGACCAAATTTAATATGGAATTTAGCATAGAATAGAGCTGGAATGCCTTCCAGCTCTATTCTATTCTAAATTTCATATCAAATTTGGAGGTCTTGGAGGTCTTCTAGTCGAGCCCCCTGCTCAGGCAGGAAACTCTATACCATTTCAGACAAATGGTTGTCTAGTCTCTTCTTAAAAACTTCCAGTGTTGGAGCATTCACAACTTCTGGAGGCAGGTTGTTCCACTGATTAATTGTTCTGTCAGGAAATTTCTCCTTAGTACTAGGTTGCTTCTCTCCTTGATTAGTTTCCATCCATAGAGTGGGGGACATTAATGAAAGATCAAGTTCAAATTGGGCATGATACTATGGAGAAATGTGTCCCTCTAGGAGAGGAAGACAAACAATGGCTTGGAATTCTGCTAACTTGTCCTCAAAGTCCTTTTCTTTACTCCCAAATACATAGATAACGGTATAACATGAGGGAAGAAAGAAAAAATATACACACTTGAACCTACTTTGATTATATGCCCCCTCACATATACACACAATCATCTCTCTCTCTCTCTCTCTCTCTCTCTCTCCCTCCCTCTCTCTCTCTCTCTCTCTCTCTCTCTCTCTCTCTCTCTCTCTCTCTCTCTCTCTCTCTCTCTCTCTCTCTCTCTCTCTCTCTCTCTCTCTCTCTCACACACACACACACACACACAGAAGCATTTTTTTTAAGGAGAAGAAAATACTGATGCCTCTATGGTGACTGTTGGAAAAGTGTTTAGGAAGTCCTGCTCTACATGCTTGTCCTTCCTTTTATTCTTTTCAAACTATGAAAAGAATAAAGCCACACAAGTCTTTATTAAGATAGTTTATTCATACTAAATAGGCAGGGGTAGGCAACCCAAAACACTCAAAGAGGCACTTGGACCTGTTTCCCACCGAAAACAAAACACTGGGAGCCGCAAAACCCTTTTGATAGCTAATATGAAGATAACACAGCATATATTCTTTTTTACCTTTATTATATATTATATATAATAAAGGTAAAAAAGGATTTATGCAGTGTTATCTTCATTTTAGATGTCAAAAGAGTCTCTCTCTCTTTCCTCTCTCTCTTTCTCTCTTTCCTCTCTCTCTCTTTCATCTCCCTCTCTTTCTCTTCCCTCTCTCTTTCTTTCTTTCTCATTCCTCTCCCTCTCTCTTTCTAACTTTCCTCTCTCTTTCTTTCCTCTCTCTTTCTCTCTCTTTCATCTCCCTCTTTCTTTCTCTCTTGCCTCTCCCTTCTTTTCTTTCACTTTCCTCTCTCTCTCTCTCTTTCTCTTTCCTCTCTCGCTTTCTTTCCTCTCCCTCTCTTTCTTTCTCTTTCCTCTCCCTCTCTCTTTCTCTCTTTCCTCTCCCTCTCTTTCTTTCTCTTTCCTCTCCCTCTCTCTTTCTCTCTTTCCCCTCTCTCTTTCTATCTTTCCTCTCTCTTCCTTTCTCTCTTTCCTCTCCCTCTCTCTTTCTCTCTTTCCCCTCTCTCTTTCATCTCCTGCTCTCTTTCTTTCTCTCTTTCCTCTCTTTTTCTTTCAATTTCCTCTCCCTCTCTCTTGCTTTCTTACCTCTCTCTCTTTCCTCTCTCTCTCTTTCCTCTCTCTCTTTCTTTCTCTTTCCTCTCCCCCTCTCTTTCTTTCTCTCTTTCCTCTCCCCCTCTTTCTTTCTCTTTCCTTTCCCACTCTCTTTTTTCCTCTCTCTTTCCTCTCCCTCTCTCTTTCTCTTTCCTCTCTCTCTCATTCTATCTTTCCTCTCTCTTTCTTTCTCCTTTCTCTCTTTCTTTCTTCTCTCTCTTTCCTCTCCCCCTCTTTTTCTTTTTCTCTTTCCTCTTCCTCTCTTTCTTTCTCTTTTCTCTCCCTCTCTCTTTCTCCCTTTCCCCCCTCTTATTTCTCTCTTTCTTTCTATCATTCCTCTCTTTCTATCTTTTCTTTCTCTTTCTTTCTTTCTCTTTCCTCTCCCTCTCTCTTTATCTCTTTCCTCTCTATCTTTCACTTTCTATTTCCTCTCCCTTTCTTTCTCTTTTCTCTCCCTCTCTCTTTGTCTCTTTCCTCTTTCTCCTCTCTCTTTCAATCTTTCCTCTCTTTTTCTTTCTCTCTTTCCTCTCCCTCTCTTACTCTTTCCTCTCCCTCTCTCTTTCTCTCTTTCCTCTCTCTCTCTCTTTGATCTCCCTCTTCTTTCTATCTTTCCTTTCTCTCTTTCTTTCTCTTTAATCTCTTTCTTTCATCTCCCCCTCTTTCCTTTCTCTCTTTCTCTCTCTTTTTCATCTCCCTCTTTCTTTCTCTCTTTCCTTTCCCTGCCTTTCTTTCTCTTTCCTCTCTCTCTTTCTCTCTTCTTTCAATCTTTCCTCTCTCTTTCTTTCTCTCTTTCCTTTCCCTGCCTTTCTTTCTCTTTTTTCTACCTCTCTCTTTCTCTCTTTCCTCTCTCTCTTTCTATATTTCCTCTCTCTTTCTTTCTCTCTTTCCTCTCGCTCTTTCTTTCTCTTTCCTCTCCCTCTCTCTTTCTCTCTTTGCTCTCTCTTTCTTTCCTCTCTCTCTGTCTCTCTTTCCTCTCTCTTTCTTTCTCTCTTTTCTCTCTCATTCTTTTTCTCTCTCTTTCATCTCCCTCTCTTTCTCTCTTTCCTCTCTATTTCTTTCTCTCTTTCCTCTCTATTTCTTTTTCTCTCTATTTCATCTCCCTCCCTCTTTCATTCTCTCCTTCCTCTCCCTTTCTTTCTCTTTCCTCTCCCTCTCTTTCTTTCTCTATTTCCTCTCTCTCTTATTTCTCTCTCTTTCTATTATTCCTCTCTTTCTTTCTCTCTTTCCTTTCTCTTTCTTTCTCTTTCCTCTCTCTCTCTCTTTCTCTCTTTCCTCTCTCTTTTTCACTCTCTCTCTCCTCTCTCTTTCACTTTCTCCTCTCTCTTTCCTCTCCCCCCACTCTCTTAATTTCTCTCTTTCCTCTCCCTCTCTTTCTTTATCTTTCTTCCCTCTCTTTCTTTTTTCTCTCTCTTTCTCTCTCTTTCCTCTCTCTTCCTTTCTCTTTCCTCTCTCTCTCTTTCTTTCAGTCCTCTCACTTTCTTTCTCTTTCCTCTCTCTCTCTTTCTCTCTTTCATATCCCTCTCTCTTTCTTTCTCTTTCTTCTCTCTCTCTTTCTATCTTTCCTCTCTATATTTCTATCTCTCTTTCCTCTCTCTCTTTCTCTGTCTCTTTCCTCTCCCTCTCTTTCTTTCCCTTCCCTTTCCCTCTCTCTTTCTCTTTTTCCTCTCTCTTTCTTTCCTCTCTCTCTCTTTCTCTCTTTCCCCTCTGTCTTTCTTTCCTCTCTAACTCTTTCTATCTTTCCTCTCTCTCTCTTTCTCTCTTTCCTCTCCTTTTTTTCTTTTTCCCCGCCCTCTCTCTTTCTTTCTCTCTTACCTCTCCCTCTTTTTCTTTCTCTTTCCTCTTACTCTTTCTTTCTCTTTCCTCTCCGTCTTTTTTCTCTTTCCTCTCCCTCTCTCTTTCTCTATTTCCTCTCTCTCTCTTTCTATCTTTCCTCTCTCTCTCTTTCTCTTTCATCTCTCTCTTTTCTCTCCAGGAAACAGACTCTTAAATAATGTCTCTACTATATTAAATAGACTATAATAACGAAACATTGAATATTTTCTCCTCTTCCTTCTTGAATAAACCTCAGGAAATTAAGATTTTCAGTTTATTTTCTGTTTTCTTCTGTTATTGGGTTCAAATATATATTTTGTGGTAACTCTTGCCATATAGTTTTTAAAGGGCATCTCTGTGGCTCTTCACAACCTTGTCAGAAATTATTGAAGTTGGAATAACACACAAATAGGTAACATATGGAAGAACAAAATATCTTGAGAATCTTCTGAGAAATAACTAAATGCGAGAATATAATCTAACTCACACTAGATCAGTGGTTCTCAACCTTTTTATACGGCGACCCCGATCATAAGGACGTGCCACGCATGCAGGGCACGGCGCGCATGCGCGACGATACCCACATGCGCGGCGCCCCCCCATGCACGGCGCACATGCGCGGCACCACCCCCTGAGGGGAAAAAATGGCGGATCATGTTGTTTGGTGACCCCCGTAAAATGGTCATTCGACCCCAAATGAGGTCGCGACCCAAAGGTTGAGAACCGCTGCACTTGATGAAATGATAATTATTATGTTATATGGTTGGCAATTCAATTCTTTTCCTCAGTAAAAAGGAATATCATGGCGGAAGGAGCTGTCAGTTGTCACATGATATTATATTACAACTTTCATATTCATACAATTGTATACAGTTTCAATATTATTGTGCTTTTACATTGTACTGCAAGGCATTTAATTAGCAATATATTTTTATTTTTATTCAGAGTAAAAGCCACCCCCAAATCAAATATATGGGATTATAAAAACATTATTGCCTGGGAGCTAGCAGTGTATTTTAGAAGTAAATCTTAGTGGCAATATCAGAATAATTTATACATCAGCAGTGAGATTTGTCATATGTAATCAGAGGGAAATTGAAAATTCAAAGGATTATCATGCTGTTGCTGATTTCCTAAAAAGTGTGTTGGAATGCACATAGCTTTCTGGCAAATTACATTAGGGTTCTAAGAATTTTCCCCCATTATTTAAAAGTGAGTTTTATTCTATATTTATATTCCTTATTTGAACACTTGACTAAATTGAAAACAAATACATTTCAAGATTTTGTTCAGTCTGCATTTTTAAATAGGCTGACTTAATTCATGTTTTCCAAACTAATTCACAGACCAGACCAGAATACTTGTTTTGAATTATGCATTTGCTGAGTTATTTTTCAAAGCAGTTGATAGCTAAACGTGCATTCAATATTACATATCTTATGAAAATAAATTAAGAACAATGATATTGTTTATATGCATTTTCTTCTGTGAGGTTTTATTTTGTTTTCAAGAATTAAGGCAGAATTAACTTATCAGAATTTATAAATTATGGAGATTTAAGAGTACCAGTCAAGTTGTCCCAGTCTAGGAAAGTTTACCTGTGGCAAAAGTAGGGAAATAAAATAGGAAAGAGGGTGATTATGACACTCAAGAGACTTAATAGCGGCTTTGTTAAGGACTCTCATTTGATATGCCATTCTGAGATTAAATATTGTCCAGAAATCTTCAAACATTTCAGAGTGACTCTATAAGGAAGATCTGGAATAATCCTTCCTTTTGAGCTGTCATTTGTACAATAGATCAGAAATATTGTCAAAAGCAAAAAATACATTAAGCTACTCATGTTTATATAAAAGTGTGTTTAAGATAGTCTTTATTTGAAGAAAATATAGCTATGGACATACATATAATCTTGAACAATATTTTCTGAGAGAAAATTATCAACAATCCTTACACATGATTTCTTCAAAGTAAAAGTGAATAGGTATGTGTGTGTGTGTGTGTGCATGATATGTATGTGTATGTATGTAAATGACATGTATGTATCATCTGACAAAATTAATAAATAAAATAATAAAAAATAAAATAATAAATAAACAAAGAAAAATAAAAACTAAGAAAAAATTCAAAGGGCAGACTTGATGGACCAATGAGTTTTTTTTCCTGCCCTCAGTTTTCTATGTTTCTATATTTCTGTATGTATACATTGGTATCTGTAGAAAGCTACTGTTTCTGCTTTTATCAAAATGATGAAAACGACATTGTATTGTCATGCCCAAGACCCACCCTTTGTGGATGTCGGTGCAGCAGTTCATGCCATAAAGATAAAAATTGCACCAAAGTGTAGTTTTTTTCTGGCAGGGAGCCAGGGGAGGTATTCCTCTATTACTGTAGAGTGCCATTAGTTATGTGATGTGAAACATATTGTCTTTAGAGATAGAATGTTCTGGGTTCTGGATTTTCTATCCAAGAAGATTTACTTCTAGAAAACTGACAAACCACCATTAGAATTGCTGATCTGATATGGTCTGGAAGAAGAATGAAACATTATGGAATTTTCTAGAAAGTTCCATCTGTGGACATAAGTATTTTTGTAATACCTATGTGCCTCTAGAAAGAAGAATTTATGACAAGTTCCAGGAGCTGGATTTAATGTATCATTAATGTATCATTAATGTATTTTATGTTATCATCAAAACAGCATATCTAATAGATCTCAAATCACAGGCAGGATATCAGAACCAACTAAAGAATTCTGTCTGTCTGTCTATCTATCTATCTATCTATCTGTCTATCTATCTATCTATCTTTCACCTATCCATCATATATACCTGTTTAGATAACAGTAATAAATATATGTATGTGTGTATTTTCAGGAAATATATGATGGAGTTAGGCAAAATGTAGTACCTAACTAGCTACAGACCACTAGGAGGATGTCCAAGGACAAATGCTCTCTCCATGTGTCTGGAAATAAAAGGCAAAAGGGAGCTTGAAATTAACAACTACATAGACAAAGAACAGGAAAAGGAGACACAATGTAAATACTTAATTCTCTACTTGTGACTTGTAGATCAGGTGCTGTAAAGAGTCAGTGCTATTGAATCTTTACCTCCAAGAATCCCATCCAAAGAAGCCTGTTTCCTAGATCAGGAATCACTCATCTAAACACTTTCAGTTGGATGGAACTCAAATCCAACTGACTCAATATTATCTTCCAGCATTTCCATAATATCACTCATTATTGATACAAAGCTACATTATTAGCAGGTTGGTATCATCTTGCTCCTAATAGTATCCAATTCAATATTCCAGAGATCAGAGAAAGTATGGGAGGATGCTTCTACAATACTTTTTGATTAAAGCAAAACTTCAATTTAATAGAGTAAATGGAGAGAAAAGTGTTATTTCCAAATATCAATTAAATTTTTACATCATTTATGCTCATTTACATTAGTTACGTAAGCTGCAAATCACCCCAAATGATGTAATTTGTGTAATGATGCTATTATGCAAATGGAATAAATGGCTGCAAATAGAATAAAATTAATGTAGAAATAATGTAAATTTAATTGCCTCATTTAGACTATCTTGGATAAAATGGATGTCTATTATTTCAGGGGGATGTCCAGATAGACATTTTATCCATTGCTGTTGAGGTCCACTAAATAGAAGTGTGCTAAATCAAGAGTTCATTACATTGTTGTTGCCAATAATACAGACACCAAATGTTTCTGAATGAGATTTACTCTCCAGCAAGGCTGGTTTTGGAGATGTCATGCCCAAAGGTGAAATCCAGATTTTCCAACTCCAGGGAAACTTTTTTGAGCTGAACTCATTTGAAATTTGCTTATCACTAATAGGATTATAAATGACATTAAAGCTCTACACTCAGATTAATCCAGCACATTTCCAGACTTCAGGGTAGAGAGACTGATAGAAGCTGAAGAAGCAATTACGATTTGCTCCATTTTGGTCTTTTCAAAGACATTTGGTTAGCTCCTGTGAAAATCTGTAAAAATGGATAAGATATTTTTCTCCTAAAAGTTTGTTTCCACAGAAATACATGGCCTGCTTATATAGAAGTTATACTGAAAAATGTAGAAAGGGTCAAATTCCAACATACAAAGAATTTTTTTTCAAAAAACATTTCAAAAGCCCTGACTGCTTGAATTTGGGGGGAAGGGGAGGGCTGGCAGACTTGTTGCTATGGTTCATTACCAAAATTACTTCTATTGGAAATGATGCAATATTAGTTGCTTGTTAAACATTGTTTTAAAAAGATGAAATGTCAGGAGTATATTGAGTATGTTCTCCCTATAATGAATATAACATGGATGTTGGCAAGTGATATCACACGTTGTAATTGTGACTTGTTCAGTATGGAATGAATACATTGTGTTATTGCAAAATAATCTATGAATTACATGCAATAGCCATAGAACATGTAGAATTATTAAACCCTTATCTCTTTGTCTCTCGCTTTCCTTTCAATGAAACTCCCTAAAGAAATTCCATCAGAAGAGTGAGAGATACAAACAATAAATTAAGTCTGACAGGTAGAATTTACAAGATAATAAATCTAAGTAGCCAGCTATTCATTTCGGTATCAGTGAATCCCATGTATAGTGAACCCAGACTTAGTTTGGTGTGTACATGGAAGAAAAGCTGAATAATGTTTGAAACTGAAAATCCAGAAAATCCACTGAATCTCTGAATTTCTTTAGAATCTCTCAAAGTGATTCAAAGGCATTTGAGTGAAGTAGAGGCCTTGAAAAGATTTGGTTCAAGGGCAGATTAGATTGAATCTCCTTAAGACCAATTTACCCATTTGAAACTTCTCACAGTCCTCCTAGTGAAGTTTTTAAAAGTTAGCTAAGTTTTAAAAGTTAAATGTCATTTGACTCTCATAAAAAAGCAAATTTTCCTGTTCAAAGGTAATTGATTACAACCATTTTCTCTTTTATTATTTGAAGTAAAATCTTTCAGTGCTGAAATATCTCAAGTAATCACCTTATTTAATGGATGCATTCTTATTATTTCATTGTTGTTACATAAAAGCACAATCAGATATTTCTTCTCCCATATGGAGATCACATCAAAGCTGAGTACCCAATTTAAATTCAGTATTTTTTAAAGCCTCATTTACACAACATGGGTGCTAATGTTCATTTATATTACCAGGAAAGTATTTACTTGGGTTTTGGTGATTAATTTCAAGTCCCCTCTTTCACTGCTATGTTTAAGCATAAAATATATCACATATTAATCCTGCTTCAGTGTGCTGGCCTTAATTTCAGAGCCATTAATGTCATGGGAATCAGCTATCTGAAAGATTTCTTTCACCCTTACAATCTATCTTAGTAGTGACTACCATTAGCAAAATTTAGGGCTTTTCTGTGCTGCAACCTTAAACTGCTGATTCCCATGAGTAAAACATCTAGAAATGGAGTTACTTCAAGAAATCTATAGATTTTAATCCCTTTCCTCCATTGTGAGCATGATCAATATGTGATATTTTTTTTCTCTCCAGTACAGTACCATTCTTCTTTACCAAGGTATCTGGATCAGTAAAAACAAAAAACAAATAACAAAAATGAGATATAATCCCAAGCAAAACATAAAACAATACAGTTTATCATATTCTTTTTGTCATTTGGAAACCTCATCAGGAAAATTATGAAAAACAAGGTAGCTCTTCATTCACTATTCTATCAATGAACTTGCTTAAAAGAAGAAAAGAAAAAAATGACAAAGGATTCAGGATCAGATGGGAGGAGGCATTCTAATAAGATGTTCATTCATACTATGAAATTAAATAAAGCAGGTGAAATAGATGCTGTGCTTTAACTGGAACAAATCAAAATACAAATTTTGATGCCTAGCAGGAAAAGCCAGGTAGAAGTGCCCTACCTGGTGAGTTGTGGAGATGATGAAATTAATGATTCATTGGTCATAGTTTACATTGGTAGAGCATGCTTTCCTGTACAACCACTATTAAATTGTTTCTCTTTGGGGGGATATTTTTATTAATTACATCCTAGTCTGCCCAATAAAATCTTTTACCAAAACTGCACAATTATTTAAAACAATAATTCAAAGTTTCGTTAAATTAAATGGAACAATAATTCACATTAAGATGAGAGTCAGAAGCAATTTCTCCCCAACACCATAATATAAAATTGAGCTATTTTCTATTAATTAATTTTATAAGCCATCCAGTTCCATAATTTTGGGATGGGAATAAAATCATATATTTCATAGTTGATTCCACATATGAATTTATTGTCCATTCACTACCCATTATAGGATTTACATAAATTAGCATGAGTATTTGTAATATGATATTTTAACCCTAGCCTCATATAGTTCTAAAAATGTACCTGAATTGTATCATTCTGTACAGGGCATTGTTGACCCCATCTATGATTTCATATAGGCAAGACTTTGTTTTGAAATAAATGAAGAAGAAAAGATCCCAAAAGGCAACTGTACTTTCTTTCCTTTTCCTTGAAGACATTTTGCTTCTCATCCAAGAAGCTTCTTCAGTTCAGCTTCTTGGATGAGAAGCAAAACATCTTCAAGGAAAAACAAGCAAGTCCAGTTGCCTTTTTAAAAAGCACCTTTTGGACAACCGTGATCTGGATGACTCAGAATCTCCATAGACGAGGAGAAAAGATAATTTTGCTTGATATATGGTTTACTTAAAATGCCAAAGATCAATGTTGTAGTACATAAGAACAATTACATTGTTTATTATTTGGACCCGCAGCTTTAGATTGAACTAAAGTAAAAATAAATTGATGCACAGAAGTAAAGATAAGTAAACCTCAATCCTAATTTGAATATAAACTATAAACCCTGGATTAAAATTTGTTTTGCAATTTTCCAAAAGTGATTAATAAGGTCAAAGAAGAAAAAAATATGAGAATAGTTTTTCCATGCTTTATTTTTTCGTAATCTGCTAATATACCATATCTGTAGTTTCTACTATAATAGTTCATTCAGAAGAGCAATCATATTTGAATAAGTCTTTTAGATTAATAGCCAGTGATGAATGAGAAAATGATTTTTTGCTATTACTTTTCTTTGCACAAATTATTTGTAATAATAGCTGCAGCATGAATTCTCTCTTTACTTCCCGATGACATATTATAGTTTATAATTTTAAATTAAATTTGCATTGCACGCTGTTGAAAAATGCTACAACATGCTAAGTTTGTAGAATGAAAGGAAGATTGTTAGCTGAAACTTTGCTGAAGGAATTATGAATCCCAAGAGAGAAATAATTATTTCAAATAAATATTTCTGGAAGAATTGTTTTGGCGCTAGGCACAGTGTTTATTTAAACAGAACTTTGGAAGGAAGAAGGAGCCTCTAAAAGGTTCATTGCCTAAATAACCACCTTGTTTAATAAGTTCACAAGTCTGTTCACCTTATCCCTTTGTGTCCTATGTTAGCAATACTCCTGGGAAACAAAGAAAGCATTTTGTAGTTAAGAAGTGCTTCTTGTCTTAAATTATTACACATAGACATGTCTCCATAAATGAATGCAGATGGAAGCCCTAGAAGAGCTTTGCAAGACAAGGTTTGTTACCAGACAGAAAAATTACGAGAATAATTCAGAAGCTATTTTTCAAATAATATGCTTTTTTACACTATTAAGGGGGAGGTGGTGTGGGATTGGAGATATCTTTTGATTTCCCTGTCTTGTGTTGCTCTTAATGTTACCCATCTTGATTTAACCAATACTGAATATTTTATAAATGATTAGCAACAATTCCTAAAGGAGTATATGGATTTCTTTCTTTTTTTAAAAAAAAAAACAATTAGTATATCTGTACAGCAATTTCATGTACTGTCAATTTTAATTGAGTTAAAATTACAATAGAGAAAAAAATGTCTCTTTTGAGCTGAGCTCCACCCTTGGTGACTGCCATATTGTTTCTAACTAAATACATGGAAATTTGCCACAGTCTTCTTCCAGTTTTCAGCTTTCCAGTTTATTTTATGATGACAATAAATCCTGGTTAACTCCCATCTAAATATTAATCAAGTTCAACACTACTTAATTTTATTACAGATCAGTCAAGGTGCCTACAGTACATGCTGTGAGCTGCGGGATCATTAACCACTACATTAGAAGCACATTGCAAACTTTGTTTCTTTATCAGGCTTTGTGTTCATAATAAGTACAATTTTATTCTTTCTGTTTTGGACAACTGTAAAATTAAATTATCTTTTTCAGTGTCATCTAACCAAAATAGTTTATTTAATTGCATCACTTGGATGGAAAAATATTTCTCTCTTGTAGAGAAATATAATATATTTATTTGACAAACACAAAAAGGATTTTTTTTTTTGCATTTCCAGAAACATTGTGAATTATATTCTAAGGTGGTATCTGATTTAATGATAGTTACATGAATATTAAAATGCAAAGAGCATAAGTACACCAAAGCAAAATGTTGAAAGATAAATTGATTTCAAGAGATTTTTTTAAAAAATGTCTTTATATTTTTTTCTAATTAAATTCAAAAGAACTTTAATATGTTTTACTGGATTATGCCAGTAGTATTTTATTAGTATACTGATAATAAAATGGAAAAAATCTTAACATTTATCATTTTAGATGACACAGAATATAAAAAAACCTGAACCACTTTTTGTGTTTGGGCCATAACTATTTTTTAATTCTTAGAATCAGGTAGTATTTTATCTTTTTTGGGGAGAGGTGAGTATCAAACCATTTCCTATTAGAAATATATTTTTAATTCTTATTTTTTTACATATATTTATCAAATTTAGGCACTATTCATCTCATTCTCAGTCTTTCCCTTGTTTCTTCCTGTGTGGGTTAGAAGTGGAAAATTTCATAAAAAATAGCAAAATTAGCTTTATAGCATTATCTCATATGTTATGCCTTCGCCTAGCTTAGGAATTCTGGGAGTTGAGGTCCATGAGTCATAAAAGAGCTGAGGTTGCCTACCCCTGGCTGACTCAGGAATTCTGTGAGTTGAAGTCCATGAGTCATAAAAGAACCGAGGTTGCCTACCCCTGGCCTAGCTCAACTACCTTACGAATCTTCCAGGTGGCCAAGTTAAAATAATATTGTCTTGTCCTTGAATTTGGTAAAAATTGTGCTGCCCCCATTGCTGATCCCTATGCTACCACAGTAATAAGGTGGTGAATGTTGCTCTCTGCCCTATTTATTGCAGATCAAATTAAGAAAAGGGATTGATAAATTATCCAAGTGTTATCTGCAATGTGGACCCCATCTCCCAATCATTCTCCTTATTGTAGGTTGGGATATGCTATAATTTTGTTTGGATTAAAAATACAAAGGATTAAAAACTTGAAGATGTGGGATGTTGAGGGAGAGAACTGTCCTGATATTACCAGAATTCCTCCTCTGTGTTTGGGACTTGTCGCTCAGATTATTTCCAAATACGGGTCTAGTGCTTTGTTGAATAAATGTTGAAACCATTTAAGAGGAAAACAACAATCATAAACCAGTCTGGTTTACAGGTTAGGAGCATAGAAAAGAGTGAGGGGTGAAGCAAGGGGAGATTGATAATGGACAAGCTTTCTCATTCTATGCTTTTTGATATATAAAGAATTTATTATTGCTCATGTTTTTCTTTTCTTGATTTTTTTGCCTGCATTTTAACCCCTGTTTGCAAGTTAATGCTTTAATAAATAAACATCAATCTATATATTTTCAAGTTGTACTGAGTGACATCAGTGCCTGCTCTAACTTTAATATAAGAATTGACTGGGAGTGTGCTGAGTGCAGACTAAATTGGAAATCACTCACATTAATTTTCCAATACATCTTATATGTCCTCTGCACATTGTTTATCATGGACATAAATCTTTACCACATTCAAATATATGAACATACCAGACATGGAACTTTATGTCACCATGTAACATACATGATTTTTCTAATGTTCTAGACTTACAAATACATGATTGTCTTTCTAAATAAGAAGAAAGTCACCTTATACTGATCAAACTCTAGGACTTTTACTATTTTCACAAAAATGTCTTGGAAAGAATCCTAGTCAGACATTGCTACTAGTCTTGTCAAATGTAGATAAAGTCAACCTTGTTTTCTCAGCAATTAAAAAAAATTTTTTCCTTCAAAACACAGTGTTTTTATTTATAGGATTATTACAATAAAATCCATCAGTTTTTAATTTCCTACTCAGTTCCTGTGCAGATAAAAAAGTTAAAATATTATTTGATACTGAATAACTTCTCAGTAAACACAAAAGCTTGCTACATTTTGCATATTGTTATAAACATAAAAAGGAGACAAACACAATAATTAAACAATATTTCAGTTATACCCAATTTTATGTACATACGCATACCCACATATATATCTCCAGTTGATACAAGATTCTCATTAATATTTTCCATTCCATTATATATGCTGCTTGCTTTCTAATTTAGAAAATTAATCATCACTGGTTATGTGCTGTCTTTCTTTTTAATATGTTAATACTATAAAAAAAGTGATGGAAAATTAGAAATGAAAGATTCATGTTTTAAAGAGGTGTGTGCAACTCTAATTAATAAATGCCAATACGATGAGGTAATATCAGCAAACAGGCCTGATTTGCAAATTTGCATCAAGTATATTGGAAATACCACACTTCCCCCATACTTTGCATAGTTTATAAATGGTAGATATTGATGCCGCTGTTGGCCTTTCAAGTCCTCCTATTCTATTCTTCCTGATAGGGAAAGTGATGAAAGAAGAATGAAGAATATTGGGAATGGGGGGGGGACATGCTAAGAATACTTACTCCTAGCAAGTTCATCCAAGATGAGAAGGTGGTCCAGCTATCCAGATTAATCACAGTCACCCACATCAGGCAATTAGTGGCTTATTTAGTGATAATGACAAAGGCATCATTTCATATTTCATGGGGAAAATGCAACTCTGTATTTTCCTAAGAAAACCACATGGGGACTTCTGGCTGTGACGTCATCGTGAAGCAGGTAAAGGAACAGACCTCTGTTCCTAAATCCTGAAAAATCTTCGGTAAGAGCCCAGCAAGGGCTTTGCCGATCCTGGAGAGATTGATAAACTAAAGAGGAAGCTTCAGAGAAGCCATGTGGAAAGCAAATACCTGAGCAGACAGGAACAGCACTTTTAAAATTGGCGGAGAAGAAGCCAATCTTTAGGGCCGGCCTGGACTGATGGCGGCAGTCTGAGAGGGAGTGAAAAGTAGAATTGACAGCTTCGTACAGGAGACGAGGAAAACCCTTGAAAGAGGTGAGGAACATTTGGCTGAGAGAAGGCACAGAAAAAGCAAAGTGATAAGGAGAGAGATGCAGCGGCAACTGAATTGGAATAGAGCAGAGAAGGGAGCAATAGAGCAGAACGAGAGCAGTGTGAAGAAGCAGAGAGCCCACAGTAAAGTTTATAAAACTTGAGAGACTGGAATTTAAGAGCTGCAAGAAGTAGAGATTGAAACTAGAGAAAGGACTGGAGAAAGGATGGTCAGAGGCAACAAAGGGTGATTAAGAAAGACTTTGAAAAATTAACATAAGGATTAAAAGGTGAAGTGAGACAATGGAGAAATTTAATACTACTTAGTGGAACTTATTTTTGAAGAACAAATAGCATTAAAATTTGGACTTTAACTGACATATATCTGGGTAAAGTGATGAGTGGACGCTTTGGAAATATTGGATATATAGAAGAAGAAATAAGAGGTGACATTTGGTGGATCGGTGGATACATTAAATTGAGACAGAGAAAAAAAGGCTGATGCAATATTGTAGCACTCATATACAAGCAGTGACTAAGCTACAAGTAGAAAAGGGGCGTCAGGCAATGTATTTAAAGAAATGAAGTAAATGAATTGTATTAATGAATAGAAACAAGCATAATTGAGTAATTGAATTAAATAGAAGTGAGAAAATAATTATAGCATAGTAAAGAAATATAGACAGGTGATTATTCAAATAAGAGTGATAGTGAATGAAATTAAGAGTGGTGATAATACTTAGAGAATAGTATATGTATTGTTATAGTGTTATAGAAATATATGTAAGAGGTGTTAAGAGTATTATAAATTATACCAGATAATAGTGGGATAAGGAAAGGTATAACTCTATTTGTAATTTTATTTTTTAACGTTAACCCTAAGAATAAAACGCCAAGCTTTCGCCGGCTTCTGCTAGCATCACCAGGGCTTAAAATGCTAGGAAGTGAGGAAGTCCTTTTATAGGTCAGTTAAGTTCTGCGCCCGGCTCCTCGATCTTGTTACCAGACCTAATTGGGTAAATAGTGCTCCGGTGATCTTTTTCTTCTTTACTCAATTTACTCAATTAGGTCTGGTAACAAGATCGAGGAGCTGGGCGTAGATCTTAACTGACCTATAAAAGGACTTCCTCACTTCCTAGCATTTTAAGCCCTGATGATGCCGGCAGAAGCCGGCAAAAGCTTGGCGTTTTTTAATTAAACTTTTTATAGTTTTAACTTCCCTGGTGCTCACTTTTATTTCAAATATGGATATACCCAGGGTTCATATTTTTATGTTATCACACACACACACACACACACACACACATTCTTTACTATCTATATTATATATATACTTACATATTTAAGCTTAGACTATATAGATTGAAAACCAACTTGATCAACAAAAACAACTTGCCATAAATTGGTATATGCAAAAGTGGAGAAATATTATTCAAGTAATAAAAATGACAAGTACTGCAACAACAAATAAAATAGGCAAAAAACATTTACAGATCCCACACCTATAATGGCCTCTCCTACAGATCAAAGAATGATAGTGACTATGTTGGGGAAAGAAAAAGAAAAAGCAGAATTGGCAATGAACCCACAGAGCATGCAGATAACACTACAAACAATTCAAGAAACAATGATGATGAACCAAGAGACAATAGCAAACAATCATGAAGAAACGAAAATACATCACAAAGAAATCAAGAATGATATTGGAGAAATGAGAGATGAAATTAAAAACATGAATGATAAGATAGGCAATATACAACAAACAATGATGGAAAATGAACAAAGAATTCAAAAAGTTGAAACAAAAATGGAGCAAGTTGATAGCAAAATAGAAAGGATGATACAGAAATCCAAGCAGGTAAATGGGGAGTTGACTGAATCGATTGCCTTTTTGGAAATGGATAAAGCTTCGTTCTTTCTAAGATTCCAAAATATCATAGAGGAAAAGGAAGAAGATATGGGAGAGAAGATGGCGGAGATGTTGGCAGAGATATTAGGAAAGGACAAACAGGAAACAAGAACAGACATAGACGAAATATATAGAGTATATACAAATTATGCACGAAGGCATAGATTGGCGATATGGGTCTATATAAGGTTTACTAGAAGGGATGAAATATATAAAAATATATAAAAAAGCAAGAGATGAACCAATAATATATAAGGGTAAAGAAATAATTGTATTAAAACAAATACCACGTAGAATACGAAATCAGAGATGAGAATACCAATTTCTAATGACCCAATTAACTAAATATAAAGTTATGTTTTGATGGTTAATACCTGAAGGCATATTTCTAAGTTGGCAGGAAAAAAATATAAGATATATACACTCGAGAAAGCGCAGGACTTTTATGAATGTTACTTTACACAGGGAGAAGAACAAGAAAGTAGGGAAGAGCTGAAAAGTAAAAGTCAGGATGAATATTTATTAGAGGAAGTTGAACGAGAAAGAGAAACACAAAAGATACAAGAAAGAGAAAGGTTAGAAAGAGAAGGAGCAAAAGGAAGGGTAATAGAGACAAAAAAATAGATCAAATAAAAAATGGGAGATGCAATTAAGCTCTTCTCTGTAAACATTAATGGTTTAAATATACCAAGAAAAAGAGCACAAATTTTTAACAAATTAAGGAAATTGGATGCAGATGTGATATGTCTTCAGGAAGTTCATAGAAAAAAGGATTATAGAAAACTACTAGAGAATGTAAAATTAGGAACACTATACACAACATTAGCACAAAACAAGAAAGGAGGAATTGCTATATATGTCAAAGAAATAGTAAAATCAAAATTAATATATTTGGATGAAGAGAGGAGAATTTTAATGTTGGAAATAGAACTAGAGCAAAAACAAATCTTATTAACGGCAGTATACGCACCCAAAAATAATCAACATGAATTTTTTAAAAAGGTACATAAGAAACTAGTGGATATGGATTACGAAAGTATTTGTATGATTGGGGATTTAAATGCAATAGTTGATGTTAAGAAAGGTTATAAGAGTAGTAAAAAGAACAAAAAGAAGAAAAATATATTACCAAAATCATTCTTTGACATGGTAACAGAACTCAACCTTCAGGATATATGGAGAGAGACACACAGGTCAGACAAACAATATATGTTCTATTTGTATCTACATCAATCTTGGTCTAGGATCGATATGGCCTGGGCAACAACAGAAGTACAAAATGGGATAGAGGAAATTGAAATAGGGCTTAATGATTGGGCGGATCACAACCCAATAATAATAAAATGGAAAGGCCACAAACAGAGAAAAAGATGGTCAATGAATCAAAGACTGTGTAAAGATAAACAATATATACAGATGCTAGAAAAGGAGTTGAGGTTATTTTTTCAGGTAAATAAAAAGGAAGAGACATTAACACAAAATTTGTGGGATACTACACAAGCTTACATTTGGGGATTGACAATTGCATACAACTCTAAGAAAAACAAAGATAGGAGACTTCAACAAGAAAAATTACAAGAAGAATTAAAAAGAATAGAAGGTGATCTACAGAAGGACCCACAAAAGAAAAAGATAAAAGAAAAATGGAATATTATAAAACACAAGATTAACCTGATAATACAAAAAGAAATGGCACAGAAAATTAGGATGGCAAAATAAAATTACTTTGAAAATGCGAATAAAACTGGTCGATAGTTGACCTATAAATTAAAAAAAGAAAAAGGCAAAAGAACAATATATCAACTAAAAGACGAAAGTGGAACAGTACAATATAGACGGGAAGAAAAAAAAGAAAATAATACAAAATTTCTTTTCAAAGCTATACCATCAGGAAGATATAGCAGATGATAAAGTCAAACAATATATAGAGGCAGCAAAAATGAGCAAAATCACCGAAGAACAAAAGGAAATGTTGAATAGACCAATAACAGCAATAGAATTAGAAACAGCATTGAAAAAACAAACGAACAAAAAAACAATAAATCACCAGGCCCAGATGGAATTCTGGTTGATTTTTATAATAATACACAAGAGTCACTATAATGGATAATGTTGGAGATTTACAGTGAGGTGCTGGAGGAGGCGAAGATACCGACAACTTGGACTGAAGCAATCATCACCCTCATTCCTAAGGAAGACTCAGACCTACAACAAATTCAAAATTATAGACTGATTTCTTTACTGAATACAGATTATAAGACATTTACAACAATAATAGCAGAAAGGATAAAATTTTTTTTGAATAACTACATCCACCCAGATCAAAATGGAGTTCTATCAGGACAACAAATAAAAAATATGAGGATAATAATGAATACTTTAGAATTCTATGAAGTCTATCCTGAAAGACAAGCTACACTGATTTTTCTTGATGCCCAGAAGGCATTTGATAATCTGAATTGGAAGTTTATTATAACACAATTGTACTATATGGATTTTAGGACAAAATTTGGAAAGATGGTTGAGAAAATATATACTAAACAAACAGCTAGGGTAATTATAAATGATGAAATGACAGAAAAAATTGATATAACCAAAGGAGTAAGACAAGGATGCCCACTTTCCCCTCTTTTATTTATTTTATCATTAGAAATACTCTTGACAAAAATCAGAGAGGATCAAGAAATAAAGGGTTTAAAATTAAGAAGGAAGAATATAAGGTTCAGGCCTTCGCTGATGATTTGGTATTTATTTTGGAAGATCCATTAGAAACCGGCTTTAAATTGATTAAAAAAATAGAAGAATTTGGTGAGGTAGCCGGACTTAAGATTAATAAGAATAAATCCAAATTAATAACCAAAAATCTTACAAAGGCACAGGAAAGTGAACTGAAAGATAAAGCAAAGATAAGTATAACCAAGAAAATAAAATATTTAGGGATCTGGCTTACAGCGAAATATTCCTCGATTAAGGAGGACAATTATGATAAAATATTACACCAGATAAAAAAAGATTTAGAAAATTGGGAAAATCTGCAAATTTCATTTTTAGGGAGGACCGCTACGGTCAAAATGAATATATTGCTAAAAATATTATTTCTGTTCCAAGTTATTCCAATAAAATTAGGGAAAACATTCTTTCAAGAATTAAATAAATTGGTCACTAAATTTATATGGCAAAGGAAAAAACCCAGGATTAAATTAAAACTCTTGCAAGATATGAAACATAAAGGGGGATTGGCATTACCAGAGTGGGAAATATATTACCAAGCATCAAGCTTAACTTGGCTAAAAGATTGGATGGATTTGAAAAATATTAGAGTTTTAACAATAGAAGGACATGACTTGCAAGCAGGGTGGCATGCATTCCTATGGGACGAAAAATATAAAATACACAGATACTTTCAAAGACACATAGTTAGGAATGCATTGCTACAGACTTGGGAAAAAATAAAACATTATATAAGAATTCCAATGTGGTTATCCCCAACAGAAGCTCTGAAACATCCAAACCTACTGGATGTAAATAAGATAATTAGATACAAGGAATTAGTAAATGAACAGGAAATCTGAAAACAAAACAAGAATTGGAACAAGATATAGGCAGAGAGAATGACTGGTGGACATTTACATAAATTCAATCTAAATATACAGAGGACAAAAAATTATATGAAATACAAAAAGAGCCACAAGAATTGGAATAAATTATACATGGAACAGAAATAAAATTAATTAGCAATTTATACAAATATTATTGAGATATAAAATGGAAGACGAGGTTGTCAAAGACACAATGATTAGATGGGCAAAAAGTTTTGGATATTATATAGAATTGGAGAAAAGGGAAAAAATATGGGAAATAAACATAAAATTGACTATGTCAGAGGCATTCAAGGAAAACCAGTTGAAGATGTTTTACAGATGGCATCTTCTACCAGCAAAGCTTGCCAAGATGTTCCAGAACAATTCGCCAACATGTTGGAAATGTAAAAAAGTACATGGAACATATTATCATTTATGGTGGACATGCCCAGTTGCGAAAAAATACTGGACTAAAATAAGAAGATGGATCGAAGAAATAATATAGACCAAATCGTAGACTGGAAATCAGAGATCTTTTTGCTGGGTATTTTAAACAGAAAATATAGTAAAGAAATACGGTACTTAATTCTACATATAACAATGGCAGCAAGAATAGCATATGCACAGTTCTGGAAAAATGAGAATATACCATCAGAGGTAGAAGTGATAAGAAAAATCCTGGATTGTGCTGAGATGGACAAATTAACAAAAGAGATAAAAGAAAAGGAAGACACAGAGTACTATCTAATATGGAACTAGTGGTATGACTGGTTGGAGACTAGAAATAATAAAGGAGAATAAATGTGGAAAGGTCAAAAGTGGAAAATGTGTGTATAATAATGTATAGTAATAATAATATGTATTATTCTTAATATGAAGTATAGTATGAAGGAAGAAAAATGCAAACAAGAAACAACGGGGCAACAAGGACAAATATTCTAAAGAAAAATAAGGGGGGAAAATGTAAATAATAGAAGATTACCGTTACGAAATCGCTGTTAAAAAAAGGGAGGAGTATACAGTGTGTGTGTATGTGTGTTTTGTTTTGTTTTGTTTTGTTGGTTTAAAAAATAAAAAAATAATAAAAAAGAAAGAAAAAAAGAAAACCACATGGACTGACAAGTGATTGAGGGGAAAGTGCCTGAATCAGATGGCACTCACTATGCTATAGTGAAGCAGCTTAGGATCCTTTGGAATGCAAACAGTGTTTGTGACATGGCTACATTAAAGTCTTTGAGACTTCTTGTTAACATAGGAAAAGAAAATCTGAACCTGCAAAGAGACTAATTACAGTGGAACTCTTGAAATTTCCAAACAACAACAACAACAAAGTTGGAAGTGACCCTGGAGATCATCTAGTCCAACCTCCTGCTCAGGCAGGAAACCCTATACCATTTCAGACAAATGGCTGTCCAGTCTCTTCTTAAAAACCTCCAGTGTTGGAGCATTCACAACTTCTGGAGGCAGGTTGTTCCACTGGTTAATTGTTCTAACTGTCAGGAAGTTTCTCCTCAGTTCTAGGTTGCTTCTCTCCTTGATTAGTTTCCATCCCATGCTTCTTGTCCTGCCTTCCGGCGCTTTGGAGAATAGCTTGATTCCCTCTTCTTTGTAGCAGCCCCTGAGATATTGGAACACTGCTATCATGTCGCCTCATCCTTTTCTTCATTAAACTAGACATACCCAATTCCAGCAACCATTCCTTATATATTTCAGCCTCCAGACCTCTAATCATGTTTGTTGCTCTTCTCTGTACTTTTTCTAGAGCAGTGGTTCTCAACCTTTCTAATGCCGTGACCCCATAATACAGTTCCCCATGTTGTGGTGACCCCCAAGTGGGTGTGGCCACCAATAAGAGGGAGTAGGACCGCTAGGGAAAAGGGAAAAAAATGGCGGACAGCATGGTTTGGCGACCCCCGTGAAATGGTCATTCGACCCCAAATGGGGTCCCGACCCACAGGTTGAGAACCACTGTTCTAGAGTCTCAACATCTTTTTTACATTGTGGTGACCAAAACTGGATGCAGTATTTCAAGTGTGGCCTTACCACGGCATTGTAAAGTGGTATTAATAATTCATGTGATCTTGATTCTATCCCTCTGTTAATGCAGCCTAACACCGTGTTGACTTTTTTGGCAGCTGTAGCATACTGCTGGCTCATATTTAAGTGATTGTCAACTAGGACTCTGAGATGTCTCTCACAGTTGCTACTATTGAGCAAGGTACTACTTATACTATACCTGTGCATTTGGTTTTTCTTGCCTAAATGTAGAACCTTACTTTTTTCACCATTGAATTTCATTTTGTTAGATAGCACCCAATGTTTAAGTCTGTCAAGATTCATTGATTTTAATTCTTGGAAAATATATATGAAATATTTAATATTTAGAAATTATTTATTTGCATCTAGGACCAAAATATAAAATATATCCACATTAGGAATTCTTTTTAAATCTTAAAATGATATATGATCTACCAAATGAGACACTACGATGGCATATACAGCAACATAGATCAATCCCTTATCAGCCATCATTCTTAGAGACAAAAAGTTCATTAAATTTAACAAATTTTAGAACATTGTATAAAAAATTATTGTAGAAAAAAAACAACATACTAGTAGTTATGACAGATTTTTGGACTTTTTAAATGACTTATGAGATAGCAGATAAAACAGAACAGTATTCAGTCACCTGAATCACTGTTAAGGGTAATCACTTAACGGGCCTGAATTTTCACAGATCTGAGCTCATCCCTAAACTAAGGATAATAAAATGGGAAATCTTTCTGGAAGAGTGCTATGACTGTCTTCACATTGAGGGTCCATTTGCATTTTCTGAGAAAAATGTGGTCAAAACAAGGAGAAATGAGCAACAGAGTCTCTTTTCTATCATTATACTCACTGTATGGAAAAACCATCAAATCACCTCACTGGGCTATTTAAACTAGTTCATGTGTAATGATTTGATGTGGGGAAGCTTAATCAGTTTCAGTGGCATTTACTTTCACCTAGAGAAATTAATTTTTCTTAACGATGCAGCATTTATGCTACTATTAGGGAATTTAATATATGTGTTCCTACCCAAGTTTAAAAAGCTGCTCCTTCACCCTTCAGGAACTCAGAATCAGATTAAACGTTAAACTGTTCATAAATCTGGTGATGACCGTAATTTTTGTTTCTGGAAAAGTTGGTTTATGGACCTTGAGAAAGCAAGAAGACGAGGAATATAATGTTTGTTAAAATCTAAAATGGACTTATGGTCATCATGCAGATTTTAACTTTTGGAATAGGATGGTAAACCTTAGAGCAATTTAAATATATGTGTCCATGTCCTTTATTATGCATAAGAATATTTTTATGTCTCCTTTTTCTATGCTTACAGCAGATCAGCATCTTCAGTATTTACTACCTGTTTCTCAGATAAAGACCTAGAATCATAAAATATAGATAATGGACCCATCATGGAACCTGAGCTATATCACATGGCAAGGGCCACAAATAATATTGATGTCCTTTAGTATATAAAGTTGCATTCCTTTTTTGCATTTCTTTCTTTCTTTGTTATCTTTATAGTTTTTATTATTATACTGCTTCTTTTTTTCTCCCAACAGCTCTCTGAATTTTTTTATTAAGATCTTCTTTGCCGTTGGTTTTTCTTCTTTTCTGTTTCCACATCCACAGGTTATGACACCTAGTTTGCTTTAACTTGGTCTTTAACACTCTCTTTTCCCTTTTAATCTTTCACAATGTCTTTGTTTTCATTCCACATTCCTTTATTCCCTAGCACTGAGGTTCAGGACTCCAGAATAATAGCTGATCCTCTCCTTGAAAATAGTCCAAGATATCATATTTTAAGAAGAAACTAGACAATCACTTGTCTGAAATGGTATAGGTTCTCCTGCTTGAGCAGGGGGCTGGACTAGAAGATCTCCAAGGTCCCTTCCAGCTTCTATTCTATTCTATTCTATTCTATTCTATTCTATTCTATTCTATTCTATTCTATTCTATTCTATTCTATTCTAATACAAACTCTGCATCAAGTGGAAGATCAAACAGATTCCTGACAAACCTAGCAGACAACTTTGTCTCCCAAAAAGTAGAGAAGGAAACTAGGGGATTAGTCATATTGGATCTAATCCTCACTAAGAGAGATGAAATGATAAAAGGTGTTGAAGCCACAGGAACATTGTTCCAATATTGGAATTCAACATTCTGGAAGCACAAGCAATAGAACACAGTCAAACTAGAGTCTTGGATTTTAAGAGAGCTAATTTCAATAAACTTAGAGAGAGCTTGGAAACGATTCCATGGATGAGAATCCTCAAGGGGAAAACAACTCAAGAAGCTTGGGAAATTTTGAAAAATGAGATAATAAAAGTCCAGTCTAGCACAATACCAACAAAGAAGAAAAAAAACGGCTCTCAAAAGAAACCAGCATGTCTGTATAAAGAACTCTCTGATAAATTAAAAGATAAAAAGGACAAGTATAAAAAGTGGAAACAGGGGCACATAACTAAAGCAGAATATCAGCAAATAGTCTGCAAAAATGAAGTAAGAAAAGTTAAGGCTCAAAATAAACTAAGGCTTGCGACCAAAATCAAAAATAATAAAAAAAGCTTCTTTCAACATATAAAAAACAAGAAAAAAGTGAAAGAAATGATTGGTCCATTAGTGAGTGAAAGTGGAAAGAAGGTGACAAGCAACAGAGAGAAAGCAGAACTATTTAACTCCTTTTTTGCATCTGTCTTTAACAAAGGGAAAAAATAGTCCAACCTATCAAAAACAGTACCATAAAAATATATTAGAAACACAAGTTTAAATAGGCAGGAAAATGGTAAGTGAGTACTATCCAGCCTAGATGAGTTCAAATCACCAGGACCAGATGGATTACACCCCAAGGTTCTCAAGGAACTGGCAGATGTGATCTCAAAACCACTGAACTATATTTTTCAAAGATCCTGGAGCACTGGGGAACTACCAGAGGACTGGAAAAGAGCTGATGTAGTTCCCATGTTCAAAAAAAGGGAAAAAAATAGATCCAGGAAACTACAGACCTATTAGCCTGACCTCAATACCTGGGAAGATTCTGGAAAAGATAATCAAACAACAAATCAGTGAACATGTAGAGACAAACAAAGTCATTACTAAAAGCCAAGATGGGTTTGTCAAAAACAGATCATGCCAGACAAATCTTATTGCATTCTTTGACCAAGTGACAAATTAGTAGAACAGAGGAATGCTGCGGATATAATTTACTTGGACTTCAGTAAGGCATTTGATAAAGTAGATCACAACCTACTATTTGATAAGATAGAAAAATGTGGGTTAGACAGCATCACCCCCAGATGGATTCATAGCTGGCTGACTGGCCATACTCAGCATGTGGTCCTCAATGGAACTGCATCTACATGGAGGGAAGTGTGTAGTGGGGTGCCCCAGGGCTCTGTTCTAGGCCCAATGCTCTTCAACATCTTCACTAACGATTTGGACGAGGGGATAGACGGGGAACTCATCAAATTTGCAGATGACACCAAGCTGGCAGGAATAGCCAATGCTCCAGAAGATAGGCTTAATATACAGGAGGATCTGAACAAACTTGAACACTGGGCGCTATCTAACAAAATGAAATTCAACACTGAAAAAAGGAAAGTTCTACATTTAGGCAAGAATTAATTTACATACAACCTATGGAGACTTTGGATGACCAAAAAATGATTGTAACTAAACTATCTACAATTGCAAAACTAATAGAAATGGACTTGAAATTACAACTGTTGGAGAATTATGACAACCTTAATAATCAACTATTAATTATAAAATTGGACATGATTGAGTGTTTTATCCAGCAGACAGGAACTAGGCGTCAAAAACAGAGGACGGGAGGTCTTTTATTGACTCAAATGATATTACAAGCAATAATGGGAGATCTATTTGCTGAAATAGAGGCTTTGTTATGGAAGCCTGTTGACATAGGAAGAAAGCCAGAATAAGACTAAAAAGAGAAATTTAAAATTATATGTAATGGATTAAAAAGGTTTTGAGAAATATGGACTGATTTAAGGATTAAGATTTAGAGTGGAAAATTTGTGATTATTAGAATATATATGTTAAACAGAGTAAGAATGTATTTTCTTGAATAATATGTTTATTTGTATGAAAATTATTTTGTAATGGAATGAAAATAAGAATATGAAAGAGGCTTTTAGAAATTCAGATAGCTTTAACAACGAATTGAGTGTGTTAAGTTAGTAAGACGATGTTTTGTGTAATAATAGGTGTGTTTTTTTTTTAAGATATGATAATTATTTGAATGAGATTTAAATGCTATTTGAAGTAATAAGAGAGATCTGTGATAAAATCAACGGTTTATGAGATTATGAATTAGAATATATCTGGATTAGTATTTTAAAAGGGATACCCAAAGTGATAATACATTTATCTAAGGTTAAATTAGACTATGGTAATTGTAAATTAATAAAGCTCAAAAGGATTAGGATTTATAGATATGTAATGTAGAAAAGGATTTATGTTAAATAGGTTATATCATTTGAGGGAAATAGAGAGGGAACATTTAATGTATTTACTTGAGCTATTATATGATTTTGTTTTTGGATGATTGACCACTTAACCACGATGATGTGTCTTGAGCATTCTGTTGTAAAAGTTAAAAAACCAATTTGTTATATATATAAAAAAGAAACCCCTGTGGCTAAGTATTATAACTTCACAAAATAAATTGCCACAAACAGTTGTTTAATATGAAAAATGTGTTTTACTAAACAAGAGCTTATTGCAATTAATGATAAGCAATAGCATTATAGATTATATAAAAAGTTATATTTCATCCATCCATCCATCCTGATATTTGTATATTGCAGAATAGAAATGGTTTTCTGATAATTTATATACATACATAAAACAAGCAAACAACCCTCCACCCATGAATATTCTAGTATAACTAAGTGTAACTAAGTATAAGAAAATATTTTCCTCTTAATGTCCACACTCAGCAATAATCATTATTGTACATACTTCAGTACAGAGTGCACTGTTTTAGCTGCCTTTCTTAAGGTTATCTGAGGGAGTACCATCCAAATCTCCAGAGACAGAATGTTTTAAAGAGATGGAGCACAAACAGATAATGTTTTACATTTCCCTTCTGAAAAACTCTCACAGGCAGGCTTCTCAACATCCCCAGCTGGAACTTGCACATTGGAGAGATTCTACTTGAAGCAGATGGCCCTGGAGATATCTAAGTATTAAGCCATGTAGATCTTTATACAAGTAATGGCCAGCATTTTGAATGTATTTGAAAACCTGCAAACAACAAATGAAGTGTTGCTATTCTAGTGACTGTTGCATTTTGTACTGATGACAGCTTTTAAGTTGTCTTCAATGGCAGCCAGATAGACCATCCTGCAGGTGATAAGGGATTTTCCTGGTGGTAAAAGATGAGTGTCACCAATATCTTTTCTCTTCATGGAATGATGCAAATGATGTTAGTAAAAGCTGGACAAATCTTCCCGTTAGTCAGAGTGATAGTTGGAACTATAGGGATTTGCAGAACTGCTACTTCAATGTATTACCCATCTAGTAATAGCTGAAGCAAAAGAGAGTCAGAGTCTAACAGCAAATCTCTCTTGCTGGGCTTCCGCTTGTTCCTTTCCAGTCAGTCTTTCCCAGCCTGCAGGACTAGGACAAGACTTCCATGGCATCTTTCACCTAGGGTAGTGCTGTGCAATTGAATATTATTAGCAAGTTCATGATTTGCCTGTCATCCCAAATGAGCTAAAAACTTCTCACAGTGGTTTCACAAAACTTAAAAAAAAAACCAGGGTGTGATAGATGAACTATGCAGTGCCCCTAAGAAAGTAAGCATCAGACTGACTTCTCTTCCCCTCCACACAAATGGAAATACCTACTAAGGAAAAAAACCAAAGCTACTGAAGAAAAGTGTCCTTAATTCTCAACCCCTGCAGTAGGTGCAGAAGGATATCATGCTTGATGGCACTGAAAGCTACTGAGAGTAACAGGAGAAGTGCACTCCCTTGTTAATGAAAATCATCAACCAGAATGATCAATGCTTTTTGTCTCATGCCCAGGCCTGAACCCAAACAGAAAAGGTCTTAAATCAATAATATGAAGATTTAAAACATTCAGTTATGAACAAGTACACTAAGACAGAGGCCCCCAATCTTTTGGGCAACAGGGACTGGTTATGTAGAGAGAGTTTTTTCCATGGACTGGAGGGAGTGTGGTTTCGTGCATCCCACTTCCCTTGTTTGTGTGGCCTGGTGTCAGTCTATGGACCAGGGATTGGGGACCCCTGCACTAAGAGAGAGACACTTAAGGGATAAAAAACAGACTTTGACTGTGATTGTTCAGCTAGGTTTGCAAGAGAAGAAAGTGAAGATAGTCCCTTTGTGAACTATTCTGCAATACTTCATAGAGAGCTCTCTCCATGTTGCAAGTTATGTAGGTAACAAATAAAAAATAAAAATAAACAAGTTCTTTTGGCCAGAGATTGTATACACTGTGAAAAGGTTTGAGGATACACTAAATCTCATTTAAGTTCACAATGAACAATTGTGGAGAGTGCAAAAACGTTCTATACTCTACGGACTTTTGTTATAAGGAGAAGGCATATTTTCAAACTCTGATACTGCGGAAGCTTAAGCAGGAGCTCACGTTTTCCACATAATCTGGCATCAGTTATTATAAATGCCTCTTTCTAAATCTCCCAGATCCTCAGAACTCAGAAATACATTCCAGGCTTGTTAAAAATATGAATTATTTATTTTATTTGTTGACCTTACAACCAGCTTTTTCTCCAGGAACTCATGACAGCATCTATAGCAATCCCTGCTCCCATCAGCAGAGTACAATAAATAAATAAATGGTGTTTGAAAATGTTAAATTCTTCCAGCACTCAGTAAATTTCAGGAAATGGACTGAATGGTATTACATCTGCATTCAATGAACAATAACAAAGTTTAAACATTGATCAAAGACTGCTAGAAACAGCTGTACTTAGTTGTCACTTTTACCACAGAACTGAAAAAAATATTAAAAACTACAGTGAGAATAGTGAACTAGACAGAAAAATGTTTTGCTTTCTTAGTTTATCTGATTGTTTCTTGAATATCAATTTCCTTCCTGCAAGAACTTTGCAATAGTTGGCATAACAACAACAATAACAACAATGTTGTTGTTAGTTGCAAATTCATGTCTGACCCATCGCGGCCCCATGGACAACGTTCCTCCAGGCCTTCCTGTCCTCTACCATCTTCTGGAGTCCATTTAAGCTTACGCCTACTGCTTCAGTGACTCCATCCAACCACCTCATTCTCTGTTGTCCTATTCTTCTATTGCCCTCAATCTTTCCCAGCATCAGGCTCTTCTCCAGTGAGTCCTTTCTTCTCATTAGGTGGCCAAAGTACTTGAGTTTCAACTTAATAACAACAACAATAACAATAATAATTAGTGGGAATAATAATTATTTCCCACTATTATGCCAATAATTATTTTCAGTTTTTGTTTTGTGTTGTGATCACCTTTTGTGACCTTCTGACAAGCAAAGTCAATGGGGAAGCCAGATTCACTTAACAACCTTGTTTCTAACTTAATAACTGCAGAGATTCGCTTAACAATTGTGGCAAGAAAGATCAGAAAAACACTTAGCAATGGAAATTTTGGACTTCGTTGTGGTTGTAAATTGAAGACTACCTAAACTACTTTTAAAGATGAATTATTTTAGAAATACATCTTTTGCCTATGGAGCATTCATACAGCAGATTCATGCTCCCAGCTTACCCCAGTGCAAGTGCACATCATCCACATGGATGTTATCTAAATTTACTTACAGGTGTCAGCTAACACAGCGTCTGCCTATTTTGTGACTTCCCATCAGATATACCACTATTTTTCTTGTGCTGGCTCAGCCTGGGCTATGCATTTTGTTCCTTGTAAGCAAGTACCTCCAATCCAATTGACTGTTGCAATGTATTACAGTGGGAGTATCTCTTCCCATTTAGCCAGCATTGGCTGCCCAGCATTATTATTAATGTGATTTGGATTTCAAGGTTGCATAATCCTGTGCAGATCTGATCTGTGATTCTTGCCAGTTGTTTCCTTCATTTTCCTTTCTTTAAAAACAAACAAAAATAAACCATGGATATACAATGACATGCTGAGCTTGGTATTCCATATTTCAGCAGATTTACCAGTTGACTGCAAAGAAGACAAAGACTTCCTTTCAGTTCTTTGTCCTCTGAAAGTGACTTTTGGGGAAAATAATCAGGGAAAATCTATATCCACTGCCTTCAATTAGGATTTGCATGAGTCATCACTGACCCATAATTTCTTTTCATTCTATGGTAGAAATGGTGCACCTCTCAAAAAAATCCCTCTTCTGGATTAGTTACTGGGTATTTAAATGATATAATGTATAAGTCTTTACTTTTGGATTTAACTCACATGTGAGGGTCACTTTAACTGGGATCGTCCATGTGGCATCCATAGAAATTTCCAATCGGTTCATAGCAGGCTCTGTTCTTGAAAAAAAACTAAAACAATGGGTTAAAGACATGCATTTATATACTGCCTTTCTTTTTAAGCAATAACTCATAATTAAGAAAACTTTAAATACCTCTGATACAGAGATAAGATTTTATCTACATGATTATAAAAGCAGGAAAGAGATATAAATGTAACAGTGTTGTTAGATTCAAGTCTTTTCTTTCTAATTTTCTGTTCTGTTCCTTGTTGATGGGAAAAATCATTGCTAGAACTATTATATCTCAACTATTGAGAGACAATTGGCATCAGTTAAAGAGAAGTAGTTAAAGGTCAGCAGATCTTAACCTGCATAAAACCTAGCAAGACAGATTTCTTGTAATAAATACATCAATAAAAAGATGAGGGCTGGCTGGTTTTTTTTTTTTTTTTGAACAACTGTCTCAAGGGATTAAATCCTAGAAAGCCAGATAAAGAAATAGGAAGAACTGTTGTCACATAGAAATCATTCTAAGACATTTCCAGGCAGAATACTGAAGCTGGCTTAGTATGAACAGTGAACTTATTGGTATCTTGATATTGTGTATGAGGCCAACACATTAATGGATTATTTTCAAGTTCAGACATAGAAGCAATACATGAGGGAATAAACACTGAAAAGAGACTGTGTCCACTTTTTAGATATTTGGGTAACATAACTGGATGAATGCATGTCCCCATATTTAAATAGAGTCATACCTGTGGCTATCATGAACAACTTTCCACCGGAAAAGACACTGAGAAGATGTTTCCTAATTACTGATACTTACCTGGATTCCCTTTTCCTTAAACACCTATTAACATTTGCAAAAGACAGCATCATCTATTAAACTTTTGGGGTAGGACAATGAATTTAGAACAGTATGCACATGATAGCAAATCAAAGAATTAATTGATGTTCAGATCTCATCTCACGCAACTTTCTATCAGTTGTAATAGAGTTGTACCTGGTGCATATCTTGAGATGAAACATTCAAAACTAGGGTTTTTGTTTGGTATATTTTCAGGTGAGAATTCAAATCTATTTTTCCCCAACATACTATGGATGTTTCAGTCCAATGTTTCTCCATCACTTTGCAGTTGATGATTTAAAAAAGCTCTCCTCCTTGAGTTTTAATTGAAGAGTGAGTACCGTAGGTAACTGCAAGGTCCTAAAAAAAATAGCAATTAAAGAGAACTCACACATTTTCCTTGACTACTCCATACTAGAAAAATCTCTCTCTCTCTCTGGAAATGGTAACATTGTTTAGCTGAATTAGGAGCCTTTTGATAAATCCTATTGGGATTATAGGAGCATTTATTTATTTCCTGCCTACATTGTTTTTACAAATAACTCAAGGCAGCGAAGATTTCCAATAGACCTTCCTTTTATTTTCCCACAATTTCCCCTTTGAGGTTGGTTGGATTGAGAGAGAGAGAGAGAGAGAGAGAGAGAGAGAGAGAGAGAGAGAGAGAGAGATCAGCTCAAGGTCACCGCTGCCTTTTATGGCTAAGCAGGACTAGAACTCAGGTCTCCTGCTTCCTAGACTAGTGTCTTAACCACTAGATCAAACTGGCTAATTGTATCAGTAAAGGAGACAAAAGCAAACCTTTGTTTCTCCAGCATGACTGGATGGAGAACCCACGGATGGGTTGTCTTAATCTATCTGCTCCAATTAGACTAAGTCTGAAATTTAGTACCGCCCCCTCTGTGCCAACTGCACCCCAGTTTTAGACTTGGTCTCTTTTCTCTAAGACGTGTTTTTTCTTCGCTCCTGGAGCAGAAGACTGTGTATTCCCATTTTATTTCATCCCAACCTGTAGCCTAGCAGGCTGACAAAACCTCCCTTTGGGGGGGGGGAACTTTCCCTTTCTCCCTTTGAGAGCCTTTCAGCTTCACAATCAGCTTGAAAATTGGATTCCCAGAAGCAAGAGAAATCTCCTACCAGGAGCTGTTCCTCTGCATCAGAGGCTCCATTCTTCTAACCAGAGCCTGGAGGCCTTAGAGGCAGGGGTAAGCTTGCCAATTGACTGGGGGGCTCCGCAAGGGACGACGAGGCTCATCAGGCCTGGAGGGAGCCTTTTCTAGGTCCCTCGGCCTCAGCAGACCGCCCCAGCAGCAGGAGAAAGTTTTGGCACCGATCCAATTTTCAGAGCCTGGAGGCCTTACTAGGCCTCGGCCTGCCTCAGCCTCTCTCAGCTCACCTAACTGTAATCCATTCGCTGCGTTAGGAGCCCAAGCGATTCCTCGGAACGAGGGCTCATTGCAGCTTAGGCCACAGGCCTCAAGGCCTTCTTCTTCTCCTAATGGCCTTTTTTTTGGAATCCATTCGCTGCGTTAGGAGCCCAAGCGATTCCTCGGAATGAGGGCTCATCGCAGCTTAAGCCTCAGGCCTCAAGGCCTTCTTCTAACTGCCGTTTTTTTGGCGCGAACTCTGTTGACTCACGGCGGCCATTTTGTGTGTGACTGAGGCCCAGACTGCCTGGAGTTTCTCCTGAAGGCAGAGTTCATCACCGGTGACAGAGGCTTCGAGACTACAGCGTTGAACCGGGGAGGGCCTGTTCGCTCTGAAGGGACGCGGTGCCCATTAATTCCCCGCCCACCCCCCTCATGGGCTGAATCATCTCTGCAGGCTCCCTTGGTGAGTTACAGCGCCAAGGGGGGGCATTTTGCCAAGGTTGAGCCCAGAGCAATTCATCATGGCAGAGAAAATCAGCGAGCCGACCAAGAGGAAACGCCAAACAGAGGCAAGTGGAAAGAACACCACCAAGCGAGCCTGGCCAAGCAGGGAGCCACAGAGGGAGGAGGAGTCCCAAAGACTGAGAGCGGCCTCCCCAGATCTGACAGGCACGATGGGAAGGTCCATTTTTGAACCCCTTTCCTCACATTGTGCCTCAGCCCCAGGGGCCTGGTCTTCCCCCAGGGGACTTCCCCAATTAGATTTAACCACAAGAGTGGACCCAGGGAGGGGCACAACCAACCAGGACACCCCAGGATCCCAGGCCACGTTCACCCCCACTGCAGCAGGGCTTCACCCTCCTGAGAACCAGGCCTTGAACCCGGACCTCCTTCAGTCCATGATAGCCCAGGCTGTGGCTCAGTTTATGGCCTCCAACACCCCACAGCCACCCCCCCAGGCCACGTATCATCCACAATCTCCAGATTTGATGGAGGATCCCTCATCGGATTTGGAATCTACAGGGGCTGAACAATCTGGCCTGATTTTGTTTGAGGACGAGGGCATCACTCCCTCTGACCCCACCCCTCCTGTCGGTCTCTTTGACCATTCATTCTTTAATTCCCTGCTACTCAGGGCCTGCACTACTGCAAACCTCTCCCAAGAACAGGAGACCCCACCTACAACGTCCAAGGGTCCCCACGCCATATACACCGAGCCCTCAGTCTCGCAGAACAATATTCCCTGACCTCCCCTTTTTCTGAATATAGTTCAAGAACAATGGGAGAACTTAGGATCCTTCTTAAGCCCCGGTGCAGTAGAGGGAACATTATTCAATGTTGCCCGTTCTCTGGCCTCTCTATTGGAGATTCCTGAGACTGATGAGCCTTGAACTCATTGTTTCCCAATGCTAACATCCCTGGGGACATAAATGAGGCACTTAGGGCGGAGGATAAAATGATTGACTCCGCGTTGCGTAGTTCCCATCTGGCATCAGCCTGGGCAACAAAGGCGGCAACGTCCATGGACTTCTTTGCCAGGGCTTCAGCCCTTGGGTTACGTGAGCTGCAGGACAGGATCCCTCCGGACCAGCTCAGAGCTCACCAAAATCTGGGTAAGTTAGTGGCTACATCCCAGTACCTAGCCGATGCTTCTCTGCACATGGCTAGATACACTGCCAGACCATCGCTGCAGACATCTCAGCATGAAGACTCCTTTGGCCCAGGAATTGGCAAGCAGACACCAAGACCAAGTGGTGTCTGGCCTCTAAACCTTACACAGGTGGACATCTCTTTGGTAAGGCACTAGAACCATACTTAACTGAAGGTAAGGACAAACGTAAAACTCTGGTTAACTCATGTCACAGAGCAGTTACAGGAGGCTGCCTTTCGACCAGCTCCATCCTGGGACTGGGCCAGGCATCCCTCTATTCCTTTCAGAGACAAGAACGACAGCAGGATCGTTCAGCATGCAGAAGCAGACCACAGATCCAGGCCAAGCAGCCCCTTCAAGGCCGAAGGGTCGTTCCTCTAAACGAGGCAAGTGATCTCACAGTCTTACTTCCCATAGAAGCCAGCTGGCCCCTTATTCCAGCACTTGGGCAGTCACCACTACAGATGCCGGCTGGCCCCTTATTCCAGCACTTGGACAGCCATCACTACAGATGCATGGGTGTTAGACACTGTCACGCAAGGTTTGAGACTAGAATTTTGTTCTCAACCACCTGACAATTTCCGCTCTTGCCCTATCCCAACGAGCAGGTCCAGGGCTGACTTTATGTCAGAGGCCATAGCTCATTTATTACAAATATGAGCAATTGAACCAGTACACAAGACCAAGAAGGACGAAGTTTTTACTCAAACCTCTTCGTCATCCCTAAGACTTGGGGGGCTGGAGGGCAATCTTAGACTTGAAAGGTCTAAACCTTACTTGAGGTATAAGAAGTTTAAGATGCAACCACTTCAATCAATCCTGGCCAGCATCAGGCAAGGTGACTTTCTTACCTCAATAGACCTAACTGAGACATGTTTCCTAACCACCGCAAATTCCTCAGATTCAGCTATGCCCACTACCAGTACAGAACCCTCTCATCGACACCGAGGGTATTTACAAGGTACTGGCAGTGCTCGCAGCCCACCTTAGACAAATTCCAATCAGAATTCAATGCTATTTAGATGACATACTAATTCAGTCATCATCATTCCGAAACGCTCAGTCAGACCTCGCCCTAGCCATCAAGGTCTTTCAGGAGCACGGGTTTTCTGTTAATTTCCAGAAAAGTCATACAACAACCCGGCTCCTCCATTTGCGCACTGTTATAGACATGGACAATTGTACGGTCTACCTATTTCAGGACCGAAGGAACTCTATTTAGACTCTTGTACGTCGGATCCAAAGGGCCAGAGTAGTCACATTGGCCTCCCTATCACAGCTACTGGGGAAGACGGTGTCCTGCGTGCAAATTGTGCCATGGGCACGCCTCCACGCCAGAGAATTACATGGCTTCTCCTTCCATTTCATAGACTTGAACTCCCTTCAATGGTTGGACTCCCCGGCGCTGTCACGGGGAGCAGTATTAGAACCAGACAGGATTACCATTACCACAGATGCAAGCCTGTTTGGGTGGGGGGCACACCTCCACACGCACTGGGCTCAAGGTCGGTGGTCCAAACAGGACCTAAAGAACAATATAAACTGGCTGGAACTCAGAGCCATACATATGGCCCTAAAGGGATTCACCGATATAGTACAGGGCCAACATGTCCTGATTTTAACCGACAACATTATAGCCAAGGCCCACGTCAAGAGACAAGGGGGGACAAGGTCCAGGCCTCTCATGCAGGAGGCCAAATTGCTGGGGTCCTGGGCGGAACTGAATCTTGCCTCCATCAGGGCGGAGCACATATCCGGAGTGACCAACCAGCAGGTGGACTCACTGAACTGAGCAATCATGGACCATTCCGAATGGCAGCTGGATCCGAAGGTGTTCAGAGAGATCGTGGACAGGTTTGGTTCCCCAACCTTAGATCTTTTGCCTCCCCCACCAACTCACAACTTCCCAGATTCCTTTCCGGGTTCCCACCTCCATCAGCGGAGGGAACAAATGCGCTCCGCAGTCCCTGGCCCAGGGAACTGCTCTATGCCTTCCCTCCTCTGCCGTTTCTTCCTGCCACAATCAGGAAGATCCTTCGGGAACGAGCAGAGGTCCTCCTGGTTGCGCCGCATTGGCCGAGACGCTCTTGGTCGCCGACCTGATGGAGCTCTCCGCATCATCTCCATGGAGGATCCCAGCAAATCGCATCTCCCACATTCAGGGGGAACTACGCCATCCAGACCCTCAATGACTCCAGTTAACCGTCTGGCACTTGAGAGGCAGGCCTTAGGCTGAGACTCATATTCGTCAAGGGTCATAGCTATGATTCAGCAATCCAGGCGACCCTCGACGAATAGAATATACGATGCCACATGGAGAGACTCCTGTAATTGGTGTTCAGTTCAAAAAATTGACCTTTTGGCGGTTTCAATGCCAGTTATCTTGGAGTTCCTGAGGGATGGTCTAGACAAAGGGCTTTCCACAAGCACCATCCGCAGGCAGGTAGCAGCACTTGCCACAGTTATTTCCTGTGGCAATGAATCCTTAACACATTACCCTATGATACGCTCCTTCCTAAAAGGAGCTAACAACGTCAGACCATCAACTGTACATAGATACCCCTCGTGGGATCTTCATCAGGTTTATAGGCTCTTGTTTCGCACCCTTTGAACTATTGACACTGGTTTGTTTAAACAGTTATCGATGAAGGTGGAATTTCTTGTTGCTGTAACTTCAGCGAGAAGGATATCTGAACTGGCTACTCTTCAGTGAGGAAGGACCTGTGTACTTTCCATAAGGACAGAGTAACCCTTAGGCTAGGCCCCTCCTTCGTGCCTAAGATCAAGTCCTTGTATCCTAGATCTCAGGAAATAGTTTTGCCGGACTTCTGTCCTAACCCATCTAATGACACAGAGGTTCAGTGGAACAAATTGGATGTGCACAGGGCTTATATTGTTATATACAGAGAACCTCATCTTTCCACAGAACAGAGGCTCTGTTTGTGTCCTATCACCCTTCATCACTAGGTCAGAAGGTTTCTTCAACCACAATACGCAATGGATTAGAGTTTGTATTTCTCTGGCATACCAGTCTCAGTCACTGCGAGATCCCAGGCATATCATGGCCCATTCCACTGGGGCACAGCTACTACAGCTGCCTGGTCTACTCAGGCCTCCGTAGAGGGAATTTGTAGAGCAGCAACATGGGCATCGCCCTCTTCCTTTGTCTGTCACTAGAAGAGGGATGTATATGCATCTTCTACGGCTTCATTTGGCCGCAAGGTTCTAGAACACGCATTAACGTTGGATGGGACCCAGGCCCAAACTAATTCCCCACCCTAGGTACACAGGGCTTTGGTATGTCCCATCCGTGGGTTCTCCATCCAATCATGCTGGAGAAAGGGGCGTTGTCTTACCTGAATGCCTTTTCTCAGCATGATGATAGAGAATCCACTCCCTCCCATTAGGTCAGTTGGCCTGGTTCCCATATTGATCAGACGCGTCGGACTAAAGTCTGAGTATCGCCTTAGCCTAAAACTGGGGTGCAGTTGGCACAGAGGGGGCGGTACTAAATTTCAGACTTAGTCTAATTGGAGCAGATAGATTAAGACAACCCATCCGTGGATTCTCCATCATCATGCTGAGAAAAGGCGTTCAGGTAAGACAACGCCCCTTTTTCTCTGTGATTTTAATTCTATATAAGGAAGTTTCTGACCCGAATTCCACTGTGAAGCAGAAGCAAAGACCAAGCAGAATTGGAGAACATCAAAAAAAGTATTTTCTATCCCTACAACACTTATTTGCTGTAATTTTCTCAGGATAATAAATTACATTTATTTCAACATAATGGATTTCTGGGCTAAGCTGCAAATCTCACATAATAAAATTAATTCAACCCATTTGGTAATTCAATACAGATATTCTAAATATTGTTGAAGGAAGCTGTAGTTCTCTTTCTGTTGGAAGAAAGAGATGGAATGCATTTAATAATTTAAGATATTTTAAATATCTTTCCCCCAAAATTGTATTCTCAAGACACGTCTTTCTCTTTCTATGACCAATCCAAAATCAATAGTCTGTTATTCCTTTTAAATAGCCTTTCCTTTTATTATTAAAGAAACAAATAAAATAATAGTACCATATTAAAAATAACAACAAGAAGAGGAGACATTTCTAGAAATGAAATTTGTAGGAGTTTGTTGGAGGATATATGAATACTCTTCAATTTCCAAACTGCTTTCAATGTATCAATTTGTGTCCAATGTCAATAGAAGAAACTCTCTTAGTAGAGTGGATTCTCACTTCAGAAAGAAGAATACTTTTTGAGAGATTAGTCACTCTGGTGAAAAACAAATAACAGACAAAATAATAATTATTTTTACAATAAATTGAGATTAAGCAAGCATTGTAATAATTTGCTAGGAGTTTGTTTTTATTGTTGTGAGAGTCACCCTTCCAACAAGAGGCAAAATTTGCTTCTAGCTGTTTATTAAATTAAGTTTTTGGCCAAATGTTTTGGAATTGAGTCAGTTTATTCCTTTAGTATAAGTCATACCAGCTTCACTGCAGTAGTATTTAATTCAAAGAAATAGCTTTTTGCAAATAGCTTTATTTTCTATTGAAAAATAAGATGAAAAAAGAAAACCTAAAAGTAGTAACTTAAAAACTGATTTGAAATACAAGTTGACAAGTACAAATAACTTCATCCTATGAAATTTATTAGAGCGACAAATGGATTATTCAAAGTGAAGCACAATTACATATCTTTTTCGTATTAAGAGAGTTGGGGTCTGGTCTATTGCTCCATTAAGGAAAAACAAGTTTGCCTTGCCAAATAGATTGGCATTTTCATCTTGATACAATTGCTACTTAATGAGTATGAAAGGGTCATTTTAAGGTTCAAAGCTTATTTTTATCCAGTATTTATTCCCAAGTGGTTCAAAATCAGTATTTCTAATGTATGATATAAGATGTTTTTAAACCAATCTGTACCCCTATTCCTGTACAGGCACATTCCATTTAACTACAATATTTTATTCCCCCCCCCCCACTAACTATTACAAAATCCACTTGGCTGTATGTTAAAATCTCAAAATGAATTGTAATAAGTGTACGTTTTTTTAAAAAAAGAAAGTAACAAAAGAAATTAATCTTCCACCAAAATCTCATTTTAATAGGACATAATCCATTGAATGCACACTAATATAGGTACAAATTTTATTCAAAAACTGAAGGATTAAAGAAAAATCTATGTTCTCAAATGAAGGAGTTAGCATTAGCATTAGAGTTAGCATTTCTCTAGTAAATAGAGCAAATCCTACATTTTTATGGCTGTGATACAAATGTTAAAACTGAATTATGGATTGTTTGGAAGAATAATTCATATAATCCACATTAGAGACACATACATTATCTAAAATTTCTCTCTTTCAGCAAGATTTAAAGTAAAGTTTCTCAGCCTTATCAACTCTAAGATATGTGGAATTAAATTCCCAGAATTCCCTAGTATGATTTAGAGACTCACCCATTTCTTCTCCTAAACTGTCAAAGCACAGTAATGGGGTACATAACACTCACAGCTCATAAGATGCAAGAGGAACATTAAAAAGAGGAAGCTCGGAGTTTTAGAAACACTAAAAGAAAAACTTTAGAAAGATGCAGTGATTCCTTGGTACACTTAGGAAGATAGAGCACTTTTAACCTATTCCATTTCCAGTAAATGGGAACCTAGGTAATCTTCACTCAATGACCAGTTCAGAGACCATTAAAACGTGCAAGAGTCATGAACAAGTGGTATTTACAACTGGTCCTCCAGGTTCTGGCTGTTGCAGTGTCTCCATGGTCAGATGATTATGATCAAGAACCTTGATGCATGGCTTGCAATTATGACATCATAGTATGTCCATATGGTCAAGGTCATGTGGTCACCATTTGTGATCTTTGCTGGTTTCCAACAAGCAAAGTCATTGGGAAAGCTGGCAGGTAATCATAAATTATTTTTTCTACTTTGCTAATGAACCTCTATTTTTTTAACGTGGTACTATTTTTTTGTAATAATTTTGTGCATTACTTTTATAATAAAACATTAAATAAAATATTTTAAGAATGCATTATTTTTATACAGTTGTTTTAAATTAAAAGGGAATGTTTGATTTGTTGGCCTAAACATAATATGGACAGCTATTTTTATCAAAGAAAATGGCTGGCTCTTCCATGCATATTTGTCTCATGTAAATTTCATTCTTCATCAACTCCTATTACCATTATAGCTGGCAAATAAAAAAAAAACAATATTGATGAGAACATATGTCCAAGATTACTGGCAAATGAAAAGAAGGCTTTATAATTAATTTTGCATTTTTAAAAATTCTACCAAGGAACACATTAACTAGATTTATATCAAATATTATGCCAGGTATTGCTGTAAAAAAAGAAATGAGTAACCTTTTAAAAACAATCTTTGAATATCAATGGGAATATGAGAATGAAAGACAGAGAACAAGAATATCTAATAAGTCAATGAAAATATAGATGTCCATCTTAATCATATCTCTTGTGAAATGAAAAGTGTAGTAAATAGGACTCTGGAAAGATGTGGAGTAAAAAGGTATTTCAGTTGCATCTCATTTTAATTCAGTTCTGTTTGCTGAATTAAGTTATTAATTAATATTAAATTTTCAATTTGAATAGGTGCATTTAAGATGATCCAATAATATGAAGGATTTTGAAGATGTGCCAAATATAAAATAAAATCAATTTCATGATGCATTTGGATATTTAAATTATTTTGGAGAACTGAATCAAGGACATGAGCTGAATCAATTTGACACTCCTATTCAGCTATTAGAATGAAATCTGATTCAGACCATTAACTCACAATAATTCATAGATTAAATAAGTGGAAGCATTGTTTTCTTAGTAACATTTCCATATGTTCTTTCAATAACAAATTTATCTTGTAGCTAACTATCTTGCTTCTAATGAATTAAATAACATTGCATGACTAATAAGGATGTGATTCTAAAAATCAGGGTTTACTGTTGTATACTGTTTAACATGTGTGTTTACAGAACAAAGTAAAGACACTATGCATATATGTTAAGATAGCAGGATTGTGTCATTTGAAAAACCATCCTTCCATATTTTCTTCATATTATCCCTCTTGTCCTATCAACCATCTGTCCTGTGGCCTTTCTGCAATAGACCATCTGTTCTGAAACTAAGAAATCTTTACCCTTTGATCATTTTGTCTCCTCTTATTACTTCTAAACTGCAGAAGTGTAGCAAGTCAAAGACACAGACTTCCTCAAGCAGCCATGTTTCAGCTCAACAGGGGGCTGGCTACATCTCAGGCTTAGGTGCAGAAATAACAATGAGAAATATCCATGGAAATAAAGCTTTTGCAAATGAAATCTCATATCCAAAAGCTATCCACCTGGTGATATATGACTTGTATCATATAAGAGACGCTGACTTTTTGATATTAAATACCTCTGCTATTTATTTCAGTTTTTTCCAAAAATATCTAGGAACACCATATTGTCCTAGTAGCCTAATAATATTACTTAGTAAAGCAGATCTTACTTCTTTCCATTCTGTAGGAAAAGCAGATTTTTTTTTAAAAAAAAATTACCTACACCATGAAACAATAAGCAGCTAGTTTCTATAATTTGTAATGAAGTAGAGCAGACATGTCAAACTCGCAGCGTCACGTGACATTGTGCGACATATTGGAACTTTTTCCCCATTGCCGGCAATGAGGTGGGTGCGGTTTCCTCATGAGGCATCCGGCCCATGGGTTGGCAAGTTTTCATAGTACATTTCAAAATGCAGTTATCATCTACCTACAGAAAAAATATAAATAAGAAAGTATTAAAATTGTTTTTTGGGGTAGGGGATGAAGGTTCTGAAGCAACAAACACTTAAGATAATCCAGCACTCCCTTTTTTTAAAATAAAAGGCTGGAAATTCCCAAATGTTTTTAAAAATGTTAAGTATATTTTCTTAGTAGGCTTATTCCAAAACATTTATGCACTTTATTAGCTATATCAGGGGTCTCCAAACTTGGCAACTTTAAGACTTATGGACTTCAATTCCCAGAATTCCCCAGCCAGCAAGTTGCCAAGTTCAGAGACCTCTGCAATATATTATTAAGAAACATGCTGACTAAAGTTATTAGGTAATAAATATACGTGAAAAGAGTTGGAAGATGTATCCTTTCAGAGTAGTCCTTTCCATGGGAAGGCCATTCTATCAATTCACCTGGAAGCAATGGCCTTTGCATGGAATATATAATTCTCTCACAATTAATGTCATTTGCATAATGATGTTATTATGCAAATTGCATAAATGATATGGCTTGCATCATTGTAATAGCATAAGTGTGCAAATGACACAAATTATTATGAGTGACAAACTCCCTGATTTAATAGATACATGTTGTTATGTCCCGAGCCTTTGCAAACGGCTCGGGCGTTTGCAGGCAGTCCCGGGCAGGTGCAAAGCTGCCCGGGACCAGACAGGCTGTCGCCAGCGCCGTGCGCATGCGCGGGTGCTGGCGCGGGAAAAGTAACCCATTTACCCGGGAGTTGCCTATATAAGGGGCTGCGAGGCGTTTGGGCTGAGCTGAAGCCATCTTCCTGTAAGCTGAACGCTGAATAAAAGAACCTGAGAACTCAAGCTGCTTCTCGTGTCTGTTTTCCCGCCAAGGACGCAACACTGGCGACGAGGGTGGGATGCCTTGCACTACCTGGAAAGGAAAAAGTGTAAGCTTACCCAAGGAGTCCTGAGCGGCGGAAGAGGAACGGTGTTGACTCAGCAGCTGCCCGCCAATCCAGTGCGCATTCGGGGGTAGGCTGGCTGATAGACCCGTCTCCTGAAGATCCGAAGATGGCGAAAATCGGAAGGCTTGCGGAATTCGACGTCTCACATCCAGAGCGGTGGGAGTCCTACGTATCCAGAATGGAGAACTACTTCAAGGCAAACCAAGTGAGGGAAGATAGCTTGAAGGCTGCCACCCTGCTTTGCGCTTGCGGCCAAGACGCCTTCGAAATCGCAGAAAACCTTGCAGCACCTGTTCCAGTAGAGTCTGTAAGCTACGCAGACCTGAAGAAGCTGCTGAAGGACCACTTCCACCCCAAGGTGTCCGTTATCTCATGGCGCCACACCTTCGAGCAGAGGGATCAACGGTCCGGTGAGTCAGCCAAGGAATACATCGCCGCGTTACGGAAGGCCGCCAAGCCCTGCGAGTTCAAGGACCTCGAGGAACGACTGAGGGACCGATTCGTGTGCGGGTTGAGGCATCGAGAGCTACAACAGAGACTTTTCGCTAAGGAAGAATTATCCTTCCAAGACGCTTTAAGGGAAGCCACCGCGGAAGAAGCAGCAGGCGGCGCCGTCAAGAACATGCGGCCGATCAGAAGCAGTGCAGAGGGTGCGTCCGTGCACCAAGAAGACGTCCGACGAAACTCCGAGGAGGATCCGGACGAAGAAGTCGACCGTCTACACCCCGCGAAGGGAGAAAATCAGAAGGAAAGCTCTTCAGCTCCGCTCAAGTGCATCGGCTGTGGAGGTCGCCACAGGAGAACCGACTGCAAGTTCCGCTCCGCTACCTGCCGGGCATGCGGCAAACAAGGGCACATTGCAGCTGTGTGTCTGGGCCGACGAAAGGCACAACCTCAAGAAGAACGCCTGAAGGGTACCAGAGTCCCCAGCCAGAATAGGGTAGGTTTTTGCGCTTCGCGTAGAAACATTTGTAGGACAGGCACACACAAGCCCATGAAGAAAAAGCTGTCACTCAACGTGAAGCTACAAGGGGTTCCATTATCTATGGAACTAGACACAGGGTCCGCCCTTTCCATCATTTCATTGCATACATTTAGGAAGATTTGTTCCAGTAGTGGGACTAAGGCCAAGTTAAGGCCTTCTGATATTGTATTAACTGATTTTCAGAACTCAAGAGTGTGTGTTAAGGGGGAGGCCACCCTTAACGTGCAATACAAGAGTTTTGAAGGTCCACTAGACTTGTTAGTAGTAGGGGGTGAAAGAACGAGTCTCATAGGACTCGATTGGTTTGAGGCCCTGGGGATACACGTCACAGGACTCAACAGCTTACAAACACTCGACCTACAGGAAGTCTGCAAGGAATTTGCAGATGTTTTCAGCCCCCAGCTGGGCACATTCAAAGGACCACCTGTGTCCTTAAAGCTAGACCCCACTGTCACTCCCATTAGGATTAAAGCAAGAAGGGTCCCTTTTGCTTTAAAAAGTAAGATTGACACTGAATTAGACAAACTAATCCAACAAGGAATCCTAGAACCTGTTGATTCCAGCCCATGGGAGACCCCCATTGTCACGCCTCTAAAGGCAAATGGGGGACATTCGCATTTGTGCTGATTACAAATGCACACTCAATAAGGCATTGCAGCAACATGCCTATCCTGTTCCTGTGGTCAGTCACATCCTGGCCTCTCTCAAGGGGGGGCGTGTTTTTGCAAAGCTTGACCTAGCTCAAGCATATCAACAGCTGCCTGTTGATGATGATGCTGCCATAGCTCAGACCATTGTGACCCACAGGGGAGCCTTTAAGGTAAAAAGGCTACAGTTTGGAGTGAATGTCGCTCCTGGGATTTTCCAAAGCGTAATGGAAAACACACTACGAGGTATACCAGGGGTCTGCCCCTACTTTGACGATGTCTTGATTGCAGGAGACTCCACACACATTCTAGCTGAAAGGCTTAGGGCTGTCCTGTTAAGATTCAGGAAATCAGGCCTCAAGCTCAGAAAAGACAAATGCAAGATTGGGGTGCCTTCTACTGAATTTCTGGGATTCAAAATTGATGCTGCTGGGATTCATCCTGCTGAATCCAAACTAACTGCTATTTTAGAAGCACCCAGGCCAAAGTCTAAGGCCGAACTTCAGGCCTTCTTAGGCCTCCTGAATTTCTACAATTCTTTTCTTCCACATAAAGCTAGTGTAGCTGAGCCTCTTCACAGGCTACTAGACAAACAAGCTGTGTGGCTGTGGTCACAAGCACATGAGGCTTGCTTTAAAGAAGTCAAGGCCTTGCTCACTTCTAACAGTGTTCTTGCACATTTCAACGAGTCTCTTCCTGTGTGCATCGCTTGTGATGCATCCCCCTACGGGGTTGGAGCTGTCCTGAGTCACCTCAGGTCTGATGGAACTCAGGTTCCTATTGCATACTACTCCAGAACACTGTCTTCTGCCGAGCGCAACTACGCTCAGATAGACAGGGAGGCTCTGGCTGTTGTTGCTGGAATTAAAAAATTCCACGATTTTCTATATGGCAGGCATTTCACGGTCTTCACTGACCATAAGCCTCTGCTGGGACTGTTTACCACACGTAAGCAGACTCCCCACATCATTTCCCCTAGAATGCTTAGGTGGTCTATTTTCTTGTCTGCATATGATTTTTCATTACTCCACAAGCCTGGGAAAGAAATGGGCCATGCTGATGGCCTCAGTAGGTTGCCTCTGCCAGTAGTAGAAGCTGACCCCGCGCCAGCTGTCAACATTCTATCAATCCAAGCCTTGCCCGAGCTCCCTCTTAGTGCCAGGGATGTTACCGCTGAAACAGGTACAGATCACACACTTTCACGTGTCCGCTCCTGGGTCCTGTCCGGGTGGCCTGAGCACTGCCCTAGTCCTGAGTTTCAGAGTTTCTGGTCCAAAAGGAACGAATTGTCCCTTTCTCAGGGTTGTTTGCTTTGGGGAAACAGAGTTGTCATTCCCACCTCAATGAGGACTAGGGTCTTAGAATCCCTCCACGAGGGTCATCCTGGCATTGTTCGTATGAAGGCTCTTGCACGCAGCCACTTGTGGTGGCCTGCTTTAGATAAAGATATTGAGGCTAAGGTACACGCATGCCACATGTGCCAACGATCTCGCCCAGAGATGCCCCAAGCTCCTGTGCATAAATGGGAGGAAACACAGTCCCCATGGTCTAGGGTGCACATTGACTACGCTGGGCCCTTTCAGGGCCAGTTCTTCTTGGTCCTTGTTGACAGCCATTCAAAATGGCTTGAGGTTGTGCCTGTCTCGACCACCACCACTGCAAAGACTATTCAGGTACTGAGGGGGATTTTTGCTGCACACGGGCTGCCAGATGTCATTGTGTCTGACAACGGCCCTCAATTCACCTCCTCCGAATTCCAAGCTTTCTTACAGGCAAACCTGATTCGTCATGCCACATCTGCGCCTTTTCACCCATCCACCAACGGTATGGCTGAACGCATGGTGCGCATCGCAAAGGACGCCTTGAAGAGACTCACCTACGGGGACTGGCATCACAGGTTGGCTGACTTTCTCCTTTCTTATCGCACCACACCGTCCACTTCTACAGGGAGAAGTCCAGCTGAACTTCGTTGGGGGCGCCAACTTACTACGAGACTTGACCGGTTGCATCCGGACAGACTGCCTTCATCTACCTCACATCCTAGGGCACCTAGACAACTACTTGTGGGTGCCCCGGTTTGGGCTCGCAATTACGGGCCTGGTCATACATGGGTCCCCGCTTCTGTGTCCAGGATCACAGGTCCTCTCTCCTACGAGGGTGCCCTGGACAACGGTCGTGTCCTGCGTCGGCACATCGACCAACTCCGCTCTAGGCGGGACTTTTCTGCTGAAACTCCTGGGTCTTTTCCAGGGGGGGAGGGGGACCCTTTGGAGCAAAGGGAAGGGCAAGAGTTACTGCCCATCTCCACTGAGGGAGCCACAGACGGCTCGGCCCAAGATTCTGCAAGTGCTCCGAAAAGGAAGTCATGGAGCTTACCCACACAACAGGCATCCACGCCTACTCCAGCCAGGGAGTCACCCCGGGGGCATACTCACTTTCCACACATATCACACAGCACTCCAGTCACGGAGGATCCCCGGGGGCATCCCAACAAATCATTCCCCGCAAGAGAGCTGGCACACAATCCCCAAAGTTGGCCTGACCTTACCCCAAATCATACAGAGGGTCAAACATACACAGAGCTAGTCGAGGAACCAAGTCCCGACTACAACACCCCTAGCACAAATCAGGGGACACCTGAGTTTTGGGAGAGTACAGAAACCCACATGAGCCCAAACACAGAATGGGGTTCAGGGAATGGACAGCCTCCTGACAGGTCTTGGACTGACCTAGGAGGTCCTATAGAGACGCCCAGCAGCGGCTATCACTTCAAGGGGCCTGAGGGTCTACAGCTAGGCAGGTCAACCAGGTCACAAAGCAACAGAAGCCCTGGCCTGACGAGCCCGGTGGGCAAGCAAGCAGGCCAGGCATCGGGGCACAGTCCTTGGAAGACATCAGGGCACAATAGAGAGAATAGGCTCACGCCTCCCTCCAGTCAGGGGACTTATGCCAGTAACCCACAGCTAAGAAGGTCACAGAGAGCAAAGAAATCTCCCAAGTACCTAGAAGACTACATAACATTGCTGGCAAGGCAAAGGCCAGTAAATAGTGGGAGCACTGGGGAGCAAAATGTTATATAAACTAAATGCTGTATGGTGGTAGTAGTTTTAGCCCGGGGGAAAGGGGTGTTATGTCCCGAGCCTTTGCAAACGGCTCGGGCGTTTGCAGGCAGTCCCGGGCAGGTGCAAAGCCGCCCGGGACCAGACAGGCTGTCGCCAGCGCCGTGCGCATGCGCGGGTGCTGGCGCGGGAAAAGTAACCCATTTACCCGGGAGTTGCCTATATAAGGGGCTGCGAGGCGTTTGGGCTGAGCTGAAGCCATCTTCCTGTAAGCTGAACGCTGAATAAAAGAACCTGAGAACTCAAGCTGCTTCTCGTGTCTGTTTTCCCGCCAAGGACGCAACACATGTGAATAACTAAAAGCCTTCCCCTCAATTAGTCAATTAAAACGAGGCTTCGCTGTACATTCTAATTTCTTGAGTACAGTAGTTCCTGGTAAGAGATCTTGCAGATAGCATGTGTGCCATAAATTGTATATATTTTCTATTCAATTGCAATTACTTTGTATTACTTTGTTTAGAGACTATATGTCCCTTAGAAATAGTATCACCCAAATTGCAGATTCCTTACTTGCTCCCTAGAACTATTGAATTAGGCCAAAAAGTCACATAATGAATGCATCTCCTGTCTGACAGCAATTTTTTTGCAAAAAGTCAGCCAAAACAACCACCTTTCAGCTCATTGGCATCTCAAGGACTAAAAGCAAATGCTATAGGTCGTAAAGAAACTAAGCAGCAGATGGAAAGAGAAGTTAAATGCCAGTTCACAAAGGAAATACTGCTAGTAATTTTGGGGAGGGACAAAATGAGCTATGGGTCATATCAATGTGCCATGAGTTTTGGCAAGTAAAAACAAAACAACTGTAAGGAGGTATGAGCAAACAAAATAACAATTACTACCTGAATTCAAGAATAGCTTGATATTACTAGAAAAACCTTACTGGCAAGGTTTACTATTGTGCTAGGAAGAGTATGATCCATAGCAAAGGAAACAATGTCTTAATTAAGAAACTTGATTACTTGCAGATCTGCCTAAAAAAAGGATAAAGGACAGAAGCAAAAGAGGCCTATTATGACTACTCTGGAGACTGAAGGCGTTCTTTTGCAGGTCCAAAAGGAGTGGCTGAATTAATTTTTCTAGACTGGCCCAGTCCAAAGGTTAAATTTTGTTTACCTCCACTGAATCTAATCAATGGAGATAAACAGGACAAACCCTTGTGTTTAATTCAATTATATAGAGAAAAGCAATCACAGCACACTTTCTTTCAGCCCTTTCTGTTGGCGCAGCCTTTGTACAGCATTAAAAAAGCAAACAAAAGTAAACTTGAAGTCTGTGCCTCTGAATAATCCCAATCAAAGTTGTTCAAAGTGCCAGCATGTCAGAGCAATTATGTAACAATAAGCAGATGGTAATTTACATGCTTGTATTATAGATTGTATCATAACTTGTATGGTATTGCCATCTATGTCTACAGTAAAAATAGGAATAAAACTGAATTTTTTAAATGACTTCTGCATATATATTATTCCATTTATATTTCCATCCTTCAGATGGTCTGCATTGCAGCACACGATTTTATTCTCACATCAGTATAGTCATTCTATGAAACACCAATTAAAAGAGGTGATTGGACAAATATTCCCCAGCGTGCATCACAGTTAAGCAGAAATGCTACCTTAATCAATGCACATCAATATTCATGGCTAAAAATACACATGCTCCCTTGCTAGATTTACCTTTCCACGCCTTTGCTATCTTATTTAGTGGCTATCACTTACAATACTGAACAAAAGAAAGAAACGAAACAAAACAAAACAAAAGAAACAAAACAAAAGAAAAAATATGACATGCTTATAAGGGGATACTAGTTTGAAAATAAACATCTTACAACATTTCACTTTCCTCTTCTGATTTATTACACTGATTTCCCATAAAGAAAAACTATAAATAAAATAATCTTCTTTAATTAGAACTTAGCAACATTCTATGTTGTGAAACAGCCATGATTTTGAGTCTCCCTTGAGTGTGTTTGAATATCTGCAAAATATATTTTGTGTTTTTGAACTTGTCCACAGTTTAAAATTTCCGGTAAAGTTACTTTTTCAGAAAAGCAAAAAGCAACTATCCCCACAAAATTAAACCCTATAGGAAAGGTAAATTTGAATTTTCAGAAAAAAGTACTCCATAGTACAGGGGTGTCAAACTGCCGGCCCGCAGGCCGGATGCGTCATCCAGAAGCCACACCCACCCCATTGCCAGCAGTGGCAAACCTCTCCTGATACATTGCATGATGTCACGTGACGTCGCGAGTTTGACATGTCTGCCATACTATCCTTCTATTAGATTTACATGCACAAAATTGCAGCTGACATTGAAAATGTATTAAATTTGCCTTTCAATACTTTTATTGTAACATATATATGTTAAAAAAACTTAATTTACAGAGATTATTTAGGTAGATTTGTTAAACATTGCAAATATTTTTTTAGAGAATATAGGCATCCCTGCTGTTCCAATAGCAATATCCAATAGCTTATGAAACCTAAAAATTATAGCTAACTTTAGAATAAATTTAATCCCTTTAAAATTAGCAGAATTTGAATCACAATGGTCTTGGTTTATTAAAAGATTCCTGAATACCAGGAGAAAAAAGGACTGAAACTATTCAAAATATAGGGGAAGGACATAGAATTACTTTGGTGTAGATTATGTGGCTATTCTTGGAATTGTCTCTCCACCCCGCTCTCCAGCGGTGTACGGACAGTAGCTAAATAATGTTTTACTTGATGAAAAGAGTCTGTAACATCTGATTTTAAATGCTGAATTGAACAAAATATGTTCATTGTCAACAAATGAACTTCTTTGTTCCTGTGATATATTTAGAACTGTTGTATATAAATCAGGAGCCATATTAGTCTTATAAACAAAAATAGAGGAAAGTACAGGTGCTAAGGGAAACAATTGTTAAGTGTATTTTGCCCCATTTTACAACCTTTCTTGCAGCAATTATTAAGTGAATCACTACAGTTGTTCAGTTTAGTAACCTGGTTGTTAAGTGAATCAGGCTTCCCCATTGACTTTGCTTGTCAGAAGGTCGCAAAAGGGGATCACATGACCCCAGGACCCTGCAACCGTCCTAAACATGAGTCAGTTGCCAAGCATCCAAATTTTGATCACGTGACCATGGGACTGCTGCAATGGTTGTGAATGAGAAAAATGGTCATAAGTTGCTTTTTTCACTGCCGTTGTAACATTGAACAGTCACTAAATGAACTGTTGTAAGTCGAGGACTTTTCTGTGTGCTCAAGGTACAATCTGCTATTAAAAACTGAACCAACTATATAATTTGCTTTTCTCTCTCCTTTTAGTTTGTTTACTTTTTATTTCTTTTATTAGAAACAATGAAAATATTTTCAAAAGATATATCAATCTAAGTTAAATTAGTCCATTTGACAACACAGCAAACCTAGTGTAGAAGTATACTATATAGATTGAAAGATTTTGAAACACCTACCATATGGCAACCCAGTCTGTTGCCACTTGACTTTCTAAATTTCACATGGTAATAGAAAGGAGGAATATTAGCATCCAAATGTATTTGCTTGCAGTTAAAATTCTAGCAACTAATATTTGGCTATAAAAAAAGCAGATTCTTAGGCCGGAATTGCATAATAAAACTATGGAGGAAACCTGCCCTCCCTTAACTAACCCAAATTTTATATTCTCTTTAGCTACACTGGTAGTGGTTATGAAACATAAACTCTACCAATATATTTATGTTTATGTTCCCTATTTTATCATGGTTTTAAATCTAATCAACTGCTATTGGGAATTTTGTAATACAAATGGTGTGTTTCAATTCAGCCCCTTGAAGCAACATTTGAGCGAATTCGTTCTGACATGCAAAAATCTCAATGTTCAATGGTCCTCTAGTCCTGTATTTTTAATGTAGGGTTTTGATTTTGTTTTTAAATGAGTCTCTGTAGCCTTTCCATATTCTTAATATTGTAAATCAATAGATATTTCTGAAAGATTTTGAAGCCTCAAGAAACACATAGAATCAAGGTTGAAACTACATGGACAGATTTCTCTTTGTGGAATCTGCAGCATAGATATCAGGATTTTATATTATGAAAGGCTTTGGATTTTGCCATGGACCTGAATATCAGAAGACGAGCCTCTGTATGGTCTGTAGGGTGGTAGTGTGAACATAGAAAAACTCATGTAACCCTAGGGAAGCCAGCAGGCAGACTTACAACTGTATCTTTCCCTCTCATTTTAAAACATTAAAGGTAGCTTTTTGGTATATTCCGTTCTGAAGTCCAGAATTAGTACAGATATTTGCTTGATCTTTTACCTCTAGCGATTTTTAAAAATTAAAATAATTCTCCCCATCCCCAATGGTTTGTTCCCTTATAGAGAAAAAATATATATGAACATCTGTAGGGAAGTGAAAAAACTGCTTAGAAGTGAAGAACTTTGAGTAGAAACATGAAGTCAAATATCTGAGTAGGAAAAATAGCCACTGGGATAAAATGCTTTTGTTTTCTTTTCTTTGGTGACAGTTACCAAGGAAGCCTAATAACTCAGGTTTGGGTAAAAAATAAATAAAAAGAGCAAAAAGTATTTGCTCCAGTATGGCCTGCTTGCTTTAGGTTGGCTGGGGAATTCTGGAACTTAAAAATCAAAGTTGCTGAGGTTGAGAAACACTGATTTAGATTATGCAGTATAGTCCTATATGTTTTACACACTGGAGTTCATTGACTCCCTTTACGTTTAGGAAAGTTCTTTGGTCACATTTGTAGCTTCCTATCCTGTGCTTTCATACATACATACATACATACATACATACATACATACATACATACATAAATAAATAAATAAATAAATAAATAAATAAATAAATCAGGCAGAGCCCAAACACACAAATAAAAGGTGGATTCAGAAATAGCAGGGCACCAAGTTACAGTTATAATTTTCTTGGGACTACAGGGTCATAAAAATGGGAGTTGGAGATCATGCTGAAAAGTCTATTTAAACTAAGGCTTTATCCTATTAAAGAAAAAGAAGTAGAAAAGGTGAAAATTGGATTCTGGACATTTACAAAGGAGAAAGCCTCTTTTGTGGCTTTATAGAATTATAAACAATTTTCTATGAAGCACCTACGGGTGATTCTTGAATTTGACATTATTAGTTTTTTTTTTTTTTTAAAATCAAGCACTCTGCTTTGCACATTGCCCATTGCTTGTACCTGGAGCTCCTTGACTGAACTCTTTTGCTTTCTGTGAATGAGTAGCAAAGTATTAAAAGAAATAATAATGAGCAGGTTCCCTGTTTGATCTTGGGAGATTGCTGGATTCTACTACATTGTTATATGTTATCAGTGGCCTTTTCTTAATATTCTTTGTTCTTCAGCATTAAAACAAAATCCATTACTCTGGGAGAACTTTAAAAGCATCAAACTCCCTTCTTGTTAAGAAATTATTGTTATTGTGTCTCTTTCCTTTATTTATGTCTCTGTGGTAATGCAATGTAGAGGAACATGGAGAAGATAGAAGACAGCATGGTTATTTTGTTAACAGTTAAATGAAGAAAATGATAAATTTTTATATAAAAATAATGAAACACTTAAATAAACAAATCAAAATGAGTTATTAACAGGTCAATTTAATGTGTAGCATTGATACTACACAATATCTATGATCTGTTAATATTTGCCTTTCTAGCATTAAATACACAGCACTAAGGACAAATATATCTCTTTCTCTCTATCTCTGGTGGATGCAAGTCTTTCTTGGTTAGTCACTGTCAAATCTGTTCTTTCACTCAAACTGTGGAATACTTTTCAGTTTTTTCCTTCCCTCTGGGATCTAAACTTGGACATTAATAGTAGTGATTTAAATTATTATGACACCCAACTCCCATCAGCTCTGCCACACTTTAATTAGCAGTACTATCATCAAATCACCACAAGTTCAAAATAAGCTTGCAAATGAATAAACTGAAGGCAAAAGAAAAGGAAGAGGATGCTCAGGGAAACCACATCTGGTGAACATGTTCCACTTTATAGAGAGTAGTACCATTTCTAAAGTCTGTTTTTAAAATAACAAAACAGTTCCTTCCTCATAAATGTTGGTATCTTACAGCAAGGGTCCCCAATCCCCAGTCCGTGGACAGTACCAGGCCATGGTGTACCAGCAACTGGTCTGCACAAACAAGCAAAGCCCCATCCATGGGATGCAGGCAGCACACAAAACCATGCATCCTCTGGTCTGTGGAAAAACTTCTCTCCCCCCGGAACCACTCCCTGGTGCCCAAAAGGTTGAGGACCTCTGTCTTACAGGATCTAGGAAGCATACTTTTTCTATTGAAGCCTCTGTCCTATGGAACACCCTTCCCCTTGATATCTGGCAGACCCTACGTTTTTAATTTTTGGGAAAGCACATAAGAACTGGCTTTTAACACGCCCCCCCAAGTGTTGGGATAGGATGAAGTTGAGGTTAAAGTCAGAGGACAGAATTGTGGGCTGCATCAGGAAGTTAGGTTGTGGCACCAGGTTTTTCTGTTTGGTTTATGATGGGTGGACATGTAAATATTTTAAATATATAAATAAAACAGAAGGATGAGAGACGAGAGTCTATGTGTTGGTGCCGCATTGGATAAAATCCACTGATTAAGGTCCCTAAAGGACTGTCTAATAAATGGAAGAGGAATCAATTATTATTGATTATGACAATGGCAAAAAGACTCAGACTCAATATCTGAACTGAATAGATATAAAAAAGCCAAAGGGACCTATTACTGCTTGCCATAATATAATACACCAAAGATGTAAAAACTATCTAATTTTATAGTTGATTGTTTTTTTAAAAAAGAATTCATTTCTCTCTTATTGAATTCTAAAATGAATTTGCCTTTCTTTAATGAATCATCCCAAACTCAGAACCAGGCACTCCTGAAAACTAACCCCTTTCCTTAGCCAATTGCTAGGTTATTAACAGGAGAAAATTGTTTATATAATGAGAAACTCCATGTATAACCAATCAGCACAAACTCCCACATGCACAGCTCTTTTTTTGTGAAAAACCAATGGCATATCTACATTGGAAAATGGTATAATTTATGCATTGCTTGGTATAAACAAACAGATGGCAAAAACAAGATTATATACATATCTTCATTCAAGTATGTTGATCCCTTATTTTGCCTGCCAGCAAAAGCCAACAGTAGCACAAATATGCCATTGATAATTTGTCAGTTTGCCCTGCTAATGACAGAAACTGTGAGCATCAAAAACAATTAGAATGATTTCATAAATGATCTGTCTTCTAAACAGTCCTTGAAAGTAATATTTGACACTGACTAATGTTGGCAAATATTCTGTGGTGTCTGTGCATGTTTATGTGTAAATTGATGCATCAAAATATACTTATGTGAATAACCCTACTGAGAAAGTCTCTTAGGTTGAGATTTCCTTCTGGATTTTTCACCTCTTTTAATCATTAGAATGAGGCTTATGTTTTTGAAATCACTGAAAACATAGTAGTTGCTGTTTTTAATTTCATATTTCCCCTCTAATCTAAAGGACTAAATCAAACTCTTGGGGGAAGAGAAATTTGGTTGAATGTACCTTTTTTTTTTCTTTAAAAATTCAATCCAGATGCTTAGTGACCATGTAAAAACAAATATTCCAGACTTTCTAATTTGGCTTTTCTCTGTCAAATGAAATGAAATATCATGGATGGGCAAAGAATGAGGCATTATAGTGCTCAACCCCATCTGGTTTAGCTCACTTTTGATTCATCGAGGCTCACGGCTCTGAAGAAGGTTTGAAAGTTGCCAAGGCTGTCACTAGTGCCTACTGTCAACATTCTCAAAACATTGTTTTAATGGAGAAACAAAACACTTATTTATAAAGACTTTCTGTGAATGTAACTTCTTGGGAGTAAGCCATACTGACAGCTGGACCTATTAAGTCTTGTGACTGTGATGTCTGCAATACTAAAATAATGTGCTTCATATTTATGGTGCTTATTTCAATCTGTAGTGAATGCCATAGCCTGTCAATATAGGTTTCTTCATTCTCTACCTGCGAAAAGTAGGTCTGTACATGGAAAATGAAAATGGAAGTTTAGAATATCTGATGGTATTGAAAAGAACAGGATAGCTTAGGCAGTGATGGGAGTTGTGTATGTATCAGAACTCCCAATAATGCTGCATGTTACAGAAAGTCCTCGACTTACAACAATTTGTTTAATGAACCCTTGAACTTACTGCAGCACTGAAAAAAGGTGACTTATGGCTGTTTTTCAGACATATGATTGTTGCAGACTTATGATCATGTGATTTATATTCAGATGCTTGACAACGGGTTCATATTTATGACCATTGCAGTGTCCCATGTGATCCACTTTTGCAACCTTCTGACAAGCAAAGAGAACAGGGATGCCAGATTCACTTTAACAACTGTGTTACTAACTTAATAACTGCAGTGATTCGCTAAACAAATGTGGCAAGAAAAGTCATAAAATGGGGCAAAGCTCACTTAACACATTTTTCACTTAGCAACATAATTTTGGGGGTTCAGTTGTGTTTGTAAGTCAAGGACGACCTGTATTTGGATGGAATCAGGAAGGCCAGGATTCAAGTTAAGCCATAACGTCTTTGGCTTTTAAAAAGGACAGGAAGAAAATGTCTGGAAGGATGAAGATCCCTGAGGAATAATTTGGAGGATGGTATAACATGAAATGAAGAATTCCCACTCTGGTTCTTACAAACGGTGGACTCCTCAATAAATCACAAGTCCTTTTACAAATTGAAAATGTCCTTCAATTTGTAGAAGGTTACTGTCAATTCAAAGCACTGAATTGGGGGCATATATAAGATCAAAGATGTTTGATTGAATTGTGACTCAGATGATTTTTGCAATATTTCTCCCTACAAACTTAGCAGAGGTTTCATTCAATGATAGTATACCATATTAGTATCACTGAATGATTATTAAACAAGTTACATATACTAACAATTACAAAGGTGAAAAAAAATCTCGGCAAAAGGTTTCTTATCAATATCTTATTGAAACATTACTATATGCCACGTTGGAAGGCAGATTTTTAAATTTTATTTCTAAATTATTTTTTTATTGATGGTGACATTAGATTCTGACATATTCTGTGGGTAAAATGTTGTTCCCAAAAGCTGTGTGGCCTATGCCTCATAACACAGCATAAAATGATGGAAAATAACAGCTAAATTAAATCTTCAGATAGATTATTGATTCTGTGTTTATGTTACTAGCAGTTGTTGATTTTCACAGATATTAAGAAATTAAGAACATGATGAATTCATATAAACTGGTCATAATTTATTATGCAAACAAAGAAAATGACTCAATCATCAATTAATGTCCAGAGTTACAAGTATGAAACATGAAAAAAAGGATGTGATCAAGAATGGGATTTTACAATATCTCTTCATCCTGGCAATGACTTCCAGCAGACATACAATCAAGTACATCAGAAAGTGGCATTGGTGGAGGGAGGAATGGACCTATTTTGCCTTTCCCTGCTTTTGGCTGTGTTTGAGGGGTCACTGAAATCCTGTTTTATTTAGGGTTGAAACAGTGGGTCCTGGTGTTCTATAAGCTTGGCTGTTTTCCTACAATCATTTCATTATTAGCTTAGGTAACATCATCGATGCATGAAAGGGTGGAGTTCTGATTATTTATATATATATTGCTTAGGTCTCCTAGTGTGGCAATGAACTCTCTGCTTGACAATACAGAAATCCAACAGAGTGCCATTTTTTTTTTAAAAAATGCTTTGATCTGCCAAGTGAGAGTGGAGAATCAAAAGATGAGAGATTTATAGTAAGATTGAAAATGCGGGGTAGAAGCAACTAGGTGATGAATATAGTGTATTCTTTTTTAGCTGTGTAACTGGTGATGGATGGAATAAAACCCTTTGGTATGAGAAATGGATAGTGAGGGTTGGGAGTGAGAGTTATAAGGGGGCAAACAGTGATATCATAGTGACTGACATGGGAAAATATGCAGTAAATGGGGCAGGTGGCTTTTGGGAAGGTGTTCTTTGTCACCTTCAGACTGTTGAGCTCAATCTTAAGATGGTCATTGGAACTTTGGTGGCCCCATATTTTATCTGCTGTTTTTATTAAAGTTTCTTCATCTGTAATGATGGATGAGAGGACCAAATTGGCATGAATAATTAAGACCTGGCTGAGTTCATATACCCACCTGGGATTTGAGTGTGGTATACTGAGATTCTAATTAAGAAGATGGGGAATAGCTATTGTCATCAGGGAGACCCTGATGACTTTGGATGTTATAGAGAAGACACTCTTCCAAGGTCATGATAAGGCAGCATTACTTAATTAATGGAATCTAGAGCACATGATTGAACTAACCAGACTGATACTATGGGATATAGGTGCTCCTTCAACTAATCAGGCCCTAGGCCATGTAGGGCTTTATAGATAGTGACCAGCACCTCAAACCACATCCAGAAGCAAACTGGCAAACAGTTGAACTCACAAAGCAGAAGGCATGCCCATAACAGCCAACAGTACCACATTCTGGGCCAGCTGAACCTTCCAAACACTCTTCAAGAACAGCCCCAGGTAGAGTATTTGCCAGTAACCAAACTATGAAGTGACCAAGGAACAAGTGATTGCCCGAAGAACAGATTATCTTATGACAATAAGGACTACAAAATGCACTTATTTCTCTGCCCTTACTGCATTCATAAATAACCTCTCTGTGACCTTATTTCAGGTGACTTGATCTCTCCTGGGTAAGAACTGGTTGTAGGAACCCTTGCAATACTCTTGTGAGGATTAGTTGGCAGATACTCTTTGGTCCAACCGAAATAAAATTGAATAATTGTGCTTAGGGTCCTTGTGTCTGTGATATTCTACTATTAATTGAGGACAAGGCAATATACCTCCAGGCCAAGTAGGCACAAAATCTGGTGACTCTTCTGGATTCATGGCTCCTACTTGAGCAGTAGGGCCACCCATGTCCAGAAGGCTTTCCACACAAATCAGTTTCTAGATAGGGTGATACTGCCCATAGTCACCCACGTCCTAGTCACTTCCTAACTGAGCTATTGCAATATGTTCTACATGGGTTCCCCATGAAGAGCATTCTAAAGCTTTAGCTAATGAAGAATTAAGCAACACATGCAAAATTGAGCATACCACAGTATTTCAAGTGGTACTGCTATGTGGTTTATTCAAAATGCTGGTTATCACCTTAACTCTTGCATAACATATTGCTAGGTTGCTACCTATTGCTGATGGTTTCTGCCAGACTCACCATGTCTGTCAGAGTGGACATGCTTCAAGTTGCCTCAATAAAGCAGCATTACTTGATGGGTGCTAGGAAGTGTTTTATTTATAGAACAGCCTGAGATTTGAATGCCCTTAATGTTGTCAGCCTTTAGTAGGTCCTGAAGATCTGGCTTTTCAGGTACTGGAGCCAAGATGTTAATAAAGCTTTGGCATATTTGTGTTAGCCATGTTGGTAAAGAAAATTTTTACAGAACCCTTGACTTAACCCTTCACATTTTGATTTTGATTATTATGATTATATTTTACCTTTTCTTTGCTGCCTAGAATTTTATTTGTTAAATTGATGTACATATAAATTTGTTTAATAAACAAATCAATAAAACCAAAATATCAGTTCAAAACCTGCTACAAACACATCAAACTGAAATGCCATCTCTTGCTATTTAAACAAGACAGAAATGTAACTCCCAAAGGACTTTATTTGGAAAGTGTGGTAGAAATCCAGAGGCTATTACTGAAAAGTCTCTGATCTTCATGTTCCCATTCTCATTTAAAACCCAGAGGTCTATAATGTCAGATTCTTTGGCAATGGCTAGAAAATATGGAGGGTCACATTCAAAGAGAGTTCATTAATCTATAGATTACTCACATGTTAACATTTTAATAAATACTATGTTCAGCTCTTTGAGATTAAAATGAATTTGATAAACTTAAAGCTAATTGTTGCTTATTACTAGGTAATACTTTTCATTTTTTTAAACAAGTACTTTTTTTTTTTACTGCAGGTCCTAGATAAAGGCTACTATTTCCAAGATATTTACTTCCACGTCTTAATTTAAACTGCTATTTCCAACTCTCTCTTGTTCTCTGCACATACAGTTAAATCCTTAGCATAACAGTGAATGTACACATGCCTTCCATTTTTAAGTCTTATTATATAAACATGAATCAGGATTTCTCTGTTCAAAGACTGTGGTTTGTAACATTTGGTTTAATTTATCAGACCATGCTTTGTCTGTTTGCTTTACTCCATTGTATGGCTTTTACAATTTAAACACTATTTTTTTTTATTGGGTCTTAAAAATCTGGTGGTTGGCACATGCAAATCTTCTTCTTCATGATGCAAAAAGACTCTCTACATAACTTTCCACATGCCACTGTGCTTATAATGCTGCCATGCTTAGCTGAATTCTAATGCATATTTTACTGGTGCAAAAACTTTCATGAATTTGTATTTTTGTCTGTAGCCATTTGCTTCTAAACTCACTTTGTGACATTGCACACTTTCCCTAGCAGTGGTCTTTGTTTTGAAAATTCATTTATTGCTTATGATTTTTTGCTTTTGGTAATTCTGTTAAAAATCCACGTTCAATTTTTGTGCAAAGGTTACATTTTTCCCCCATGCAGTTTTCTTCCATTTCTGTGCTTCAGCTGTCAGCAGCCTGTCTAGTTCTTCAAATGAATTAGGATCAGGATCATCTTTTGCTTTAACTATGCAGCACATTCTCTTAGTCTGTTTTCTTTTATTAGTTCTCCGAGACCCTCTTAATTCTAATTTGGGATCTGATTCTAAATATATTGGCAGCTTCTTCTGAATCTAATATCATTTTAAATTCTCCTTCTGACTGTATGATATTGTGTTATGATTTGTCCTGTGATGTAAGTAGAACTGTACAGTGTAGAGAGTAATGGAGGGGTCCTTGACAGAAATATGCAAAAACTGTTGCCTAGGTAAAGGGAGTTGAAGCCCACCCCATACAATATAATTCTTGTTTTCCAGTTTGTGGTTGATTTTTCTGGTCTGGTCTGTCTATTGGGATTAACATATAGTGGCTGAGGCCTACAAAGAAGCCCAGTGAAGGACTATTATGGGGATCATATGACTTACTGAAGAAGCCAAAACAACACTGCTCAACAAAGAAGTCTAGCATCAGAGATTAGTTAGGGTTCCCTGAGGGAGGAGACTCTGAGTCTATAAATCATGATGGGAAAATATTCTGAAGATTGGTTCTGTTTTGCTTTCATTATCTGGGAGTGCTGAATTTCAGAAGAAACTATTTTGTAATGAAAAAGCCATCTTTTTCCAACATGGACGCTGAACGAAATGCACTGTGTAATAAAAAAAAACCAGTATAATATAATGTATAACTATGTGTTACTATGCAACTTTCTCCATAAATTTAACAATCACCAAGGATACAGTTTAAATACTATTAAATCACCTTAATCATAACAAAATTCAATATAGTTTTGCCCAATTGTTTTAGAATAAACAAGAATCTTGTTATACTTTGCAGATCAAAGTATAGTTTGAGGGTATATATATATATATATATATATATATATATATATATATATATATATATATATATATTAAAAATAACTAGATTAAGACTGGAATAGATGTTTATAACCCAGCATAGACAAAAGCTGAACACTCCCCTTGGCATGTTCTATATTTTAACGTATGTTCATAAACCTCATCCATTAATCGTTTTCTAGTTTTCTTTTAAGTTTCACTATTTCAGAGGCTATCTTCACAGACTAAGATAAAATAAAAGTTTGCACCTATATTAAAGTTATTTGACACCAAAAAAAAAATGGCATAAAATCTTATCCTTATCTTTTTTGGCCATTTGTTACTAAGATTTAACATTACTTCTGAAGCATAGAGATTATGTTGCAGCCTCTAACTGATTTTTGACTGCTGTCAAAACACTTAAGCAGGTTTAGACCCAGTTAATTCTTGGATGAATAGCAGACCACACTAGGAAATAACCAGGACTATAAACTAGTATTGGAAACCACAGAAACTTCCTGGAAGAAGGGAACAGCAAACCACTCCTGTATTATTGCCAATAAAACCACATAGGTGTGGCCATGTAGTCACCAGGAGTTCAGCTCAACATCAGTAGTTTTTTATGGTATTACAAAAAATGGGTTGGGGCATGAGCTGCCCATTTCTGAAGAAAAATATCATTTCTTGCCAGATGCAGGGGCAGCTGGCAGTTGATAGGATCCAAAAGACAATATTTCTTCCAGGTATTAAACAGGGAGAAGTATGGAGAAGTAGTGCAAATCTTGACAAACTAGAAAAAAAAACAGATTAATGTTTTACAATTGAATATACAGCATCTTCTGTAGATTTGTTTTATTATTTTGATGTGCTACAGTATTTCTAGTATGACAGTAGAAGAGAAGAAAAGGAAGAAAGGGAATGGGTTTTGTGATTTGATGGCTTACAGTTTTAGAATTTCTTCTGAGTACAGTCTGAAATGAAAACAGCTGAAAGTTTCTGGCTAAGATAAGCTTCTACACAGGCTATCAACATTTACAAGTCAGACAGATGTTAGCAATTTCTGTCTTCATAAAACGGAGATTATAATCACTATCTCAGTTGTGATATCCTCCAAACTAACAGCATATAGGACAGGGTAAACCCACATCTATCTCTCTCCTTACGGAAATAATAATGGTGAAAAAAACTCATAAACTGGTAAGGTTTCTTCTTGCTTTTGTGCTCATTTAGTGGCATATCTCCAATGATGCTGATGAACTGACATCCCACATTTGAACTTTTTAATCTAATTGCATGAGCATCTGTTGGGATGGGACCTCAGGAGTGAAGCATGAGTGACCTATGATAAGAGCATATACAATTGCTCAAAACACAAGCCAATAATATGTTGCTGATTTTGAGCAGATAAAGATGCTGTGTCGCTGGGGCTGAAATATATATATAGAAATTGCTTGCGATTGTAAGACATTAATTTACAACCTCATATGAATAACAGGAGTCTCACCTCATTATATTTCATCTTGAAAACTTCACTATCTTATCTCTTAGTCCAATCTAATTCATTGCTTGTTATTATTGTTATATATCATTTGAAAGTGGTGATTTATAGATTTGTTGAAGAATCCACTAATATTCATCTTGATTCCTTTGGTTTCTATTAGTCCACAAATTATTTAACCTGAGTGTAATACTTCATACCAAGCCTAGAAAAATATGATAGGTAGAGGATGTTTGTAATGGCTATTTCATGCAAAGTACAACAACTATGGAACTATGGAAGTCTGTAAAATATTGTAAAATACTTTATACTTTTGCTTGATCTTCTACCTGTGGTTTAGGACCCTTTAATAATATCCTAATTTCAAAGCAGTAACCTATTCATGATGGAGTGAATGCTACCTAGTATAACCTTTTAAATAGGAACAATAATGAGATTTTGTTATTTCACCATGCTGACTTTATTAGAATGTGAGGGATCCATCCGTGAAAAGGAACCCAGTTCATCATGAGTGTTTCAGGCTTAGAGTGTGATAGGTCTTGAATTCAATCTATGAGAAAAAAAAATCACCATAAAATGAATACTACTCTGCAAATCAGTCTTCAATTTCCTAAAAAATAAAACCCTCTGCTAGTGGAGGTAAATTGTTCCAAAAATTATTTGTTTTTAAGATAAAATATTTCAAATTTATATTCAATTATATTGTGGGCATAACAACATGTCTACTGATTACATATTTATAGAATACCATGAAATCTAGAGCATTTCAATCTGGGCAGATGTTTCTTAAACCACTTTGAAGTTCAGCCCCTATCATCATAGGAAGAAATAGCTTAAGGGTGCGGTGTGGATTTGCCTGGAATGTGATTTTCCTAATGGTGTGGAAGGATAGTAATTATATCTCATTAGAAAAGAGTGGCATGGTTTGGAGCAGAAACATAATGAAACCTGATTATATTTTATAGTAAGCACATACGTTCCTCACTATAAATTTCTTGCCTTATAAAAAAAACCCTAAATAATTATTTGGAACTTTCAGTGCGGTGCTTATTGTACTAAACAGTACATCTTGGTTATACTTAAGCTTGTGATTTTTTTCAAAACAAATTGTTCAGTTCTGTTTTATTGCCTTAATTTAATTTTTTCTCCATATATAGTTTATGTCTTGTCATTTTGAAATAGTATGAGGTAAATGGCCTGTGCAAGGTGAAATATAAATATTATAAGATGGCTTTGATAAATCAGAATACATTTCTGTTCTTTAATTATACACAACAGTGGCGTGTCTTTTAAATACAGAGATACTTTTCATTTTTATGGCCTTTTGTACAAGAATCTAATAGAGAGAGGTTTGCTATGTATCACAGATTAAATTATTTCAAATTATTGTTTCACTATAAATAGTAATTTCAGTAATTTACAGACTTCATTTGCTGGAAACTGGCAATGCAATAGTACATAAGTAATTTTATACTGTAGATGTGCCAAATAAGAACAAATGGAATGGAAACAAACCTGTTCAGGAAGCACATATAGACATCAAAATTGTCCATATGTACAGTATAAAGAGTTGAGCTTCCATTAAAAATGCATCTGATGGATCTTGTTTTTGAGCACATGGGGAATGTCAATTTGGAAAAAAAGAGATCAGAATGTAAGAAAACTGCATCCAGACGAGTGAAGCTTTTAAGCTGTCCAGTCATATGGTGATAATTTAGTCAGTATCCCAGATATGCCAAGAAAGCTGTCTGAGTTGTCAATCTGAAAGTTAGATGTGGATGTTAGATGTAAGTCCTGAGAGAATATTTTTGGATTTTGAATGCTGGCATGATGTGCACCTGTGAAAAAAAGAGAAGGTAGACAATTGAGTTAAGTAATGAGATACAAGCTTTATTCATTTATCTTATCAGATTAGTGGACTGGAAATGCACCAAAGACACTGGTTAGTGCTCCAGATACAGATGCCACCAAGGTCGCATGACTAAAATATTCACTCTTCTTTTTCATTCCTTTTGGTATCAGCTCTGAAAATTCAATATTCTTTGATGTGTTATGTTTGCTGAATGTTCCTAGGCTCCATATGGACCAGGAGCAAAAGTGGGAATCACTGAGAAAGTACATTTTTTAAAAAGAAATATGTGAAATTGCTGATCCCTACTTACACAATTTACATTATTGGCCTTTTTGGATGTATTGGCTATTTCTTTCTCCATCTTTCTATTATTTTTCCTTTCCATAACAGAGTCGTATTCTCTATCACCTCCTTTTCTGTATGGATAATATAAGTGGAAAGCTAGTTTGGCTAGAAACCAGGAAACTGTGAGTTCTAGTCCTATCTCAGGCATGAAGCCATTTGGGTGACTTTGGGCCAGTCACTCTCTCTCACCCTTAGGATGAAGGTAATAGTGAACCTCTTCCAAACAAGCTAGCCAGAAAAGCTCCAGGCAGTCTCCAGAAATTTAAAAAAAACCCCTGACTTGAAGGCACAAACTTCCCCTTCCCCCCAAATCCATAAAGGTGTTTCAGTAATCACAGTCAATGAATTCGCATTTTGAACATCATTTCACTGTACCATCCTTTCAATCTTATGTCAGCTCTACAAGAAACCAGTGTGTCATGGTTCTGGTAGATGAGACCAATTAAAAGAACTTTAAGGCAAGGAATTCTTCCTCAAAGAACATGAAAATTGTTTTGGCTAACCCAGAACTACATCCCCTCCCTCTTTCTTTCTAAATATGTGGCAACCGAAAGCGAAGTTAAAATGGCTTCAGTTCAGGTCATTGCAGTGTTGACACAGTGATTAAGAAACCAATACCATATAGATGAGCCATATAGCAGTTTTATTGTTACAGCTACAGTAACAACATCATGCAAGTCTGAGTGTATTTTCCCCACTCTCCCATCCCTGTCACTTTATTGTCATATGAACTATAATTTGTCTGAGATATGTTCTCAAGTTGTTTTCTTGGCCTGGTTATCTGTTGCCTTGGTAGCAGCTCTTCAACCTGTCTTCAAGGCCATCCCCTATTCCCTCTACATGTTCTTTGGAATACAGCAAGAAAAATCATGATGAATGGGAACATCCAAGAAACTGTTAATGATGGGAAGTATCAACTAAAAGTGCATAGAAATATTTAGCACCTATGTTCATATGACACACTGAGGTAGAAATTCTCCAGCTGCACTTTTAGCATTTGTGGTAAACTAAACATGTGTGATTACCTTTAAGTTCCACATTAAACTTGATAAGGATAATTAAAAGTAACACAATCATGACTAAGAGTCTTGTATAACATAGTGACAATAATGTTTTCTTGAAATTCAAGCTGATGGAGGAAATACATAATGTGCATAAAGTATTATGAAAAGGAAGCTTTTTAAAGCAGGTGCATTAAGTCTGACTTTCAGTAGGTGTTGTGCAAATTGTGATTGACAGTTGCAATTCTGTGCATTCATAACTGGAACTATCATGGCTACAGTATCTAGTATACACAATGTACTGTAAATGCACATTCTTGTTCAAATATTCATCATCATGGCCATACCCAGCATTCTGAGGCAAGATTCTCTATTTGAATCTTACATTATTCTAAAGAAGTTCATTTTCATAAAATAAAAGCAAATTTATCTAGAATATTTTCAAAGATACAGTACTACATTCATAGAGAAAAAAAATGCATAATCTTTTTATAATCCTTTAATGTTCTCTTGCCACCTGGTTTCCTTAACAATTAGATGATTTTCTGAAATCTACCTTCTTTGTATTGGTTTGATTCATATTTAGTGGTACTAATCTAATATGAAAAAGCTTTGGAATTATTTTGAAGCAGAAAATGTTTTTAAGAACATCACTAGGCATATCAATAGAAAATAAATTGCTATTAATTGAAAAATCAAAGTTTTAATTAATTCTTCTCAAAAGAAAACCCAGAAACACAACTAAATAATTCATATAACAGATAACATGCTACCCATTCATAGGATTAAAACTTCAGGTTCACAAAAACTGCATAACAGTAATAAGAAAGAGATGGAGAAGACAAGGAATGAATCAGAGTAAAGTGTATTAAAATTTTACTGTTGAAGGGAGACATAGCAAACTATTTAGCTTCTACACCAAGGGTCCTATAATAATGAGGAAATGCAAGATATGGTGATATTGATAATATTTACCTATATAGGGCAGAGACTATCAATAACATTACATGTGAAGGAAGCACTACTATTATTCAGCATCTTCTATACTTTGAAAAGTTGTTGGATAGTTTTTGAAAGGAAAAGCATCATAAAACTTATTGTTTCCTTCCTTTATTCATCCTTTCTTTATTACCAATTTAAACTGTTTGTAAGTTGTCACAAACTTCCTTCCCTTCCCTTCCCAGGTAGAATACCCAGGGTAATTACATTCATATAGAAAATGAATCCAATATTTCTAGCTGTTAGAAAATTAGTCATGTATTTTTTTTTATAATCTATCAGGTCAACAGCAGTAAAGGATTATTTGTTTTGTGTGATAAAGTGGTTCCTATGTATATGCTGCAAATGGTCAAAAGTTCTTTATTCATTTATCAATAAATTTTGGTCCCTCAGTTCACTAGCATTTCCTAACTTTGCTTTGGATGGGGTTTCATTCAAAGTTTCATGAAAGCAAGGGGCCCCTTTTAAAGGCCCTGAACCCCTAGAAATAAGTTGAGCTTAAAATGCAGAACTGCACATATTCAGAGTAGTTCTCCTTTCTTTACATTTCCTTTTTGGGGCCAAACAACATACAAGCATGGAATGAGGCTGGGGCAGAGGAAACATGTCAGTCATATACTTTCCAACTGATGTAAGACATACGACTTCTGAAGGATTTTCTTAGTGAGCATTACCTTCAAGAATCTATTTATTTGTGGGGTGAATTGTTGCAGCAATGAAAGACTGATGATGAAAAATAATTCATCATAGAAATACTTCTATACGTCTCCATAATTTGCTCAGGGCAAAATTACATATTACCTGATTTCTCCTTGCATAACTGGCTTTGGTCAAATACATGTTCATATAAATCCGTCTCATGGATATCCTAAAGTTCTGGATAATATAGAGCTAGCATAGAATGCAGTTGTTTTCTCTACAAAAAATTAGCCGTCAAAGAAATAAACAAATTGGTTTTGAAACATGAAAACTCCAAATAAGTCTCCCTAGGAATGATTAAACAGCTTAAATTAAGTTTACATTTTGAGCTAGGTATATAGAGTATATGTTATGACTAAGCTAATATTAAGTACAATAAATTTATATTTGTATGTGAGCTTGCACTTAGGGTTATTAACTGTCGTTGCTGATTGTAATGGTATGTGAGGATGACCTTGGATGATAGGGTGAGAAATGGAGCCAAGAAAATGGTCAGAAAAAAGGCAACTTAGCAAGTGGCACAAACGTGTATGGGGCAAGAGGCTTAAAGGATACCCTCCCTAGTTTCTTGGGCTGTAAAGGGATGGGAGAAAGATATACTTTCAGAGTGACAGGATTCTGTTAATGTAACTTTATAATAAAGTAGAATTAGTTTATCTCGCCCTGTTTCTTGTCTGGTCTATCTTGTAAGACTGTCATCTACCTTGCAGATTATTATTTTGAAATGCTAATGGAAATGAAGCAGTAATATAAATCTAAAACCTTTCCCCTATGTAAAGCTAAAGCTGAATAAAAAATCTGGCAGTCTCTGGTTGCTGTTGTTTAAATGAGGACCTCGCAGGTTGTTAAATAAGGACCTCATGTGACCACCACTTCTAATTTCCTGATGGCTTCCCCATTGACTTTGCTTGGAAGGTTGCAAATCACAATCATATGTGATTTGTGCCAGCCATAAGTATAGGGACTCATCATATTTACCACTAATTCAGTGCTATTGTAAATTCAAATGATCATTAAACCAGTGGTCATTAAATGCAAAGCACCTGTAATACTTCATAAATAACTTTTTTATACACTTATCATTTAACAATGTTACCAAACCAAATGCCAACAGAAGCTGCACCTAAAGTATGGGTGAGTGGAACATTCATAAAAAATCATAAGCAAGAAGAAGGAATTTAATTGATTCTTGTACAGCCCAATTAAAGCTCTTATCAAACTTACCGCAAATATTTGGGAGGCCCTTTGGAACAGCATAGAAAGTGAGGCAGATATTGCACTTGAACAGAGTGTTGGCAAATGAATCTCTTTCCTCAAATTTCTGCAACTGGAAGCTTTTACTGGATCAGAAAGCTTCCTAGAAGGATAATGATCATTCTGGTAATAACAATAAAGGCCAAAATAAATAAATAAAATTAGAAGCTGTCTACTAATTCAGGGATTATATTGACTGATACATATGATAAATTGCATTTATCTGGTCTATCTTTGCATTTCATAAATGCATTTATTTATTCCACATATTTATATTCATGTATGTATGTACATATATGTATATATAAATTTAAATAATATTAATATAATACTATTCAAATAAATAAATAAATAAATAATAGTGCTATTACAGATTTGATATTTGAAAACAGGGTCTGTAGACTCATTACAAACAATCCCAGAATTATAGGTCTTTTGTATACAGTAGATGATCAAGCACTTTATTCCTTCAGATTGAAATTACATTGATGAAATGAAATATGGATCTGTACTGTTTGATTTGCATGATTTAATACAGTTATTATAATTAAAGCAGGTCAATGAAATCATTATATTTTTTAATAATCAAAAATGTAAATTATTGCATGAAGAATTGAACAAACTTTTTATGAACAAAGCTTTGCTAATGCTGCTACAGTAGTCTTTTTTACAGATCCATTTGTGATTTATAGGATAATAGATTAAAGAAGTTTTTGCCCCAGGTACAATTGTATTTTAGTTAAGAAACTAATTGCACACAATATGTAAAATGAGATGGTGCTTTAACTGTATAATCTTGGCTTCCATCTTGACTTTTGAACTGCCCAGGGCACCCCTTCTTGTAGAAAGGTCCAAATGACTGAAATGTAACAGATTCCTTTATTTTAACATCCAAATGCATGTGTAGGGTTCTGTAACTGGAACTAGAAAAAGAAACAAATAGCGTAGCCTTGCCTAACTATTGCTATCTCACGTTTGCATCAGGGACCAATTTCACACAAGCCTGGGAAACATGTACATGGATGGGATGTACTGAAGGAGGGAATAAGGGAGTGTACAGGAATGATTGATGTCTTCCTTATATTGTAATAACTCTGTCGTCTGATTTTTATTGGCCAACAAAGTTTATAAAACAATGCTAGTAACTTTCAAAGGTGTGGCACTTCTGAACACAATTGCTGCCAGTGTTCAGATTGTGTTCCCACCCAGGACTTATTTCGATCAAAAATAAAGTGTTGTACCTTTAAGAAGCCTCTGCTTGAGTTTTCATGATTGGAATTTTTATGATTTCTCAAGTTTTACCAAGGGCCAGTGACCTTACAAATGTGAATTTTTGTTTTAACTGTATTAACTTTTCTTGCTAATGTTTTTTAATTTGCATTTCTTTTCATTCTTGAACGCTGCCTTGAATGTTTCTAAAAGCTGAAATAAAAGAATATGTGTACAGCGTATTCTATACAATTCTATAAATACAAGAAAGGTGTTTAACTGATTACTTGGCCATGGTTTGGGGTTGTTTTTACAATGCTTTTAATCAGTTCTAGTTATATTGTACCAGAACATTTTTCGAGTTACTAGGCATGTGCATCCCACTTCTGGCATGAGATAAGCCTCCGGGTGATCTAAAAACAGTATGAGCAGGAGCTTGCAACTGCATGAAATTTAAATATATATCTCTTTTGCTTCCATTACTGATCACTTCTAGTTCAATGCTGTTGGTCTCTTCCAAAGTGACAAGGCATTAAAAAAAAGAAAAAAGAAACCCTCAAGCAACTTTGAACTCTGCAGAACACTCTGTCCCTTGCTAAAGACAAGGGGGACTTTAACTGCTTTGCAACAATCTCCCTAAGTAAGAATGCAAAAAGCTACAACATGGAAGATAAAAGAGAAAGAATAATATGATGGTTTACACAACAGGAATTTTTTTTTTTCTCTCTCCAGATTTGCTGGCTGGAGAATTCTGGGAGATGAAACCCACACATCTAAAAGTTGCCAAGGTAAAGGAAACACTAGCTGATTCAGAAAAAATGCAAAGTTTTTAATAAGTCTGTTCCTAGCTAATTCTTGTCACTCCTGTTCTTCTTCTTTTTTTTTTTTTTTTTTTTTGAGTATCCAAGTGGTGGGAAGACATTCCAAAAAGTAACAGTAGACCTGCAAAACAATTAAAACAGCCCCGATTAATCTGAAATACATTTTATACTGGAAACAGGGTGGTTGAGAGATTGAAAGGATGGTTTTTCTAGAAATTGGCTTGCCTGAATGCCTATATTTTGATTCCTTTAAATGGGAACTCAGTTTTTCAAAGCAGCAGTTTCTTCTGAAGCTGAGTGTGTCAACGCTGAAATAATGGATGTTCCTGCTCTGACAACTGAAATTGCAGCCATTTCCCCTCTGCTTTTAACATGTTTTTTCTTCTGTTTAGAGATCAGGTATTGAAGGGGGGATCGGGTGAATGCTTGAGCTCAGCTAGCCATAATAATAATGCAGCTCCATGGGAACTCAAGGACACAACCAATAATGTTTTGGCGGGCTGAGGAGCTGGGGAGAGAGTCTGTGCTCCAGGCTAATTGGAGAATGTGAATTATGACTTCTTAGTGGGGGTGGGACTTGCAACTTGTTACTTTGTATCTGGAGGAAGGGAATCTAGTTTTGGGTTCAACTATGTAGTGCCGATACTTTGTTTCCTGACTAATATGTCTTTAAGGAAGAATTCTTGCCTTGAAGTTCTTTAATGGGTTTCATCTATCGGAACCATGACAAAATGTCTTCCTTCCCGCCCCTTAATTTGAGCGTATTCATTCAAAGTTCAGAAATCAAATGAGAATTGAAAAAGCAGAAAAAAAAATTTGTTCCTGCTCCAGTCTATAAATAAAAAGAGGAACAGAAAGACCGGGGCTTGAGATCTATTAAATTAAAAAGATTTTGAGAGCTGCAATATGAATTAAAAACTTTTTAGCTCCCTTTGTAGCCTTTAAAATCTTTTTAATTTAATAGTTCTCTAGTTCCTGTCTGGTAGCGTTGTGGCTTGACAGTTAAGATGCTGGGCTTGTTGGCTGGAAAATTGGCAGCCCAGGTTCAAGACACAAGTGCCACATGACAGGGTGAGCTTGTTGCAGCTCCAGCTCTTATTATGCATTATTTTATGTAGTGTATATCGCAGGTGGTGACCCTTTGAGAGCTAAATGCAACAAAATTTCATTTTAATGTGTGCCGATTAGTGTACATTCAAAGTGACAATAAAGTTATTATTCTATTCTATTCTATTCTATTCTATTCTATTCTATTCTATTCTATTCTATTCTATTCTATTCTATTCTACTCTACTCTACTCTATTCTATTCATAAGAGTCAGTATAAAAACATTAATATGTCTGCTTTTATACTTTATACCTAATTAATATTTCTAATGTGAGCATATATTTCTATGTTAACAGGACACGATGAATTTTCTAAAATTAAAATAGGTTTCATTATGGTTCATGTATGTATGCTTATATAGACCTAACTATGTATTATATATATAATATTTACATACTTTTTTGGTAGTGTAAATAATCTTATAAATTAACATGTGCTTCAGGGCTCTGTTAACTAACTGGTTGGTACAACTGTTTTAGGAATATTTAAGTTTTCCTATTAACTTAAATTATACTGATTTAGATCAATCAATCTATCCAGTTACTTAAATACAAAGATTCCTATGCACATTTTGATTTTTTCTGTTTAAACATGTTGCTACTCTGGTGATTTATAAGCAAAGCAAGTTACTTGCAAAATGTATTTTTTATTCCGGATGTATTGGATTCATTATTTCAGCTCAACAATTCAATATGCTGTTTAATGTTATTCAGATACAACACAGTCAGCATCAAGGATGATGGGAATTTTATGACTATCTTGCACATTAAATAGCTTTTGCAGCAATTCTTGTCTATGACCTCTACTAGAAATATTGGAAAAAAGGCTGATTACTTGCTCCATTTCAGGTATTTTGCCTACGAAGAAGCATGAGAGAACTCCATACAGAAAAAAGGTGAAATGAGTGAGTCATTTCAGCTCAGATTCTCAGTAGAGCTATTGAACTGTATGTACATATATTGAATAATACAGATGGTTCCTAATATATACTGCTATCTTAGGCACATTCTGTTGGAAATGACTGGACAGCCATTTGTCCGAAATGGTACAGGGTTTCCTGCCTGAGCAGGGGGTTGGACTAGATGACCTCCAAGGTCCCTTCCAACTTTATTATTATTATTGTTGTTGTTGTTGTTGTTGTTGAAGTAATAATAATAATAATAATAATAAATAAGGACCAGACAAAGTGTGATGCTTGTTGTATAGGTTTGTCCTTGTGATTAATAGTTCATCCTATGTAAGGTGGTATCAGAAGCATGATGTAGTCAGAGCAAGAAGGTACCATATTTTCAGTATCATCTTTTCTAGATTTGGATAGGAATAAAATATTGGGAAGAAAATTGAGAATTGCTACTGTTACTTTAATGATACAGGTTGAATTGGTCATTCTAGATTATAGGTATATTTTCTTGATTGTTTCAGATATTTACACAATAAATTAGTGTTTTAAAAGAAAAAAATAGAGAAGGAAGGCTTCTGTTACAGATTGGATATTTTCCTCAAATGAGAACAAAAGAAGTGTAAACCAAATATGTTAACAGAAGCAAAGAAACCCCAAATTTGAACATTCTTTTGCTGAGTACACAAAAATGTGTTTCTATTTAGAAGCAGGTAAAAATTAAGAATATGATTAAGCTGGAAGATGATTAGAAACAGGGAGATCCTAGAGAAACTAAATAAATTTCTTCAGCATCTATGCTCCTCTCTGAAAATATAGAACACATTACTAGTACAAATAGAAACGTGAATACATTATATTTAGACTTCTTGGTAAATTACAAATACAATATCTACTGAATATATTTTTACAGAGCAGTGGTGAAATTCTTAAGGGGCTAAGTGGTTGTAAAAGAGTAAAGTGTTGTGGAGAAAAGATCTACCGTAAATGCCGGCGTATAAGACGACTTCCGTGAGCGCTGAAATCGGCACCAAAGACGGGGGTCGTCTTATACGCCGAGTTGTCTTATACGCCGGAAATACTGGTAGTTTCCGGCGTATAAGACGACATTCTAGGAATGCGGCCCGGCTATAAAGACGGGGGTCGTCTTATATGCTGGGTCGCCTAATACGGCAGCATATACGGGTATGGTGGATTACAACTATACCCAAATACTGTTGGTCTGTAAAGGTCAGGTTGAGACATGGGAGAAGTGTAGTCCTAGTAGCATCTTTGCTGTAATCACTTGATATATTTTTAAATATTCCTATTTAAGGTGGTATGTTAAGTGAAACAAGGCTTTACCTTCTGTACATCAACAATCTTTACTAAAATGCATGCAAAAATACTTACATTTAAGAAAGCATCTGTAACAGTTTAAGCTTTGTTAAAAATGGTTGAATATGATATTTACTCGTTATTATGATCTGGACGGTTGCTTGTTTGTTGAAATACGTGATTGTACCTTTCCTTATTTTACCCTATTTCCTTATTTCCTTCTCCTCCCCCCTTCCTTTTACCTCTCCCTTTACCATACCTGTATTGTTCCTATTTTTCCTCACCTATATAAATTTAATAAAATGTTGTTTAAAAAAGAGAAAGCATCTGTAACTGAAATATAAAATTGGATTCAATTTAAAGTCTGTAAATTAGCCAATATGATTGCCTTTTTTTTTTAAAGGAAAGACTAGATTTTTCTGGAGGATTCAATCCTAGTTTGTTTAACATCTCTTATGATAAATTAGATAACAGTATTAAAGATAAAAATGGTTAAGCATATAGACTAAACAATCTGATTGAGAAAATATCAGGGTCATCACCAAGGAAATGCTGCTCTCATTAAGTTCTTTGACAGTAGATCTGAACTTATCTCTTTCTGTAATTTCTGAAGTGGCTGACAACAATTTCTGGAAGGTAGAAGTAGATTTCAGACTACAGCCTGAGCTGCTTGTTTCTTGTACAGCTCACAGCTATTTTTAAAGTTAACTTCAGAAATTCCACCGCAGGTGAAGTTGGTTGGCTGACAACAGATCACTATGATCACTGCAGGTTGGTGGTTTCTTGCTTTTTGCCTTTCCCATCTGGACAAAAAGAAGCAAGCTTCATTGGCTGGTTCCTCTTATTTGGGCCATTCTACCAATGTCTACCTTCCTGAATCTTCTTACTGTCTTTCTACCCTGTGCCTTTTCTTTTCTTCCTTACATGCTTACACATGGATGTCTTCATCCCCTCTCACCTCTTTTTACATTAACTCAGAGGCATTCGTTTTCTTTTCCTTCTAGTTATAGCACCATCATTCTGAAGCAATAGGAAAACAGATGGATTTTGGTTTCTATCTTTTTCTTCCAACAGGAAGAAAGGTGATTGGCCACTGCTTTCCTGCAACAGAAGGATGCAAAAGCAAGGTGTTCTACAAAAGAAAAAAACATCTTTGATTTTAAAGATATCTTTGATGATGATGAAAAATCTGCAGAAAAAAACCCACCCAGTAAGAGATGATAGTATAAAGAGCATTGACTAGACTTGGTTCAGCAACAACCAAATGACCCATTAAAAACATCGCAATATTTAGTCCTGATGTCTAGATAAACATAAACTGGGCTATTGATAGATAGATACAGAAGAGGATTAGGGAAATGTTTACTTATAGTGGTTTATATCTTCGATAGCAGTTTTTAGTTATAGTGGTTTATATCTTTGCAGTGGAATTTCATCTTGCAAATGGAGGATCCTTGAGCAGAACAGTGATGCCATTTATGTTTTAGAGTGATCAGTGAGCTAGCTTTAAAATACTATGATTGACTGTCTTTCTTCCAGCTACTGAGCTAAAGAAAAATTATATATTCTATTTATAGAAGAAACTCATTCTTGCCTTAATCTGTCTGGGACGATCTTATGTTCCTTGTCCAGCTTTTTGAGAATACATTTTTATGATTACCAGTTAAAATGTTTCGGTGTTAGAATTTCATGCTTGTATAACATCTACAATATAATTGCAGCCTCAAGGACTTGCATTGTTCTGCCAGTGTTAATCTTGTCAAGTTCTGTATATACAAGCATCCAAACTCCATTGGTGTTTTCTCATTTCCCATTAACTTCAAATGATAAAAAGGAAAGAAGTATCCAGTGCATTTAGGGTCAAATGCCATGCCATACTGTTAATTATGTTTACCAGCCATCAGCTGACCTCGCCTAATTTGATGCCCTTTAGATAGTTGAGTTACATCTCACGAAATCTCCAGGTAACTAGTCCATGTATTGTGGAAGGCCCACAAAGTTTAGCTACACATGTACTGTTAATAATAATTTTTAAATATTGCTATAGATCACCAAATAGCAATAAGGTAGGAGACCACAACTTGGAATGAAAATTATAATCTGGCACTTAAATTGTGTCATACATGGTGTAACTACAGCCTGATGAGGAATTTGAAGAGTTTAATAGTCCATGATAAAACAGGGGAAAAATAGTATTATAAGTATACATATAAATATATCTTCAATATGAATGAAAAATGATGAACCTAAGAATAGTAGGTCTAGTATTTTTATTTATTCATCCATTAAGTCACAAAAGCTAACCAATCTAGTTATGTTGGGTGTTGGGTAAGAACAAGTTCTGGAGATATATGATACTGGAAAAGGGAGCTCAGACCTGAACTGAAACAGGAATGAATGGCACTTTCTTTGTTTTTAGGGAGAAAAAGAAAAGGGAGAGAGAGATTCTCCACATTAATTTTCAGTTTTATTCTAATTTTTGGTTTGGTTAGCTAATTGAGAATTCATGCAAACATATGCAAAATTAAGCATATTACAGTATTTATTACCATGTGATACCACTATGTGATTCATTCAAAGTGCTGATTATCATCTTTAAAACTTGCATGCATGTTGTTAGGTTACTACCTATCACTGGTTTCTGCCAATCTCACCATATCTGAGAGAGTGGATGTGCTCCAAGTCTTAATAAAGCAGCATTATCTGATGGGTACCAGGAAGTGTCTTACTTATAGAACAGCCTGAGATTTGGATGCCCCCAAATCCTACTGGAGAATGGATTAAAAAGATGCACTCACAGAGCAGTTCTTTTACTAAGAAATAGATTCCTTCTGTCTCTGCAACATGTCTTTCATTCATGTTGGATTAAGTTAGACCCCAAGCTATTACAGTCAGCTGAAGAAGACTAATTTGCCCTATTCACTAGCCATATCTATCTTGTTGCTAACTTCCAAAGTTTGGGATAAGCAGAACAATAAACAAAATCATTATTGCCCGTGTTTTGTATTGAAAAGTTATGTTTACTTCTGATTAATTTAAAGACCTGTGTGTATGATCATAATGAATCTTATTCTTTTTTTTTGCTTCAAAACCACTTTAGCTTTGATTCATAGTTCCAGTGCGCTTTGCAGTTTGAAGAACAATTACATCATTTACTTAAACAGCTGTTTTGACTGCTATATTTCAACATTTGAAACTGATCATTACAAAATCAAGTACCCATATGATTATCAGTTAATTCTCTATGAGGGTAAGTGTTTATCATGCAGCCGACTGTCTATTGAATTGAGAATTAAATCTATGATAATTCTGTATGGAAACAGTCTTCTGGTAAAGGGCATCTTGTCATGGTTTGAATTCCCTTTGGGTTTTGTCAACTTTGCAGTAATATATATGTATACACACACACACACACACAAGTTGTGAATGCACCAACACTAGAAGTTTTTAAGAGAGATTAGATAACCATTTGTCTGAAATAGCACAGGTTTCTTGCCTGAGCAGGGGTTGGACTAGAAGACCCCCAAAGTCCCTTCCAACTCTGTTATTCTGTTATTCTATATTTTCATACCTAGTGATTGGAAAATTGCTACATTATTGAGACTAGTGACATGTCACTTTTGCTCTGTTTTCTGCTTCATTTGTCCCAGACTTGCAAGTTATTAAATGGATTTACACTGGAGGAAAAAAATGTTGCAGAAATAATGTTTTACTACAGAAGCAAAGAAACCTCAAGAAGTTGTCCCATTAAATATGATTGTCTACTAGGTGCAGGCTTGTTTGATAGTATGAATTTAATTTTGGAATCTGATCACCATTTTAATTTCAGTAATTTCCTGGAATTTTTAAATGGTAGGCAGCCTTTTCCCAAAAGAGCTTCAGTTGTCTGGTAGAACTTTTAGGTACACAGTCAAGAAGACCGGAATAACTTAATAAGAAATCACTAAATATATCTCAATTCATAGGAGTCTGCAGGAGATCAAAGTGACCACAAATGATCAAAGCTCTCATCACTTGTGTGTAAGTAGCATCTATACATGTACAAGACTAATCTTTGATCACAACACCATCCCTACCACTCTGACCTTCCTTCACACCTCCAGGATACCAGAGGTCCCTGTCTTTAATAGTCTGATCAGAAAACTGGATCTATTGGGCTTCTGATACTGTATCTATTTTTTCATTTGTTTCCCAATCTGGGCACCCTCCAGATGTGTGGACTTTGCCCCAGAATTCCCTAGCCAGAGTAAGCATTGCTATGAATTCTGAGACCTGAAGTCCATGGTGCATTTGGAAGGTGCCAAGAATCCAAAAAGAAAACTTAACAGCAGAGTTCTTACAAATTCCTAACCTTCCTTTGGATTGTTCCTCTCATCAATTATTGTAGGATAAATAAGAACAGCTTAAGTATTACCATCTATCCTTGTTTTTGCTAAAGGGACAGATGCTAGATTACAAAATGATGTCACTGTGCTTTGTACCTGAATAAAAAAAAAACATGCTAATTAGCTATATGAGGATAAGAAAAAAAATGGTTAAATCCAGCCATATTAATACAGGAAGGAACATTTATAGACATGCTGTCACTAGAAAATATTGATTTTACAGTGGTTCTTTTAATCAGGCATGCTACTCTATAACTTAAGTAATAAAGACAGGATCAAAACTGCATCTCTAATGAAGGGAAAAGAGAGCCCATTATTAATTTCCCAAGGGGAAACTTATTTTTGTGCAGCTCTTTTGCAATTCTAAGTGTTGCTGCTTGTTTTGATCCAAGTATTGTGAATCAATGTGTACTGAAGGAGATAATTCCAAAGTTGCTGGGTTTTTCGATAGCCAAGAACCCTACTTAATCTTAGTGTTGGATTAGAGATGGAAATTTGGTGATGAGTCAATTTGTTGCCAGCAAATAGTGTCTAGGCATATGCATTAACTAGAGCTGAAATGGAATATTAAGACACACATTTCAAATGAAAGTGAATGATTGCATTATGGTCTGTAACCAATATAGCGGTCAGCATTTAATTAATGTTAAAAATATCAAGCTGGTGTTATAAAAATATATTGATATAAAGCCAAAATAATAAGACTGGCAATGAAATTGCTTCACTTCTTGAACATATGTTTAATGAAGGCAAAATCATTTTTTCAGGAATAGATTTTATTCTTTGTTGCTTCTCCTTCAGAAATTCTGAAAAATTGCCAGCAGCATAATTTCATTTTTTTATAATGTGAGCAAGAATATTTTTGCCTATACATCTACTAGAGATTGTATTGACCTCACATGGGCATAAGATTTAAGTGAGGTGATAGTATTTTTATAAAAAATTCTATACCATCTAAGGACATTTCTGTATATAAGGAAATAGCTGTATCATAATGATCTATGATTGTAGCATTCAAACTTTGTATAACCAGGAGATGAATAGACTCCTTCTGTCAAGCATGTCTGTCTTTATTCCCACAGTAGGTAGTGCTGATTGTAAAAATGGAAAAAAAATAAGCTGATGGTGAAAGATTGCATTTGGTTTTAATAAGCAAGTCATTAAAATGAAAAGGTACGTTAGCGCAATTCACACACAAACACATGTGGCAGAAATACCTACCAAAACTCAGTCTTAGTATGTGTGAGGCAATCATTTTGAATAGGAGTCAGAATACGAGTCAGAAGAGAATATTATCCTCAGATTAGCATTAGTGAAATAGTAATCTAATTTGCACAAGCACTGAATTATAATGTAGAGAAGTTTTCTTTGATTTTGGCTTTAAATGATGGATACATCTAGACATTGTGGTTTGTAAATCGGAACTCGTGGCTTACCATTTTGTATGAATCAAGTTTCTATGGCTTTTTAAAATAAACCGTGGTTTAGTGCAATATGTGAAGTCATCTGTAAGTTACTCAGAATGTGAATTTGGGAAGAAAAAAATGGAAAGGCCTGACATATATAATACATCCTTCCTACATAGTTCTGGAGGCTTTCACTTTGGAGTTGCAAACTTTAAAGAAAAATACTTGCTATGGAAAGGGGAAAATCTCTAAAAATGCATAGAGAAGAGCCAGTTTTTTTGTTGATTAACTACCATCTGACATATATAGAATTTTAAGAGGCTGCTATGTGGCCAGTAGAATTTGTAAATCAAATTTCTAGTGCCACACAGAGAGACAACTACTATGTATATATTATGTGCTTTAGAAAGTCTCTCTTATTTTTTTAAAATCTCTGAATATAATCCATTGTTTTGTGTTCTCTTTCTCTTTGAACTTCAGAGAGGAGCTTCAAAAGCATGTGCATTCTGCTTTTAGACTGGCACCAAATGGATCAGATTAAAATATAGCGTTTTGCATTCTTCTTTAAGCCACTGTTGTTATTGAGTATTTATTTAATGCTTTCAATCTAATTCTTCCCCTAACTTTGGATGTTTAACTGCATATGAAATATGGCAGAAGTGTAACCGTGTGTGTTAGCAGTATAACTTGGTATATTGAAATATTAGGAATTTGGAATTGAATGTTTTTAGATCTTTGTTAATAACCACTAGTGGTTATTATTAAGGTCTATATCAAAGTTAACTTCCTCTTACTATAAAAAACAGATTGAAGAATCAAAGGTAGGATGTTCAAGCAGAAGAATAAAAAATGATTGAAGAATCAAAAATAAGATTTTCAAGCAGAAAAATGCCTAATTAACAACAGGATCTAAAAGATAGCTAAGGAAACTGCATAAATATAAAAACATCTGAAATGTATCACTAAATAATTCAACTTTGTACATCAGAGAAAATGGTGCTTACAATCTTCTGGGTACCCACGTGACAAACTCTGCTTAACAAGCTGAATTAGTTGCCAGTAAGCTTCTGAATATAATTCATGGTTACGACTTATAAAGCTCTATATAGCAGAGGATCTGATTATTTGAGGGCCTGCCTATATTCTATGGTTTCTTCCCAATGGACATGAACCAACAAATTGATTAAATAGTATCTTCTTTTGGAATCCAGGAAGTGTGCTTTCTTTGTTATAGCACTTTTATTTGGAGTAAGCTCCCTCTAAGATCTATAGGGTTCCTGTCATCATGACATTTCAGAAGACCTTACAGACCTACCTGTTCTCATAGATGTTGGAGCAGAGTGGATTGGACTTCTTATTGGACATATTCGGCATGTATTCTGTATATTTGGGAGCTAGTTATATCAATTTCCTTCTTGTTTATTTATTTTAATGTATTTTTCTTTATATCATGAGCCACATAGTGTTAGTTTGGAGTTGGGTGGTGCTGAAATTAAAATTTCTTCTTGTTTTTGTTATATTGTTTTGTAAAGTACCAAGAGGACCTCTCCATTTTGTGACAAAGAGCTGTTGGGATGGCACAAGGAGAATTTTTCAGAGATTGTACTGAGTAGACATTGCAGCAAGTATTAGGTCAATAAATAGTAGCAGGAGTTAATTAATTACTTCTTTAGGAACTATTTGCATTTATATAGACTTTGTGCAGTTTCTAGCCAGTCTATGTTGATATAAAATATTTTTATAAGAGATAAATTGATGATGGAAACTTTCACTTTATTAAGGGAATTCTTACTATTACTGTTATCTGCAATTCTTGCTCAAACATTTTGCTATATTAACACTGGCTCTGAAGCTTTCAGGTTTAATTGATCCTCCTTAAAATAACAACAACAACTTTTTTGTCACGTTGAATGTACACCAATCGGCATACATCAAAATGAAATTTCATTGCATACAGCTCACAAAGGGCCACCACCTCCAATATACACTGACTGCTGGCATTGCAAATCAGGGCTCTTTCTGAAGGAGGCAGAGGAGGAGAGGTCCCGGGGCTTATGGAGCAAAGAAACTAGATGAGGCTATCGGCAGGCCCAGAGGAAGAGAGAGAGGGTTTTTGAGGAGTTGGAGGTGGTGGCAGCATGCTCCTTGTTCATTGCCAGTTCAGGTTTCAGAACGTCCATTTTAGTTTCTAGGAAGTGAACGATGGCAAACAGGAAAGATGGAATTGGAGCTCCATGTAGATTAGCCCTGAAATTAGCTTATATTCCTGCATGACAACTTCACCTTCTTTCATTTTTCTGATCCTGTCTCTTCCACCTTTTCCTTAAACGGACCTTGCTCCTTTTCACCCCTGGAGCATGCTGCCATCACCTCCAACTCCTCCAGAAGCCTCTCTCTCTTCTCTGGGCCTGCTGACAGCCTCATCCAGTTCCTTCACTCCATAAGCCCCCGGACCTCTCCTCCTCTGCCTCCTTCGGAAAAGAGCCTTGATTTGCAATAGAATCCATTGCTATACCAGCAGTCAGATTTTGCTGCCAGCAGAACAATTTCAAACAGTGCAAACTACTTTTAACGGTCTTTAAATTGGATTATGGATGCTAGATCCAATGAAGCTAGGCAAGATTCATGTTCTAAGGATATTCCCCTTTGTTTCAAATATCTCAGGGAAATGTCACATTTGCTTATTATGGATGATCACTGCATGGCACATGAATAACTGCTGATAATCTTTGACTTACAGCCATTCATTTAGCAAATGTTTGAAATTATCATAGCACTGAAAAAAGAGACTTATGACAGATACTTATGAACATTGCAGCATCCCCATGGTCACAAAATTAAACTTTAGGCTAGCAATGAAATAATAATCAAACATATTGTTTTGCTCTTTCAATTAATTTATTGGTCTCCCATGTAACTGTTCAGCTCTTGGGTTTAAAGAGACTTCAAAGTATATAGCTAACTAAGCCAAGTAGTCGACTCACCTCACATAGCATGTTCACTCACCCATATAGTACAATATATTGCCCAAATTGACATCTTCACCTGTCCATGACTATTTTAATATATACCCAATAAATCCAGTTGTAGTGTTAGGTTCATAATATATTGAACATATTGAATCATAAACTGACTGAATTATTTCATGCAACTGAATTAGATAAAATGTGGTTGACTAAGTTAGTTGTTTACTATCTTATATAAATATAGTTCCTGAGTAACAGTGCTATAAAGGTGTTACATCTGGAATCAAAAAATATTGTGAAGAGCTAAACTTGATCTTATAAAGTTGAGCTTTAAAAAATAATCATAAGAGCCAGAAATAATATAATATTTTTATCTTCACCATTCTAGAACTCAGTATTTGGACTGTATAATGGATTTTAGAACCTCAGTTAGATACATACATACATATACATATCATATATATGCATTTGCTTCATGAAACACTTTAGCTGACAAAGAAAAATAGGTCATATTATGATAATGTCATAATAGATATTTCAATCTTGCTAACTTCAGGTGTATTCATAGCAGAATATTCCCATATGGTATTTCTTATTAACCGAGGACTTAACCCAGAAAAACAAAGAAATATTATTTTCCTGTTTGCTTCTTTATTGGTAGAAAAGATGATAAGGGCAGAGACAAAAATAAAAATCTCACTACAACCCAAAAATTCAATTACATTTATAGCAGCAGCTGAAAGAGAACAAAATCAATGAAAGGACCTTACTTATTACAGACCCATAGTTGCCATAAAACTGAAACTAAATCACATTGACAGGATCTGAACTGCAGGTAAATTGCTTTGAATTCAGATTGGGAGCCTGAAGAAATAATGGAAATAATGTTGCAGATTGTTGAGTGAAAAGGACTATCACTTGTATAAATCTATTGCTGCTCTGAATTGTATGGGTAGGTGTTATGGACACACACATACTCTAATACCTTATCTGTATTTTGTTAAGTAGAACCCTCTATTGTTTATTGTATCACTAAAAATACTGGTGTCAACTGAATTAACTTCTCATGTCAAGAGAATAATACTTTTTTGAAACAGGCTGATTGATAACCGACAATTTTACTCTGTTGGGCAGCAGACTTATGAGGCAATGACAGAAGAAGACCTATTGGTCAAACCAATTATTTTCCCCAAAGAATTTGTCAAGGCACATTCTTCATCTCTTTGTGTAATGTTGATTTTCTTAGCTATGACATAAAATGTTGTATATTTCTCACAATTCTCTCAACAAAAAGCAATCAAGATTTATTGATTACTTTATTGTCTTAAAGCATGCTTTGGTAACATTAGGTGTAAAGTAGAGAGAAAGTTTTGAGTCTCCAAGGACAAAGGACATTTTCAGAATCCTGAATTAGGGAAATTAGAAGTATGAATTAACTGACATAATAGGATTCTGTTGGAAAGCATCTATAAAATGAAATGCATTCAGGCTAAGATTTGAATTTGGACCTTGAATTGAATGGGAAACAGTTCTACTGTAAATCATTTTGAGGCAATTTTTTTTTTACAGTGACTGATAGAAAGTCTCAATCAAAAATAAAATAATATCTTAATCTTTCCAAAGAGAGATTATATGTGTTCCCTCTTATATGTGTTCATAGTTGATTAGAAAGACAAATTATTAGGTGAAATTATTCTTATTAATTAAATCACAACATTATGTGAGTTTATCAACTGTAATAGGATAATTTATTTTATATAATTTATTTTAAGTTTAAACTTTCACTACAAATTTCACATCATTTTTTTCTAAAGGAGAGTCCATTTCAGTGATTTTACCAAAAAGAATATGAAACAAATGTTTAACCATACAAAGAAAATATAATAATCATAACATTATCTAGAAATGATGGCTTAGATACAGGAAGGTATATTTTTGGCTTTTTTCTTGAACACTGTAGTTAAAATTTTAGGACTGAACTGTTTTTTAAGAACCACATCACTACATTTCATAGAAAAATTTCTTTCTTTTTGTGGGACGACCTGTTTCTTTTTGTTAAAAGACTTAAGTTTTCATGAGTCACAGCTCACTTCCGAACAGCATGGAGAGACTAAATTAATATAAGATTTAAATGGTGATTTAGAGGAAAGGAAAGGAAGACACAATAATTATACAGGCATTGGTTATATACAAGACACATGACAAATATCAATTAATTATTGTAATGTGTTAAAAAAACTGTTAAGACTTTCTCAAATATCCCAAAAACTTTTCATGTGAATTAAACAATCCTTATTTTATTATGCTGTTACAGTTTCATTCTTCCAAAACTGATGCTTTGAGAATTGTAATGGAGTGTCCTAGAAAGTCGAAATGCTCTGATATTACTTTGTCCTTGTTTTGAGTCCTGATGTCAAAATTGTGTCCATTAATATTCTTGCAAAACTTTGAGCCTGTTTGTCCTATGTAGAATCCTGAGGAGCATTGTTGGCAGATGATGGTATGTATCACATTTAAGAAAGAACACATGAAGGCACCTATGTATTGTTGGGGCATGTAATAGTGATCTATGTTTGTTGCAGTTTGGCTTTCCATGTTAATATCATTGTCCTATTGTTCCTTGCTGCTTGTAAGAATTTGCTTTAGGTTGGCTAGTTCTCTATATGTGAGTGTAGGCCAGCTACCCATTGCCTGAAAGTGCACTCATAACTACTTTAACTTGGTGATAATATATACCTTTTTCACTTGAGATTTATTGTTAACATTTTCATCATCTGGACCCAAAAGAAATAAGTTTCTTATCAAATTCCATGATGACTTCACAACATCCATGCCACCATTAACCTCAGTCAAGTCAGTTTTTTTGATGTAATACTATAACTACACAATGGACATAAATACAATGGACATATATAGGAAACCCACTGATCACTATGCATACCTACACACTTCCAATTTCCATCCGGAATGCAACACCAAATTTGTCATCTATAACCAGACTGTTTACTAAGCTACATTAGTTCTGACCACTTCCCAGATAAACTCAAGTAATGGAATTAAATTAGCATTCAAAATACTGAAATACTAGCCAATGAGATAAATGACAAATAAATAGAGCCACATTGATTCCCAGGAAGAACCTACTAAAAGATAGATCATAAAAACAGAAAAAGAGAATGCTGCTGGTTGTCTTACAGCTTACAGCTCAAGTCACTCACGTTATCAATAAGCTGCAGATAATATTGGACAATGACAGTAAACTTTTTCTACTTTGCCTTCATACCTACACCAACAGCATCATTATCGAGTCCAACAACTTTACCCACAAGATTACAGGTATCTTTGCATTCTTGTACATGCCTTCATCTGGTATATTCCATCATAGAGGACATATGTATCAAACATTATACAAATGAATTAATACACAAAATTTGACATCAGGATTCAAAATGACAAAATAATATCAAAGTGTTTCAACCCCCAGGATATTCTATTATAGATCTCAAAATCACATTTTTTTAAAAAAAATGGGATTTTAAAAGCATAACTGAAGGAGAGATTGCTGAATGCATGTATATTAGAATGATTCCGCTTATTTCAATAGGTTTCCTCAAAATGTGGATATATAAATTGTTAATTGATATAGAACTTTTTATATGCAATCTGTAGCTGGGCAATTATGTCTTTCCCTACTTTCTCCACTGCCAGATCCCAATTTAAGTCCTAAATCAATCTAGTAAAACTGCATTCTTCTAATGAAGTGAGTAATATATAATAATGTAATATAATTAAAAGTGATGCCTTTTAATACAATGTATAATAAAATTTAATAAAATACTGCTTCAAGACTGCTTCTGATTTTGGGCCACTGTAGACCAACATGGCTCTCTTCCTACATTACCTTTTTTGTACTTAAATGCAGTATACAGTTTGAGCCATCGGATTGACCTGCTGTTTTCTATTCATTATTTACCTAGCATCCACCCACAAGACAGATTGGAAATGATTTATTAAATATATTATTTAATTTCAGTTTCTGGTTGGGATAATTAGCAATATCATCCTATAAATTAAATTAATATCTAAAATAACACTAATAAAGAATAAAAAATATTAAAATAAAAATATGTTATAATTGTACTTGCAGACTTTTGAGATAGCACTAAGGCATTATTCATTTAGGCAGGTTTCTATATTGTTTTGGGGCTACTGTCAAGATATATGTAGTGTAGTACAATGTTACAGTCTTGCATTGACATTAAGGAATTTCAGGGCCACCATCAGTCATGGAAGTTCTCTCAGTAATTTTGAGCCAACCATTTTGTCTCAGATAATCTAGTTGGCAGAGCTGTTGTTGCAGGGATCAACTGAAAGCAGAAACCCTAGGTATGCTACCTTGGGGTCCTGATCAAGATGTGGGAAACAGATCTAATACATAAATATTTTTCTCAAATGTGAATATTGCCATCAATTTAATCTGGAATAAGCAGAGTGGTATTTCTATTCCAGTATTCTAGGATCCTAGTTTAGTTCTTCTAAATACTTAAGATGTTTCAGAGAAAGAGTGTGAAAGAAGTAGAAGAGGAAAACTGGGATGAGGAGTAAAAAAAAAAGTTGAACACCTCCTCCCCCTTTAACCTGCACAGCTATGGCTGCCACCCTGAGTTTATTATCACTCCTGAGGGAAAGTATACTTAAAGCTGTTGCCCAATGACAAATTGTGTCAGATGATGCAGTGTGGTCTTTAAAACTAAGAAACCTGCCAAATAATTAAACTTGGGTTTCAATGAAACTGCCAGAGATCAATGATTTATGGTAGAGATTTGACATTAGTAAAAGGAATATTAGTTCCTAAGCTATAATGAGTATGTAAGTAGCTAACACCTAGAGAGGATAAATGATTTAGTCCTTAACCCAATTAAATTAAAAGTAATTGATAGTCTGATCATATATTATCAATTACATTTATGATTATATAAGACTAGAATTTGAAATAGGATCTTGTATTTATTTGTGTCTAGGAGATTTTTATTAACACTTCCCAAAATGCTTGAGAGAGTTGGAATTTCCTACATCTTTTGAGAGCATTCTTTCCTTACTGCCAATCATCTCTGCCAGAGTCAATTTATTATTATTTTTTACTTGTATGTCAATACTGCCACTTTTGTCTTTTCTTTTCTTGTTAGTTTTAGTTCAAGTAGGCTCTCCTCCTTCAACTTGAAAGCTAATACTGAGCGAAAAAGCAGCAGAATTGTTTTCACAGGAGGAAGCACTATTATTTTTAAAGAATTTTGACTTCTCCTTTTAGAATGCTCTATTTTTGATATGCTTCATCTGATTTTATGTTCTGATTATAAACATTTCCAGCACAGCGCAGCTCAATCTAACTCCCTGGGTATAGTTTATCAGGAAGCAATTTTGTTTAAATGGAAAGACAAATGAATTGATGCTCCCATCAGCTATCTGTCCCACTAATGCAATGTTGTACTTGGGATTTATCACAGGCTAAAAGAGAATTTATTTTAGGGTGAAAGGAAGCTGGGAATTGTAAAAGTATTGGCAGTGTATCACTGGTATGTTAGATTTGTCACTAAACCCTTCTGAAATACGTTTCAGAAAAGGGGGAGAAATGGTCTGTCACTGTGAAGATTGAGGAGTGAACAAGGCAGATGTCTAAACCAGTTCTAAAGGTCAATCAGCTTCATCAGAAACTGCCTGAAGGGCTACCAGTGCATCAAAATATGCTCCTGGGAGGCATTCAAGCTAGATTTCTCATGTTGTAGACCCAGCCATAGAAAACTTGCAGAGGATTTCACTTGCAAAAAAAACTCATTTATTTTCACAAAGGCAGCAGCATAGGACATTTGCTCACAGGTTTTAATAATTCTGAGTAGGAGTATGGGAACCCAATGAACAATTTAATGTGCATTTAAGGTATGGCCAGACAGGGAGAAATGGTCAACTCTGTGATTATTTTCCAGTGCAAGGATATGAAAGCTTGTGAGCAGAGGATAAAATGAATGAACTGTTTGAGAGATATGAGCACTTTCCCCTCCTGAAGTCCAAACATAGTCCTTTTAGCTAAGCTGTCTTTGCTGCAGTAGAACAGGAGGTACAAAATGACTGTTTTTGTTATTTGGGGTGTTAATGAAAACAAGAGTAATTTCATAAATCTTTAGAAAGACCACACCTGCAATACAGTATCCAGTTTTGGTCACCACATTACAAAAAGATGTTGAGACTTTGGAAAAAGTATAGAGTGCAACTAAGATAATTAAGAGCCTTGAGACAAACAACATGAAGAGCAGTTGCAGGAATTGGATATGGCCAGTTTAGAGAAAAGAAGGACTATGGTGACATATAGTAGTATTCCAGTATTTGAGAAGCTATCACAAAGAAGAGGGGGATCAACTTATTTTCCAACACACCAGAAGGTAAGACAAGAAACAATGGATGGAAACTAACTAAGGAGAGGAGCGACCTGTAATTAAGGAGAAACTCTCTAACAGTGAGAACAATTAAAAGTGGAAAAGCTTGCCCTCAGACATTGTGGGTGCTTCATTATTGGAGATTTTTAAGAAGAGTTTGTACAGATACCTGTCTGAAATGGTATAGAGTGTCCTGCTTGAGCAGGGGGTTGGACTAGAAAATCTCCCTTCCAGCTCTCTTCTGATTGTTAACTTCACTGCTTTTCCATAAAAGTATCACTTCATTCAGCTTAAAGTGTATCTTGTTAAAGCTTTAATTGCATTTGCCCCTGACTAGATTAAAGGCTTATGATCTCATGTAGTTTGAAAATTAAAAATATGAAATATGAGTTAGAGTTACATTCTGTCTGAAACTTGCTGATTGATCATCAGCCTTTACAAATCATTGTTTGGAAATAAAAATTCAGTCTTGTTCAGCTTCTTCCTCATCTTTCATAAAAGTATGGCAGGTTGGACTTAGTAATCAAGTCATATCAGTTGTGTATCTTTTATTTCTAAAAGTCAAAGAGTACAGTGAAAAAATGGGATTAAAATTAAATATACTTCCCCCAACTTAATGACAATAGATAGAACAAAGAGCCTTAGAATGGGCAATGAATATATCAAAATGATGGATAATTTCAGCCTTTTAGGTTCAGTCATCAAAAATAAAGAAACGAACATTGAAGTAATATATGCAAACTAGCACTAGGAATAGCACTAGGAAAAGCAACCATGAAGGCCTTTGGAAAGATATGTAAATACTATGAAGTATCTATACCTACAAAGAACAGAATTGTTTTAAGCCATGGTATTGGTTCCACTGTCTAGGAAAGCGAAAGCTGGGCTTTGAAGAAGCAAAATGGGAAAAGAATGATGCCTTTGAACTTGGTGTTGGAGAAAATTCCCGAGAATTCTGTGAATTGCCATGAAAACAAATCAATGGATCATTGAACAAGACCCAGAGTTCTCACTTAAGGGACAAATAACCAGGATTAAATTATCCTAATTCATATAGATTATGCAAAGACAGCTCTCTGGAGAAGCTCTAATGCTGGTAAAGGTAGAAAGAAAGAGAAGAGATTGACCAGCAACAAGGTAGATCTGCTTGGTTACAATGGCAGATCACATCCTTGGGAGTATTAAAATAACAGGCTAAGGAAAGATGATTTTGGGGAAAAAGTATATCTAAATTGTTCTAAGAATAAAAAATAACTTGAAGGTACATAATAGTTTTGATTCTTCCTCTGCAGTATTCTTAACATCCTTAAGAATGGACTTTTATGTTAATATGCCTGTTACTAACTAATTAGTTATACAATTCATACCTTTCAGAAAGTCAGCACTCAAGATATATGCCACTATGCTTCCTACTGTAAATGCAGGACCTGCCTTATACAAGCATAATTAGGCTTTTGCCCAATTTACATATCAAAGCTGCTATTCTTTCTTTGTTTCTGTTTCTAACCATGAAGGATACCCTTGCCTCCCTTTGTAGCTATCTTGTTTCCTTATCACTTGTGAAGTAATTATTTCTGCATTTGAGATCTGCTACTGAAAGTTTTTTTGGATCAACAATCAATATAAAATTTGTACAACCTCATGGCCCTTGCTCTTGGCCCTTCTGGGTGCAAGAAATGAGTGACTCACTGAAATCTGCTAGCTTTGGGCTAATAGAAAATAGAATAATAAGGTTGACAGAAACTTGGAGGTTTCCTAGTCCAACCTTATACCATTCCAGACAAATGGTTGCCCAATCTCTTCTTGAAAAGCTCCAGTGATGGAGAACCCACAATTTCTGGAGGCAAGCCATTGCATTGATTAATTTTTCTCACTGCCAGGAAATTCTCCTTAGCTGTAGGTTGGATCTCTGTTTAATGATTTTCCACTTGTTCTTTCCTGCCCTCAGGTAATTTAGAAAATAATAAAATAATTGTTTGATTCTTCTTCAGTTTGTTGATTTTTTTGTTGGGTTATTTTCAGCATGACATAGTTTAGTAAAAGGAAATAGGTAATCTTGATATTATTTTTTGTCCAGCATGTCAAGTTGATTCAACTATTGTTGATAGTTTAGGGTAATCATGAAGGAAATAAAAATCAACGTAGATTATGTCTATCTATCTATCTATCTATCTATCTATCTATCTATCTATCTATCTATCTATCTATCTATCTCCATACCAGAAACCCATTGTCAAGAATGAAGCTTTGGCAGCTACATTCCTCTGTGTTTCAACTTTAGATTAGGGTGGGGGAAGATGTTACTTTCAAATGAGTTGATGGAGAAGCAAAACTTCTATGATTCAGTTGAAACCATAAGAGCCTGAAACTTTTTCAAGGACACCAGACAGGTGTGGATTTGAAGCAAACAGTTCCCATAACAAAGTGAGCCTGTTTATACGGACTACGTAAGACATTGGGGGTTTGGCTGGGAAAATTATTGTTTAAGTCTATGAGTTGGTGTTGGAACCTCAGAGTTAGTTTTGCTTCAACAGTACCATTCAGTATATTCAATAAACAATAAGATTTTCAGAGAAAGAATGAACCTGGAGTTTTGTTTGGATTCTCGAGATGGATGTTGACACCCATATTTATAAATATGCTAGCACATTTATTTTCAAATTATAAAGGGAAACTGGGCAAAGTATTGTTTAGAAGTGATGATCAGGGGAGTGGAATGTTTGGAGTTTAATCTAGAATTTGGAAGTAGATCAATACAGGTTGTTTTGGAACGATCTAGATTTAACGATACCAAATTCAGAAAAGCATTTGGATAAATAGAGCTTCATTAACCTATAGTCTATGATGGTTTGTTGGGAAGGGGGAACAACTCAAATAGCTTAACCTTTGTAAAGAGTAAGGGATATTACCTTGAATTAAATATACAAGAAGAGAAAGAGGGCTAAAACGTTAAGGATCCACTTTCACACCAAAGGAGCTGGAGTAGTAGTAATGAAGGCATTCATGTGAGCAAATTTCTGAGGAAGCAAAGGGAAGACACAAAGATAGTCAGGAAGAAGTAATCCCTTAAAAAAACCCAACACCCTAGACCAGATATGTCAAACTCGCAATGTCACATGATGTCGTGCAACGTATCTGGATGGTTTTGCCATTGTCGGCAATGGGGTGGGCGTGGCTTCTGGATGACACATCCAGCCCATGGGCCAGCAGTTTGACATCCCTGCCCTAGACCCTATCCTATCCTATCACCTGCTCCACATAAGATCTTATCATCAAGGCTTGCTATTTTTGCATGGATGGGAAGAGCAAGAAGCAAATGAGCAAATCAAGTCTTGGGGTGACCATAGCCCAGATTGAGTACCAGCAAAACACAATTTATATTGGCATTTTTAAATTGGCTTAAGAAATAATTGGGAGTATGATACAAAATAAGTAGCTTAGGCTGTAGTGTAAAATTATTCTTATTATCTAGGACTAATTACCTGGACCCTGAATTAATTTTGACCTTTTACTGTTCTCTTGAGTTCTGTTATGTGTGGAAACCTTTTGTAGCACTGATAGATCATGCTGTTTTACTGTGTGGCTAGTTGGTATTTGCCCAGAAGAGGAAACTTAACAAATCCTATGTACTGTACCTGTCAAGTCCAGTGGAGAAATAGGAGAACAGAATTAATAGGAAGTAATATATACTTTTTCTCCTCATATAATAAATCTGCTGGATAAGTAACTGGACACACTGAAACAAAACAGTGTACTGAACTTTCTTCCATCATAATTTCTAGTCCCCTAAAGAAGCTGTTGATAAAATAACCAATCATTGCTTGATTGCAACAATCACTCTGCTTTGAAAATAGACCTTTCACTTTGAAATTCATTGCTTTTATCATCACCATGGTGTTTTAGGGGGAAAAAAATATAAACCTTTTTTTTCTCCTGTTTGCTGTCATGGTGAATTTCTTTGCAAAGCTTCCAACATTATAGCTTAGCACAATATTTCTCAACTTTGGCAAATTTAAAATATGTGGATTTCAACTCCTTGAATTCCCCAGCCAGCACACTGAAGACTGAGAGACACTGGCTTAGCAGTCTGGATCTGGAATTTCATCAAGGGTCTACTTTTGTCCAACCCAAATTATTTTGCTGTTTCAAAACATGGAATTAGAATTTATAAATACTGTTTGGTTTACATCAGGCAGTTATAGAGTAAAAAATATCTGCCAGTTCCTCAGAACAATGATTCCTTTGTCTAAAATACTGTTAGGCCATGTCTATCAAACATCAAAAATATCGACCAGGCTATTCCACATCCTTTATATGAATGATCTGAAGCTGTATGGAAAAACACCATCTGAAATAGAATCACTGCCAAACACAGTCTCTGCATGCAGCCAAGATATTGCAGTGGAGTTGGAACTAGAAAAATGTGCTACCCTCGCCATCAACAGGGGGAAACTATTGAAAACTGAAGGAATCAGGATAGAAATAACATCAAGAGTCTGGATGAAGATGATCACTACAAATACCTGGACAAGCTGACAATATCAAGCATGCAGAAGTCAAGAAGCAAGTTAGAAAATGAATGTATGAAGAAAATATTAAAATCCAAACTAGAGAGTGGAAATGCCATCAAGGCAATTAACACTTTGACAATTCCAGACATTAGATACACAACTGGAATGATGGATTGGACTCAAGCAGATTTAAAGGCCCTGAATAGGAAGACCCAAAAAAATTATTGATGATACTTCATCCACACTTATCAAGGAAAATATATGCTGTGGAATATTGCAAGTACACCAGATAGTTGAAGAAATAAAAATACCATTGAAAAAAATATGAAGGACAGTGAGGAAGATTCACTGAAGCCACTGTAACAGGAAAGCTTACTGAGTACTGAAGAGACTAAACTGGCCTGCAAGAAAGACCAAATGAAGAACAGAAAAGGAACATGGCAAGGCAAAGAATTACATGACCAGTACATAAATAAATAGCAGGCAAAGCATTTAACAGCAAGACCTTAGTAATGGCAAAGAGTAGGAATATTGAAGAAAGAGACAAAAGGGTTAATTCTGCCTGCACAAGGTCAAGTGCATGTGAATGTGTGTGTAATTTTTGATAGAAGCAATTATATTGGAATGGAACAGTTGAAGTTACACGAGGCAGGCAAGTCTAGGGCACTCATTTTTCTAAAAAAAGTATTGTTTATTTCCAAGGATTTCCATTAAAACTGTAACTTGGCTTGGGGATATTTCTTTAGTTTCAGGAAGAAAAATAATGCACTGCTAAAGTGAATAGGAATAAATAAATGTTTATTATAAAAGCTAACCTATCTTTTCTTGGTGTAGAAACACCCAACTAATGGCAGCAATTACAATCAAGGACAAATCTTTCCACAAAGCATGTTCTCATTTATGCCTAAAGAGGAAAGGTCCATAGTCAATATTGTTCTCATTTTTAGAAAGGGAAAATGATTTAGCATTTTTCTTCTGTTTATTTCAAAAGGCAATTTTACATGTCATTAGGTACAACAATAAGCTATCAGTCATTCATATAGTTACAGTTACAAGAGATAGTCCCCAGCCTTCGAAAGGTTAGCCCACAAAATGCAGGTTTTACAAAGGATATGTAAAGCAGAATAAATGTCAAATATTCCAGAACATTTATTAAGTTTATTTGGCATATTACCTGCTGGTATACAATACAGAAATAATTAACTGAAATTAACTGAAAAGAGTTTTTGTAGCCAACATGTTCTTGAAAGCAGTTATGGTGAAGTGATTGATGGGGGATTGGGTAATGGGAAGTAAATTGAGTAATGGAAAGTACCTTCTCATTTATTTGATCACTGCCTATTGATAAAATGATTGACACAACAGGAAAGGAATACATTCTGATCCATTTATCACTTCATTTCTCAATAAGGTTGTCAAGGTTTTACACATCTCAAAGGAGAGGTCAAACAAAAATCAAAAGAACAGATAAAATTTTATAAATGCAATTCAACACATGCAGTATCCTTCCAGAAGTGTAGTAGAATTTACTGCCTAAAAATAAAGGAGTAAGCTGCACAGCCTCCTTGTTGCTATACAAAGAGACTCTACTTGCTAAAGTGTTTTGACAGGAAAGTAATATTTTCCCTCTTGTGCCAGTAGAAATCCTCCCATATGGAGGCAGAGCCTGTGGTCCCGATCAGTGGTTCACCCTGCTCAAATTCATCAGGTGCATCAGTTATGGGACTGCCTATGGCTGTTGTTGCACTTGTTCTTCATTCCTGTCCTGCCTGTGCAGTTGCCAAAATACAAATCCTTTGTGGTCACTTTCTTTCCTGGTTCCCACTTGACCTATGGAATAGTTGCTTCCTTTTTTTTATTTTTGATCTTTTTTAGATTTTTATCCTGCCCCCCCCCTTTTTTTTTATCTATACAACTCCAGAGTGGAAGTAAAAAGGAGTTCATCACAGGGCAATAGGATCTCATAAGTGCATGCCTGAAGTCATTACTCAAGCAGTTTGCTTTCCTTCTGACTTAATAGCTAGAAAAGATGGATGTGGCCAGGATTCATTGCTAGCTCACCTCAGTGCCCACAATAAGAGAAGAGAAATGGGCTTGTGCAGAAAAATTTGTGCAGATGTTTATCTTTAAAGGCACTTTTGCTTCAGAATTTGCTTAAACTGGAGAAGTTTCACATATAGCAGTAGCCTCCTTCATCAGCCACGTCTGCCTCCCCTTGCTCTCTTTCTTGCTTACTTTCTCCAGGACAAGCCCTGGATGTGGCTGAGATGTGGTCCCAGGAGGAGAAGGTATGAAAGAATTCTGAGATTTAACCATTCTCTGTTTTGAAACTGTAATGAGGGAAGCAACAGTACCTGCATATTGCTAAGGCTCATGAAAGGTCGGCTGTGGGACCAGTAGGCTTTATAATGGTTTACTTTCCTCCTGGCTCTAAGATGAGAAGAAAAGACGTTACTGCTACTATGAGGATAAATTTAAATATAGGTTTGCAGCTTGAATTGAATAACAAAAATGTTGAGTGCTGGGCAATCAAAGAATAAGGGACTTCTTACAATCTTCACGAGCACCTTTCAAAATTAGTTTATCCTTTTTCCAGTTTCATGGTGATCACCAATAAAATCAGATGGGCCAGGCTTTGCTCTTAACATGTCATGATTGCTGCTTTTCAGAAGTTTTGAACTGGAGAGTTGGGCTAGAGTCCTATTACCCAAGACCCCCTTTATTAATTGACTTCTTGATCCGCAAGTAAATTCACCAAGTCCCTTTCCTTGAACTCCCTTCCCCCAATCCCTTTCTTTGCTTTTTCTGCTTTGTTTGACTTTTATTGTGTGCTTTAAAATGTTATCATTCTTTTTTATTTTGTGGTTGCAATTTGTTTTATCATCTTATGATGCTTTGAAACATATTTAGGTTGAAAGCAGACTGTCTATAGATCAAATAAATAATATATAAACACATTGTTATAATATATTATAACAATAAACACATACAATATTTTGCCAGGAGATCATATGCTGCATGTTAAAGCAGATCTTTCCTATCTATTCCTGGACTTCTTAGACACCTTTGTAGGCTTTGGATGTATTAGGTTGATTATTTTATATTGTAGGAAATCTACAGGAAGGCTCATATACATTCTGACAAAGTAATAGGTCCTCTTAATGTGGCCAAGTGCTACTATTATGAGTTATGCATGAGAGGGATCATTAATGAGCCATCTTGATTATGATCTTTCTTGACCTAATGTTTAAATATAGTGCTAATTAAATCTAGCTCTATTCATAGACTATTTATCTTGCATTATACTTTTTAAATGATGCAAGGTTTCCTTCTAGTGGTATTGTGAATTGGTTTATAATAAAGCTTGTAAATGTTTCTGTTTGTCACCACAAGAGACTGAAGACTGTCTACACTTGTCACAAAAAAACGGAGGCATTAGTCTTGGTGAAATGACTAAAGCATACAGGATCCCTGCAAATTTCTCTGGTGCCCACCACCAGATGGGTTTCTCACAGTGATTCAGAGCAAGACATAGTGGAAATCAAATTATTGAATATGACACTTATCCAATGGTAAATAATGGATAGCTCCAAAAAACGTAGAATTAAAAATTTGCAGCAGTCAAAGACTGATGCTGGTAAAATGAGAATCTACCATACTCATACTAGACAGAACTATTACATACACTGAGCAAGTATTCCTCATTCTCAAGTCCTGGAAAGATTTTGCTGGTAGAACTGATTTTACTGGCTTGTGACAAGAAAATGCTGTACTACATGTACTAGTTAATTAATGTTTGATTATTCAATTCTCCCCTTGTATTTTTTCTGAGTATTGTATTATGTACTAAATATTATATTTGAGTGATTTAGAAAGCAGTTCAGTCTTCCTTGGATTATTTTGATTAACCATTGAATATATCATTGGTAAATATGTGAAATAAATGAAAATATAGATAATAGATGCACAGAAACCATTTTGATAGAATTGGATAAAATTTATTGGAATATTACTTGACAAACTGTGACACGTTGGGCCATCATTTCAGAGATATTTCCTTACTTAAACATGGAAATAGAATGAATATGGATAGACAAAAAGAGTGGGAGCAGGAGTGACTTTCAACATCTTATGGACTTCTCGACTCAATTTCCTTGAGATAACAGTGAGCATTGGAAACTTCCTTTCTCTCCCTTCCTTCCCCTGCCCTCCCCTCCCCATCCCTTCCCTTCTTACAGATACATGGTTGCTGCTGGGTTGGGGAGGGAGTGAGGGATTGGGAAAATGGTTTGGAAGCTATCAGGGAACACTGAAAATGAATATTGTGATTGCAGCAACTCTAAAGCAGCAGCCCCAAAATGCTAAAGAAGTCAGAACTTTCCCTTTGGACTAATAGTTTCTGGCATTCCATAAGCTAGCCCACTTGAGATATCTTTTTTTTTAATAATAACTTTTTATTTTTCCAAACTCTCCCCCATACATATACCGTGATATTTATCAGATGTTAACATACATTCTTTTTACATTCATATATAAGATACTTTTAATAAAATGAAATAAATACATACACATGATTTTTGGTGTTGCTCGCCCATTTCCCCTTTCACTGTATCCACACTCCTTCTTCTCTACCTTCTTTCTCCCTTTCTTCTCTTCCCTACTTCCCTCTTCTTCCTCTCCTCTTATCTTTCCTTCACCACTCTCCTCCCCTTTCTCCCCACTTCTCCTCTTCTCCTCCAACCTTCCTACTTCCTTCTCCCCTCCTTTACTATTTTCTCTCTCCTCTCCTTTCTTCCCTCTCATCCCTCTTCAGATACAATTCAGGGGTAATGTCCGAGCAACTCCTCTCTCCAAATTTCCCTATCTGTTAATTTTCTCTTACATTAATACTTCTATTTATCTAACCTTCTCGATATATACTTCTATAAATATTTTTACAACCTCCAATTATTCAATACTGTGTTGCCTGGGTCTCCCTCCTTATCTGCTCCTTCTTCTTCCATCTAAATTGATGTTAACTATCTTTTAACCGTATTCTCTTTTCAGCCAATCATAACAAGTTCCCCAGATTTCATAGTAGTCTGACTTATCTTTAATTGTCATTGTTAGTCTATTCATTTCTGCACATTCCAGTATTTTCCCAATCACCTCTCCCTCTGAGGGGGCTTTCAGTGCTTTCCAATTTTGTGCAAACACAATCCTGGCTGCCGTAATTATATGAATAATTAAATATGTTTTCTCTTTATTGTATTTCCCTGGTAGAATACCCAACAGGAATATTTCTGGTCTTAGTTCTATACGTTGTTGTATCATCTTTTCTATCCATGTTCTAATTATATTCCAATAAGTTTTAGCTTCTACACACGTCCACCACATATAGTAGAAGAAACCTGGTATCTGATGACATTTCCAATATTTCATAGACCTGTCCTTAAACATTTTAGCTAATCTTTTTGGAGACATGTGCCATCTGTAAAACATTTTGTGCATATTTTCTTTATACACAGTCGCCATTGTCAATTTATAGTTTCTTTCCCATAGTTGCTGCCATCCATCTAATTCAATTGTGTATCCAAAATTCCTTGTCCATTTTATCATTGTCTCTTTCACTTATTCCTTCTCTAACTCCATATGTAGTAGATAACTGTACATTTTTTAATCCATTTTTCTTCCGTTCCTTTGAATATTTCATCTAACTCTGTGGTCCCCAAATTAACACCATCTTTTTCATATCTAGATTGTATTTGCATTCTCATGTACCAATCCATCTTTATTCCTTGTTCCTCTAATTGTTGTTTGGTTTTCAACTCCCCCATATCTGTTAGTAAGTCTTTATATCTTATAATGTTTCCCATGTTAAACATATTGGGGTGTATTAGCACCTCCATAGTTGAGAGCCAATTTGGAATCTTCAAATAATGCTTTCTCTTTACTTTCTCCCAGACCACAAATAAAGAATTCCTTATATGGTGTCTCTGGAAATAGCTATGTATTCTGTTTTTTCTGTACCATATGAAAACATGCCATCCCAACTGTAAATCATGTCCCTCTAATGTCAATAATCTTGTATTCCTCAGTAAGATCCATTCTCTCATCCATGATAATGCTGCAGTCTGACAATATAATTCCCAATTAGGTAGACCAAACCCACCTCTCAATCTTGTATCTTGTAACATTTTTAGATTAATCCTTGCCTTTTTCCCCTGCCAAATATATTTCAAGATTATTTTATTAAGCCCCTCAAAATATTTCTTATCTAATCTTATTGGTATTGTTGAAAACAAAAACAATAATCGTGGTAATATATTCATTTTGATTATCGCAATCCTTCCCATTAATGATAGTTGTACATTTTTCCATTTATCCAAATCTACTTCAATTTGTCTTTTCAACCTCCCTGCTATCAGCCCCCTTTACCACAAAGTTCCTGCAGGAAAAGGGCAGTGAGGACAACCGTGGGATCTGGCAGGGTGAGAGCTGTGAACCATAAACACAAAGCTTTCTCTGTGTCCCTGCACAACAGCTACAGTGCCCTTGCTGACCTTAATAGGGACATTAAGGAGACTGGTAAAGGTATTTGTGAAGATAACTCAAATAAGCAGGGGATTGTGGTCCGAGATGAAGAACTAGATTTTGACAGGGAGAAGTGTGAATCAGGTATTGCACATCAGTCATGCAAGAATAGAAAGGCTCCCAAAAAGAGAAGCTACCTTCTGGTAGGTGATTCAATTATAAGGGATGTAAATTTAGGAAAGGACACAGAGGCTTTGAAAGAGGTCAGGTGTCTTCCAGGTGCTACTGCCAGTAGGGACAAGAAGCGTATTTCTAAAATAATCAAGAATGGCAGCAAGGACTGTGATGTGGAGGCTATTGTACATCTTGGCACTAATGATCTGTCCCAAAAAGATGTACTCTCTGTGCAGAATGATTTCCAGAGCTTGGGGAAGGAACTTAGCAGAATAAGCTGTAGGCTTACTTTCTCAGAGGTTTTACCAGTGTATAAGGAGCAAAACGGAAAAGGCCAGTGCATAGCACAATTCAATATGTGGCTAAAGGAGTGGTGTAAAGGGGAAGGCTTTGGATATATTAGTCACGATGTCAGTAGCTGGTCCAATCAAAAGATGTACAAAAGAGATGGTTTGCATCCATCAAAAAAAGGGACTGAGTTACTCGGCTATAAATTCACAGATTTTCTGGAGGGAAATTTAAACTAAACAGCGGGGACAGGGAGTTAATTGATACGGAACAACCCTGTCCCCGGCAATTTAAAAACTATAGGGCTATCAGTGCATGTAGCATAGATGTGTGTGTGGACAAGAATACCAACCTTGCTATCAATCAAAATGAAGCCTCTAATAGCGAGTGCCACATAAAGTGCACTAACCAAATAGGTGGTAAGACAATAGGGGAACTCAGGCACCACACAGGTTATGTAGAAAGGAAACACAGGGCCACCCACAAAGGACTCAAATGTTTATACACCAATGCACAGAGTATGAACAGCAAACAGGGTGAACTAGAAATTCAGGTTAATGAGGGCAGATACGATATTGTTGCCATTACGGAAACATGGTGGGATGAAACTCACACATGGAACACACAGCTAGAGGGATTTAAATTATTTAAAAGAAACAGACCAAATAAAAGAGGAGGTGGAGTTGCTCTCTATATAAGAAATAACTACATCTCCACAGAAATAGAGTACAACAATGATAAAAACTGTCTTGAATGCATTTGGGTCAATATAAAAGGGGGGGGGAAATGACATTGCCATAGGTGTATACTACAGACCACCCAACCAAACAGAGGAAATAGATGAACTTTTTGCTAGTCAGCTAACTAAGGTATGTAGGAAGCACATCACAATAGTAATGGGGGACTTTAACTACCCTGACATCAACTGGGAGACAAACTCCGCACCAAGTGGAAGATCAAACAGGTTCCTGGCAAACCTAGCAGACAACTTTGTCTCCCAAAAAGTAGAGAAGGGAACTAGGGGATTAGCCATCTTGGATCTAATTCTCACTAACAGAGATGAAATGATAGACGGTGTTGAAGCCATAGGAACCCTGGGAGGAAGTGATCATGCAATATTAGAATTCAACATTATAGAAGCACAACCAATAGAACACAGTCAAACTAGAGTCTTGGACTTCAAGAGAGCTAATTTCAATAAACTTAGAGAGGGCTTGGGAAGGATTCCATGGATGAGAATCCTCAAGGGGAAAACAACTCAAGAAGCTTGGGAAATTTTGAAAAATGAGATAATAAAAGCACAGTCTAGCACAATACCAACAAAGAGGAAAAACAACAGCTCTCAAAAGAAACCAGCATGGCTGCATAAAGAACTGACAAATTGAAAGATAAAAAGGACAAGTATAGAAAGTGGAAAGAGGGGAACATAACTAAGTCAGAATATCAGCAAATAGCCCGAGTCTGCAAAGATGAAGTGAAGAAAGCCAAGGCTCAAAATGAACTAAGGCTTGTGACCAAAGTCAAAAATAACAAAAAAAGCTTCTTTCAACATGTAAAAAACAAGAAAAAAGTGAAGGAAACGATTGGTCCATTAGTGGGTGGAAGTGGCAAGAAGGTGACAAACAACAGGGAGAAAGCAGAACTATTTAACTCGTGTTTTGCATCTGTCTTTACACAAAGGGAAAAAACAGACCAACCTATCAAAAATAGTGCCATAAAAAACAAAACAGAAACACAAGTTAAGATAGGCAAGAAAATGGTTAGGGAGCACCTGTCCAGCCTAGATGAGTTCAAATCGCCAGGACCAGATGGATTACACCCCAGAGTTCTCAAGGAACTGGCAGATGTAATATCGGAGCCACTGAACTATATTTTTCAAAGATCCTGGAACACAGGGGAACTACCAGAGGACTGGAAAAGAGCTGATGTAGTTCCCATCCTCAAAAAAGGAAAAAAAAATGGATCCAGGAAATTACAGACCTATCAGCCTGACCTCAATACCTGGGAAGATCCTGGAAAAGATAATCAAACAACGAATCAACGAACACCTAGAGGCAAACAAAGTCATTACTAAAAGCCAACATGGGTTTGTCAAAAATAGATCATGCCAGACAAATCTTATTGCATTCTTTGACCAAGTGACAAAATTAGTGGATCAGAGGAATGCTGTGGACATAATTTACTTGGACTTCAGTAAGGCATTTGATAAAGTAGATCACAACCTACTACTTGACAAGATAGAAAAATGTGGGGTAGACAGAACCACCACCAGATGGATCCGTAGCTGGCTGACCGGCCGTACTCAGCGAGTGGTCCTCAATGGAACTGCATCTATATGGAGGGAAGTGTGTAGTGGGGTGCCCCAGGACTCTGTTCTGGGCCCAGTACTCTTCAACATCTTCATCAACGATTTGGATGAAGGGATAGATGGGGAACTCATCAAATTTGCAGACGACACCAAGCTGGCAGGAATAGCCAACACTCCAGAAGACAGGCTTCAGATACAGAAGGATCTGGACAGACTTGAACACTGGGCACTAACTAACAAAATGAAATTCAATGGTGAAAAAAGCAAGGTTCTACATTTAGGCAAGAAAAACCAAATGCACAAGTACAGCATAGGTGGCACCATGCTCAATAGTAGTAACTGTGAGAGGGACCTCGGAGTCCTAGTAGACAATCACTTAAATATGAGCCAGCAGTGTGCTGCAGCTGCCAAAAAGGCCAACACAGTGCTAGGCTGCATTAACAGAGGGATAGAATCAAGATCACGTGAAGTATTAATACCACTCTTTAATGCCTTGGTAAGGCCACACTTGGAATACTGCATCCAGTTTTGGTCACCACGATGTAAAAAAGATGTTGAGACTCTAGAAAGAGTACAGAGAAGAGCAAGAAAGATGATTAGGGGACTGGAGGCTAAAACATATAAGGAACGGTTGCTAGAATTGGGTATGTCTAGTTTAACGAAGAGAAGGACAAGGGGGGACATGATAGCAGTGTTCCAATATCTCAGGGGCTGCCATAAAGAAGAGGGAATTAAGCTATTTTCCAAAGCACCTGAAGGCAGGACAAGAAGCAACAGGTGGAAACTAATCAAGGAGAGAAGCAACCTAGAACTAAGGAGAAACTTCCTGACAGTGAGAACAATTAATCAGTGGAACAGCTTGCCTCCAGAAGCAGTAAATGCTCCAACACTGGAAGTTTTTAAGAAGAGACTGGATAGCCATTTGTCCGAAATGGTGTAGGGTTTCCTGCCCAAGCAGGGGGTTAGACTAGATGACCTCCAAGGTCCCTTCCAACTTTACTATTATTATTATTATAATTTATGATAATTATCCTCTTTAATTGTTGTGCATCTTGCTGTCAGGTGGATCCCTAAATATTTTACCTTCTTTACAATCTGTATATCTAATTTTCCCACCAGTTCTTTTTTTTTGTTTTTCAGTAATATTTTTCACTAACATTTTGGTTTTATCTTTATTAATTTTCAACCCAGCTACCTCACCATATTTTTCTATTTGTTCTATTAATAAAGGTCCTGTCTCTAAATGTTCCTCCAAAATAAATACTAAATTGCCTGTGAATGCTTGTAGCTTATATTCTTCCCTCTTAATTTTCATCCCTTTTATGTCATTATTCTGTCTTATACGTCTATTTAATACTTCTAATGTCAGAACAAACAACAGTGGAGATAGGGGACAGCCCTGTCTTGTTCCCTTCATAATGTTGATCTTCTCAGTCATATCCACTTGAGATATCTTTGTTGACAAAGTATTGCTCTATGATGCTATGTTTTATCCAATTATCCAAGGTTACAAAGTCTCAAACAGACCTGAGATGTTTAGCAGTATATGGATTCCATGGTATTAGTACTGTTTGAATCTTGGAAAGTGAATGATTTGCAAAACACTTTTACAAGACTTTCTCCACTTAGCCTTTCATTTTTGTTTTTGAAAAGGGAACTGCTTATACTCCTTCCACCCCCACCCCCAACTTGGCAGAATAGAATAGAATTTGCTGGCAATGCCTTTAATAGTAGTAAGCCTGCCAAATATCTTTTGTATGTGGTTGAAGAAATTATGCATAAGAATGGACTTTATACTTTAGGAGTTTCCAAAGAAACAGATGGGCTTATCCTTCAATTTTTCTTAAGCGCAATTATTACAAGATGACATTTACCACCAGGCTAGAACTACTGTAGCTTAAAAACATGATAGAGTTGAAAGGAATAGGTGTGGCAGGTTATTTTTTCCAGAAGGAGCATCTTCAAATAGAGAAGGGGATGCAGGACCATTTAAATGGGTGGTGGGACATAGCCTCAGCTCCAATATCAAAAATGTTCATATTTGAAAGAGCTAAATAGACTGATCTTTTCATTCATGGAGATGAACCATCCATTAAAATAAAATCTGAAGAATTTATTCAGATTTCAGAGCAGCAAAGCTACATTTCCAGGGCAAGCCAAACTTGCCCATCATCTCAGCCAACCTTCTTTGTATTCCACAAAACACAGCAAGAGCAAAACACCATGCCCTGCAAGGGCTATCACCAGTCATGCTTCGATGTCATATGGAAATCTGACATCCCAGAAAGGCAATTGGAAAAGGAAGTTTATTTTTACATTAATTTTTTGAGTAAGACACTTCTTGGATTAATGTCCTGTAAAGCAGCTACTATCCCTGCTATTTTCAATCCATTGACTTAACAAATGAAGCAGCTGCAGATTTTTTTAATGCTTCCTCATTACAGTCTATGGACATTTTTTAAAATTGAACCCTGAAGGTCATGAACAGGACCAGTTTGCCCTCAAATGTCAGCTTCAGAACTCAAATCAAATCAGGCTGATTTGCTGAAGCCTTATAAAGAATATGATTCTGTTCAAATGACTCTAAGGATCATAGAAAATCTAATATAATTGAGGTGGAGGATGCAAATTCATGCAATTTATAGAAGCAGAGACTATTTTCCAAGCAGCATCCTATGACATACCCCTCTAATACTTTTCCAAAAACCCTTTAAATATTGCTGCTTCTCTGCAACAAACAGCTAAGAAGAAACAATAAACTCATATACACATTTGCAATGTATTTCATTGGTGCCTTCATCTCAAAAACCCTGCAGTTATAGCACCATGGTAAATCTGTTCAACTGCCATTTTCAAAACATTTCATTTTTTTCTTTTCCTTCTGTCTTTTTTTTCTGATGTTTTCCTTGGGGGAAAATATCAACTTCAGCAGAAAGACATTACCTGTTAGTTTTTTCAGGAACTTTCATATTCAGGTTTGATCTCTTTGGGAGTTCCTCATAACAAAATTCTATGAAATTTAAAAATAAATACAACCCACTATTTTGCAGGATATGTACTCTGAATGTATTTGAGTAATGCTAGTTCTTTAAATGTTGGTTAGCATTAGTTCTTCTGTAAAACTTTGAATGGATACATTTTTCAAACCTTGCTATATAAAAGATGCCATTTATTAAGGATTACATTACCTGTAAAAACAGAATTGTCATGTGGCTACCCATTTTTGCCCCTTGGTGCTTATTTCAGTGGATCAGGGATGTTCACTATGGCAACTTTGCAATCTGTGGACTTTAGCTCCCAGTCATATAGGCTCAGGAATTCTGGAAGTTGAATGCCACATGTTGTAAAGTTGCCATAGTTGCACACACCTTACAATAGACTATCTGAGACATATAAAGGTGCCTGTTGATGTTTTGTTAATATTCTATTTTGAATCTTTGCTTGATGATTTTCTAGATATAAAAGAAATTAGAGTGTTTTTAAATTTAGAAATGTGTAGAAACTAAATTACTGTCATAACTCTGACTTTAGAAATACATCCAATAAAAAAGCCCATGCATATGGAATAGCTGAATGTTTTTTCGTAAGCCAGTAAAAAAGCTGGAAACAGTCCACTTTTGGAAAGTAGTCACAAAATTACTTGGCATAAAAAAAATCTCTGCCTTTTCCTTCTTCAATGTGCAGTAAATTAGTATTTAAATGAGTAGAGGTAAATTTATGAAATCATATCTTAAAATCTAGACATACATTTTAAATGACATTTTAGCAAGACTGATTAAATTCTAGAAAGAACTGATGTGCTACAACAGTTTTTTATACATCAATTTACTTCTCATACCCAATCCCCGATTCTATCCCCATCCTTCAACAAGCTACTGTGTATTAGGAATTCTGTCCCTGATGTAATTCTCAGCCTCAAATTTGAAGGGAACTATATTCCAGATGATTTTTAAGACCATTGGTGTGATTTAACCGTATGGAGCAATAAGAGTAAAATTAACACTAGCAATTTGCACAAGGCTGATTGTCATTGATTTTATCATTACATTTGAGGATTGTTATTAATGACTTTCCATCATATTAAAGAGTTTTTCTTTCAAAAGTATCTGTGTGACATTTAACAGAGTCATTTTTTATAATATTAATCTTTGCCTTTGTTAATGATATACTAGAACTTTAGGCAATTCCAATTATTTTTCAATGGGGATCCTTGTCAAGATTATGTGATTAATATTTAACATGTTTATTAAGATTATCATGTAAAATTGCAAACAACAGAAATGGATTCTCCATGTCCTTCTTATTGCCAAGAGATTGGCAAATTAGAGAGACAAGTTTATGGCCCCAATTATCCACTGAATTGAAGATCCGATGTTACTTGCATTATATGAATGAGTCGATTATCATCATAGATTATGCAAGGACAATTGCAATGTCTAGAGTTATATGTTGCTGAAATTGTTAATGAAAACTTCTCTCTCTCTCTCTCTCTCTCTCTCTCACACACACACACACACACACACACACATGCCTGAGAATCCCTCATGTATACATAACTTAACTTGCTGCAATTGCATTTTTTCTTTTTCTTTTATTGTCTTTTCATTTTTTTTGCTGTTCTGTTTATTAAATAAAGCAATCCTCCACTCAAAAACCAAAAAGTGTAATGATCACACCTGTAGGATAAAAGAGCAAGGGCTATAGAAGAAACAAAGACGTGATAATGAATTATTGGTGGTGATTTCTACAGGCAGGACAAGAAGAAAGAGAAACAATAGATGGTGCAAGAGAAATGACAGATGATGAAAAGCATCACACTAGGGTGATGTTATTGTCATTTCCTTTTGACATCCAGTTTGATATCACCTGAGAACACAAAGGCATCACAATGATGTTTTCATCATATGGAAGCCGCTCCCACTCCAGCTACAGCAATACAAAAAAAAGTTGTGATACGTCACGACACATCATGTGATGAGGCGTCTTTGACACTCGTGCTGTAGATGCTTCTAATGATATACTACAGTGTAGAATGACTGAGAGAACATAAAAAGTATGAGTCATCAGAAGAAAAAAATACCAATTACTTTGATTAGCATATTGTTCCCGAATATCCAAGAACTGATAGTTGTGGTTGACTGAACTGCTACGACTTCAGCAAACTATACATTTGATTTAAGAATAAATAAACTTTCTCTGAATTTTGCAGAGAAAGATATTATATAAACAACTTCAAGAGCAAAATCTCCTTTTAGTGGTAATAGCATTTTTACTGGAAAATCCAAGTACAAGAAGTTTCTTCATAATGTCTTCTCTTGGGTTTTAAAAAAGGATGGGAAGTCAGGACACTACAGAACATTAGAGACATGATTGACTAATAAAAGAAAAACATTCACAAGCAATCCTTAGCCATTTAACCCGGGTTAAAATTTTGTTATCAATATGCCTAATACCAGTCTAACTGGGAAAGAGTCATAAGTTGATGTGATGGCTTTACTGAATTATATTTTAGATATTATATTGGTAGGATGAATTGAATTTTTAGTGTATATTTTCATCAGCCCTTGTGCAGTAAAAAGGTAAAGGTTTTCCTATCAGTCATACCTGACTTTAGGACATGGTGGTCATCTCTGTTTGTTGGCTGAGGAAGCCAGCGTTATCCGAAAACCATATCCATGGCCATGTGGCCACCATGGCTATATGTCAAAGGCACACAGAATGCTGTCACCTTCCCATCAATGGGGTACCTATTAATCTACTTGCATTTGCATGCTTTGAACTTTTAGGTGGGCAGGACTTGGAGCAAGAATAGGAGCTCACCCCATTGTGTAGAGCTTGGGTCTCAAACCTAGGCTGTCAGCTCTCCAGCTGAGAAGGTCAGTGTCTTTTACTGCTGAGCCATCACGCCCACACACCTTGTGTAGTACAGTGCCATAAAAATAATACAAACAAGTAAAAGAAGTCCATATTCTACTCATGAGAATTTATCCAAAAAGTCTGTGCCATTTTGACATAATTTCTAGAACAATTTTTGTTCTATTTGATTGAAAGAGGAGTGGTTGGGAAAATGTGTGAGAATGTCTACATCAGACATTAACAGAGACTATGTGAGGTGTCCTTAATGAATGATTAGACATCATACATTTGTTTTTTCTTTTGAGTGTAGTATGGGCCCATTATCTTAGGCATATTGCTTTAGTTGTCAAAAAAGGCATGTACCTGCCTGTAAGTACAATATCTTAAAACAGTGAGAAATTTGTGTACAAATTTGTGCACAAAAAATAGATCCAGGGAACTACAGACCTATCAGCCTGTCCTCAATACCTGGGAAGATTCTGGAAAAGATAATTAAACAACGAATCAGCGAACATCTAGAGGCAAACAAAACTACTAAAAGCCAACATGGGTTTGTCAAAAACAGATCATGCCAAACAAATCTTATTGCATTCTTTGACCAAGTGACAAAATTAATGGACAAGAGAAATGCTGTGGATATAATTTACTTGGACTTCAGTGAGGCATTTGATAAAGGAGACCACAACCTACTAATTGATCAGATAGAAAAATGTGGGTTAGACAGCATCACCACCAGATGGATTCATAGCTGGCTGACAGGTCATACCCACCCTGTGGTCCTCAAAGGAACTGCATCTACATGGAGGGAAGTGTGTATTGGGATGCCCAGGGCTCTGTTCTAGGCCCAGTGCTCTTCAACATCTTCATCAATGATTTGGATGAGGGGATAAATGGGAAACTCATCAAATTTGCAGATGACACCAATCTAGCAGGAATAGCTAACACTCCAGAAGATAGGCTTAAGATACAGGAGGATTTGGACAGACTTGAACACTGTGCACTATCTAACAAAATGAAATTCAATAGTGAAAAAAGTAAGGTTCCACATTTAGGCAAGAAAAACCAAATGTACAGGTATAGTATAGGGGGTACATTGCTCAATAGTAGTAACTGTGAGAGGGATCTCGGAGTCCTAGTGGATAACCAGTTAAATATGAGCCAGCAGTGTGCTGCAGCTGCCAAAAAAGCCAACAGAGTGCTAGGCTACATTAAGAGAGGGATAGAATCTAGATCACGTGAAGTATTAATATCACTTTACAATGCCTTGGTAAAGCCACACTTGGAATATTGCATTCAGTTTTGGTCACCACATTGTAAAAAAGATGTTGATACTCTAGAAAGAGTACAGAGAAGAGCAACAAAGATGATTAGGGGACTGGAGGCTAAAACATATAAGGACCAGTTGCTGGAATTGGGTATGTCTAGTTTAATGAAGAGAAGGACGAGGGGGGACATGATAGCAGTGTTCCAATATCTCAGGGGCTGCCACAAAGAAGAGAGAGTCAAGCTATTCTCCAAAGTGCCTAAAGGCAGGACAAGAAGCAACAGATGGAAACTAATCAAGGAGAGAAGCAACCTAGAACTAAGGAGAAACTTCCTGACAGTTAGAACAATTAACCAGTGGAACAACCTGCCTCCAGAAGCGGTGAACGCTCCAACACTGGAAGTTTTTAAGAAGAAACTGGACAGCCATTTGTCCAAAATGGTATACGGTTTCCTGCCTGAGCAGGGGGCTGGACTAGAAAACCTCCAAAGTGCCTTCCAACTCTATTCTATTCTAAATTCCATATCAAATTTGGTCCCATTTTTAAAATTTATTTTAAATTCATTAGATTTTTTTAAAACTCACCTTTATTACCCTTATAAGTAATTCAAGGCGACAAACATACATACTTCTCCTTCCTTCCTCCTTCTATTTTCCCCATAACAACAACCTTATAATGTACATTTACTGAGAGAGAGTGACTGGCCCAACACTGGAGGTTTTTAAGAAGAGACTGGACAGCCATTAGTCTGAAATGGTATAGGGTTTCCTGCCTGAGCAGGGAGCTGGACTAGATGACCTCCAAGGTCCCTTCCAATACCATCATCATCATCATCATCATCATCATTATTACAATATATGATACTCCCCAAATTTCAAAGGAATGTTAAAGAAAAGGAACTGCACACTACTGTTCACTGTAAAAAGTTTTAGAGACATTTGGTTTTGCCCTGATCCCTTAGACTCCATTGAAGATTTTCTGTATTCTAGTTATGTGAAAGGATAATTTCCCTTTTTTTTTCTGCACCACAATCCAATCTCAGCAGCTTTTCTTCAGTCCCATCAAAAGTAATGTTATGGATGCATCTAACCTACAGGCCCTATGATAAATGCAGACACATTATAATTTCCAGCACTTTTAAAGCCTTTTCAAAATCTTTGCTAGTAATGATAAGCCAAAAATTGTATGAATGGAAAGCAAAAATAATCCATGAATGATCTGACTCACATAATGCTCTCAGAAACTGTTTACATGGCAAGAGACGAGATGCAGTTCAGAAAAAAAAAATGCTCTGGCAATTACAAAATATCCAGTTGCTTTTCCCAAAGCTTGTCTTGTCATACATTTGACTAAACTGGGGATTGAATTAAGGGTTGTTGTTGTTTTTTTAAATAGAACCCATGGTTGCATATAACAGAATGTTTTGGTAACTTGCTTTTGAGCTTGCTGCCAGCCTCTTTCAATATGTGAAAAAGGAGGGAGTAGAAATAAGTTCTGGCAGTTTTCACATCTCTTATAAAAACTTGGAAATCGTTAACAAATGAAAACACACAAGGCAGCTTTTACCATCTGCATTTCTCCCAGACTTCTTGTGATTTGATAGCAACAGGATGCCAATGCCTTTGAAAACCACAAAACTAGATTAAAAACATGCTAAACATGAGGACATCAAAAAGAATTATCTTAATTTTACAAAACACACAAAAATGAGAGTTCCAATAAGGATAAGTTAAAAAACAAGCACGTCAAACAAGAAAAGAAGACGAGAAAGAGTAAGGAAATGAAATTTATGCAAATGCACTTAAATGTATATAACAGCAAACAGATTCACAAAGCGGAAACATTCCAGCTTCTGCATAGCATTAAAGAACAGGAGCAGGGGATTTTAATCAATGAAAATTAATTATGGAAATACTTTTTTTTTCGGAGAAAAAATGTGGAGTTTAAAACTGATCAGCAACTCTCAATGTTATTTGGGGTTATTTACCTCAATATTTTAACATTTAAAGTAGGATCAAATACTAATAGATGAAGCATTTTGGCAATTCTTTTAAGCATAATAAATTCAATTTGTTTCAAAATAAAAAGAGATCTCAAAAATATACCAAATCTCATTACAGTTTAATCTTTTAAGGTTTTGGGTCCCTAAATATCGCCAGATATATTAAAAAGAATATTTTAGAGTTTATGTTGAGCCAAAATTGGATGTTCAAACAAGAAGTTAAAAGTCATATTCAGATTTTTCATTCATTACAACTACAATACATAATCTATATGGTGGGTTTTCCTATTTCCATTGTATATAATTCTGAGGAATAATATTCCATTTTTTTTCTTATTTAGGGTAATTTAGGAGACAAATATTTTAAATCAGGGATCCTCAACCCCAGGGCTGTAGCTCACTACAGGGCTGGGGCCTATTTGGAAGCGGGCTGTGCGAGCAGCAGGCTGGTGCACACATGCATGCACACAGCCCAACTTGTGTGTGTGGTAATATCCTATAGAACTAAAGAGTCAACAATGGAGAAGAGATATGACAAGCTTAGAAAGAAGCTTAAACTGACTCCTAAGTCTCTAATAGTAATGGAAGAGGAAATGCTGCCAGGCTGTCAAGTTTCTATTGCTATTGCTTATAATAATGAAGTAGAATTCCAATATTTCTGGTGAAGTCTCTCTTGACCTATTTTGAAGGACTGACAATAACAAAGGAAGAAAAATACTGATTAAGGTGATCTAAAATGTCCAGTAAAGTTAAAAACTTTTGATACTCATCTAAAGTTTAGAAAGAAATAACTCAGATCTTAAGACAAAGTACATTCCAGATCTCTATTACTGTAACTATGAAGAACCTTATTGCCAAAGCTTTTAAATTTCTGAAGATTTTCCTTTCCTCTTTTTATTTACCATATGATACACCCTATTATTTTGAAGGTTGAAGATATTCAAGTGATGAAGGAAAAAGATTGACAAAATAGAATGAGGTATATTCTGCCTCTATAAAACCCAAATAAACATATCCCACAGTTAGCTGCAATTTAAATTGAATGTATTGTGGGAGGAAAAATGTATTATTTAAACATGGAGAAAAATGGGCATCTTTGCCTAATTTTTTTGCCCTCTATTTTTTTTTAACATTTTTCATTCTTAGCAGACTACCCTGATGAAATTTATTCTTTGGAAGAAAAATGTTGCCCAATACTACTCTAATATAGCATCATATTGCAAAAACATGAGAGACGAGAGTTCATGGCTGCAATGAAGAAGAACATTGATACAACTGTGGATTGAGGCATAAACTGTAATTTGACTCAAAATTTAAATACGAATAAAGTATCTTTTCAAGTTGTTACATTAGAAAAAATGTTTTTTTCATTGGATGCCACAGGAAGGTTATCTTATGCTGTGATGCTTACTTGCTTGTGGGTGGGTAGGGATGCAGACAGAACAGAAAGAGAAAAAATGCTGAACTATGATACGTTTATTGATCCAACAGAATATGATAGGATGAAATACAGGACCGTGAAATTAATATGTAAGCCTCAGCATTATACAGTGATAATTGGCACCATCACCCTTGCATGAACATGAAAGAATCTAGGTCAAACCTCTTGCATTCAAGAATTTTAAAGCTGAAATATTTTTATTAAAATAATGCTGTTAAAAGTTACCAGTAATCAAATAATACTTGTAAAAATGGTGACTGGAAACTATATTATAGAATTCAATGAATAGAATGCATAGAAATTCAGAAAGATTGTAAAACTGTATCTATTACAGTAGTAAATAATTCAAGGAAGAGTCATGCATTAATGACATTTGTTTTTATTTTTTTGATTCAGCTGATGCTTGTTACCATTTACCTACTTATTTATAACAAAAGACTTACTGAACCAGAAACAATAATATAAAATCATATAAGTCACTAGAAACAATAAGCATAAAATGGAAAGCCAGTGATTTGTGGATATCTTTGCCAATTTTCACTTTTTAAAGATCTAAGTCCAGAAATTCTGATTAAAAACTCCTGGATATTCAATATATTTCTTTTTTCTCAGTTGAAAATGAGCAGTTCCAGTTATTGTACATCATTTCTTTTCTATAAATTTAGCTGATTGACTGAATGCATTCCCTAGGCAAATGGAGAGAAACGGTGGCCAAGGACATTCCACCAGCCCTTGAAACTATTCGTTAAAACAAAAGAAGTATCTAGCACATTCACCATGAAGTATTTTCTTCAATGTGAAGAACAATGGTGGTCATTCTATGCTTAATTCAAGTCCTTGTTCAAAGTGATGCTGATGATCAAATTTGAATCAGTTTAAGGTTTTGATTTATTTCTGGGTGCATCTGTTAAAATATTAAAGTCTGGTAAGGGGACTTTACTTGGCATTCTGCTACTGGGAGTATCCTATCTGGAATATGAGAAAAAGCCTTCTTTGCTTTGGGTTATTGTTATGAAATCTTTCACATCCATAGGCCCTACGTAAGCTAATGATGGCTTCATTTAGAGCAGGGGGTATCCAACCTTGGCAACTTTAAGGCCTGTGGACTTCAACTCCCAGAATGGTTGCATCGATCCTCTTGTGGTCATATGACCACATGTCAGGCACTTGTCAATTGGCCATGGCATTCCATGATCATGTGACCACAATTCATGACTTTTTGCTGGCTTCTAGCAAAAAAATACTGTTCAAATGAAAGGATACATTCATACACACATGAACAATCCTTTGTTAAAAATCAAGTGCAGATATATTATTCCAGTATTGTAATATTATTTTGGCTATTTTTATTTTTTTTATAGAATCCAAACCTTGGGGACAGATGCAACTTTTAAATGCATCAATCCAAAGATGTTATCTATCCAAACCAGTTCATAGCATATAGAAAAAAGAAAAAAAAGAAAGAAAGGTTAAACGGTAAGATAGTGGCAGATCACCAGGAAGATCTGTGACAGAATCAGGAAAAATTGGGAAGATGGGGGGGGGGGCTAGCCAGTGTGAAGATGCTGGAAACAACTATTATTATCTATATTATAATACACATCTATGTTAATCACTTCCTAATTTAAATAACAATACAGGAATAATAAGTCTAAAACAATATGAAAAATAACAAACCAAGCTATGTCACAACTTTGCAAAGAGCAAAGCAATTTAAATCAATTTTTCTTAAACATTCCCTGAGGCTGTAATAAGTACAAATCAAAATCTGCTTTTGTATCAAGTTCAGGAGAGGCTAATTTCACATTCTTTAATTAAAACTTCTGACAGTTTACAAGAATAGAATCCCAAAGTTTCTTATTGCAAGGTCACATGTATCATGAATATAATCTAATTCTTTCTTAAAAAATAAATTAGTGTGTTTGAAGTTTCCATTGATTCCATTGAGTCCTCCTAAGCTTTTAATGTATGCAGAACTTCAGGAGCAGCATAAACATCAATGCTAAATGGTCCAATAATCAAAATGATAAAATAATGTAAAAAACAAATAAAATTCTATTAATAATCATATTTCATCAAATAAAATGAATTAGAAAAATCCTAAGAAAGTCAAGCCTCACCATGAAATCTCCTCACGTTCAAAGAAATCATAGATGCCAGATTCACTCTATATTTGAGGGATTAACATCAATCTCAATAAAAGAACTTAACATTATCAGAATTTTGTCAGCTTTCTAATCCAACCTGTAATCTAATCCGTTGAACAAATATTGGCCAGGATAGCTGTTTACGTCTTAACATCCCTCTTAATCATGAAAAAAGTTGTAGAACTGGAGTTGGGATAAAATGAAAGGATAAAATTGGGAGGAATTTCAGAAAATATTGCAGAGTCTTGGAAAAGAAAAAAAGGTGCAGGAAAGAAACTCAAAATAATCCTATCCTGATTTTGTTTGGTATAAGTTGCAATAGACAAAAAGGCTTTCTCAATTCTATTATTTTACCCTAGAACAATAAATTGCGTTCCTGAAACCTTTGCTGAAACTGTGGAGTAGGCATCTATTTACAAAGTCTTAAGTATATTTCCCCAATAAATTAAAAGACAAGAATTTAAAATATTTTTGCATTAATACCCTTGAAACCATTGGGGGAAGAAGTCTTACAATTTCATAAATTCTAATTGTAATCACAAATATCTTGAAGAAACTATTGTGGCATCAATTCAGTAATCGCATCCTGTGAATCCATTTGACTACATGAAAGTAGGTGCAGATACAAAGAAACAAATATTAATGAAACCTGAAGCTTTTCTTTTAGGTATGATGGACAAGCCAATTGAAAATCAATTTGGGGTGCTATTCCTTCACATGGTGACGGCTATGAGGATTGAACTTTCCAACCCTGGAAAGAAAAAGAGATGCCAACTGTTGAAGAAAGGATTTTGAACTAGCAGAGATGGCAAAATTAACTGCTTTGATTAGAGATAATGAACTAGACAGCTTTATAAGAGACTGAAAACTGTCTGTAGACTTTCTATGCACTAAATATAATAACAAATGGTTAATAGAGGAATTTGAAGATTAGTGTAATGTTTAGCTCAGCCTGATGACTGTTTTTTCCTCTTTCTTCATATATATAGGAGAATTTATTCCTTTATCTTTTCTTTCAACACCCAGCCAGGAGGTTAAATGTCAAATTTAATTGACCACTTTTTCTTCTTTTTTTGTACACTCTTTTTTTTTCTTTGTTGTTGTTGTTAGGGTTGAATGTATGCTTTTGTTTCATTTTGTTTGTTTTGTATTATTCTCTATGATTAATAATAATAGTAATAATAGTAATAATAATAATGAAAGTAGATGCCATTGCAGTCAATGAATGCCCATACTTTTCAGTGTGGTCAGAGAATATACTCTAGCTCAGTGGTTTTCAACCTGTGAGTCGGGACCCCATTTGGGGTCAAATGACCATTTCACGAGGGTCACCAAACAATGCAGTCCACCATTTTTCCCCCTTTTCCTTAGCTGTGCTACTCCCTTTTATTCTATTGGCTTTTGAAAGCCAATAGAATAGACTCTCTTGAATAGAGTCTAATTCTATTGGCTTTCAAAAGCCAATAGGAATTGTCCAGGCTGTCTCTGCCCTGCTGAGCCCACCAAAAGTCCCATTCTGCAAACGATGCTGCACCAGTTGAGTAGTCCTCAACTTACGACCAGTTGAGTAGTCCTCGACTTACGATCAATTGGGGGTCGCGGCATTAAAAAGGTTGAGAACCACTGCTCTAGCTGCTTAAAGTACCGCACAAAGAATCAAAGCTGCGGCTTAACTGAAAACATTCCCCACAATTTGCAAATATGCAGGAATTATTTGCAATCAGTGTTTATATGATAGTTTTCATAGCATGAGGGGGAAAAAAATGAATGTTTCTTTTCCTGTTCTGAAATACTGGTGATTTTGGCAGAAAGTTAAAATATAGAGTGCTTAATATTTGAACAGCTTAGCTTTTTTTATCCTAATCTCTGGAAAATTGCATGCCTCCAAATATGAAGAACAAAAAAAAACTCAAAACAAAACAAAACAAAAACCCCAGCCCTGAAGAGCTACTTTCATTAAACAGAACTGAACTTCAAAAAATCTACAGTTTGGCTGGAAGAGATGTTAACCCACACAAAACCACAATCACTGCCTGCTTTGAAATTTCTGAATAAAATACATCATATCACTCTAGATGAGTGGGTGGGCCAAGAAGGTAGCCCATTCCATAGAAAGGAAACACATGTTATTAGTATCTATAGATCACCACAATGTCATCAACCATATATTTGATATTTCCATTTCTTCTAACAGGCTGACAACTACACAGTTGTTATGGAGAAAGAAATATCAGATTTCTTAATCCTGATGTGGTTAGAATATATATCTGAAGCCAAATCTGGAGCACTGCCACTGTTCCCTTGGCATCAAAAGAAAATAGCCAGAAAATAAGTATGGTTGGAAATCTGTCAATGCAAAGCTTAAATACAATCTCCATTCTCTCAACTCTTTAAACATTTTATCTGTTGCAAAATAAAAGTGATTAATAAAATAATGAGAAAAAAATTCATACTCAGGTGAATTATGACCTAGCTGCAGTGTGAATGTAAGGGCTGGGTTTGTGGTCTTCTCTGTATCTATTTCCTGCATGGAAATCTTTAAAGCCTTCCTGTATCCCATATTTTACACACATAAAAGCACAGCTAGAAACTTTAGCTTGGCACCACTTTGTTTAACCAATATAAGGTTTACAGATGAAATACCTCAGAGGAATGTCAAGCAATTCCTCTTTGAAAGCAATAAAGGAAAAGAATTACAATCAATTCTTGTTAAGATGAAGATGATTAAATTGCCAACAACTACTGAATTCCTTTATTGTATCTACACTGGTGGCAAAATCTCATGTGGATGCTTTTCTGGAGTTAAGACTCTGCCGTGCTGCTATTATGCAATGCTCTCCAGCCTTGGTTTTCAACATGAATTAAAAGCAAGCAGATAGAAATATAAGGATTGATTTAGATATGATCATAAATTATATCATAGGTTAGATCCAGATTAAGTTAATTGCAAATATCTCTCATTGAAATGAATATGCCTTTCATTAAATGAGAACCAATTTCTCATACATTTAGAGTATATCTAACTCAATTTTATTTTGTTTTGAGGAGACATAAATATAAAGATTTAAGATATGTTGAACTTTTTTTATATACACAAGCATGTCAGTGTACTTTCCTTGGCAAAAACATGGACACATGACATTGTCTTCTACCACGAGTTTTTTTCTTTTCTTAGTTATTTCTCAGTCTTGCCTAACTAGAAGTCTCCTATCCAAGTTCCCTCACACTAAAATGGGCTATGCATAATAAAGAGCAAATGTTTTGTGTTCAGTGTTAAGAACCAGGGATATCAAATCTGATGTCTGGATAGCCACTGTTTCCTAAATATATTGGAAACTTAGCACAAATTAGTATTCTTAACGGATGGGCACAAAGTCATTGTAAAACTTCTTCTGATTTAAGAGGGCACATCTGGACGTTTTCCCTTGATAAATCTCAGGAATTGCAAAGAGTAAGAGACATACTGCTTCTTATTCTTATGCTGTTTTCCTGCTGGAAAATGTAACTCCAGCATTATGGTTTTGCTTGGGTGTTACTAGCTTATTTTGTTGAATTTTACACTCTAATTATTGTCTGTGGTACCCAAGGGAACAAGTCTCCCTGTCTTAGAAGGTCAAAGAGACACCAGAGCATTATAAATGGCAATGAGCAAATATGAGAAAGTTTGAAGCAGATTTCAGTGTGAATGAACGTTCAAGGTTTTACCAATCTATAAAACTGCTTTAGAAAAAAATGAGAAGAGGAGGAGGAAGCCAGCATTGTAGATTTTTTATTACATTCTGGGTGTAGGTAGGATAGAAAAAAATGGAAGATTGCAATGTAGTAGCCTTTCTTTAGGATAACAGCCAAAAGCACAGCTTCATATTAAAATACTTCTTGGAATTTCATCAAATAGTATATTTTGGGTTTTTTAAAAGACCCTGGAGCTAATAATTCTATACTAGATGTTTCTAATCTTTTTTTTTAAAAATGTGCTAAAATGTGAAAGACCAGTTCTTTGATGTTAATAAATATATTTACATTATTATGTTTATCCATGGTAGGAAAGAATAACGGACAGTCAATCCAGAGATTCAAGCAATATTTCGAACAGAGTTCTCTTTTATCTGGTAGAGCCAACCTATCTAGCACAGTTATTAGATGGATATGCTATAGGCCAGCACATGAGAAGAGAACCAGTTTGGTGCAATGGTTAAGACATCAGGCTAGAAACTGGGAGAACGTGAGTTGTAGTCTTGAGGAGTCTTTGATGCTGTCTGAGCTTGACTGTTTTCTTGCAGATATTTCATTATATAAACTAGGTAACATCATCACTGTTGGACTTAGTCAAAGAGCACTAAAGACCCCCCTCATTTCAACTGTGAGCTACAAATATTCTCCTTTATTAGTTATGGTCTTTATAGGTACAAAACCAGCTGGGTGACTTGTCTAGGCAGTCTCTGATAATCAGACAAATTTGCTCTATGTTTGCTACGGTTTTAAATTATATGGATTCTTTGGGTTGCGATGGTGTATATTTATTATTGTAAGCTGCCTAGAGTAGCCCCACAGGGAGATAGGTAGCAAATAAATTTAACAAATTAACCAAATAAATAAAGGAGATGTGATGGATGTGATTATCTAGTCTACATCTATTTTTTGACCAATTCTTTTCTAAATGTGGTCCAAAATGCTTAACTTGAATAATTGATTATATGATCACGTATTGGGCTAGATAATCTTTTTCTCACAACAGTAGATGATAGAGATAGATAGATAGATAGATAGATAGATAGATAGATAGATAGATAGATAGATAGATAGAAAGATAGATAGATAGATGATATCTATCTATATTTATAGATAGATAGATAGATAGATAGATAGATAGATAGATAGATAGATGGATAGAGATAGAGGGATGGAGAGATATATCAATTTCTCTCTCTCTCTCTCTCTCTCTCTCTCTCTGTGTGTGTGTGTGTATACATATATATACATATACACACACAACATATACATATATACAAACACATAGGCACACATTTGAAATACATTATTTTCATTTATAAATGTTAACAGTATTTTGATGCATAAAAAAATCAGGAGAATAAACTACTCCTTTAAATAGACTTCCTTCCGGACTTCTAGTTTTGTGCTGTAGCACATGGCTGTTTTATCTTCCAGGACCTCAAAACAAATTAGTGGACAAAAAAGAAGATTTAATCTATCTATCTATCTATCTATCTATCTATCTATCTATCTATCTATCTATCTATCTATCTATCTATCTATCTATCTATCTATATTTCAAAACCAAAAGGAAAGTCAAACACCAGGATAAAAGCATAAGCAACACTGTTTAATATAAACAAGCCTCTTTGTTATAAAGTCACTTAGCTTTCGTCGGCCAAACTGACAACATCGTCAGAGTGAAAATAAAAGGAGATCCGGGAGTTCGCTTATGTAGCCAATTGCTTTTGCACCCTGCTTCTTGAGCATGTCATCGGCCCACTCATTTCAATTGGCCGTAATGCATTGAGTCGTCCCGCACCTGACAACCTGTTCAAGGATTCAAAAACTGTTCTCCTGCTTGCAATCAACTTTCCTTTTGGTTTTGCTAACATGCACATACCCAGGACATAAACGCCCTATAGTAAGATTACTAGATGCAGTACTATATGATTAAATACTTGTTTGAACATGGCCAAAAGAACAGACAAAGCTTGGACATAAAGGGGTCCTATACTAGGAGGGATAAGATATATAAGTAGTGTAATACTTTTATAATATATGAAATGTAAAAATATTGAGATGGTGTATTTGAATGAAAAGTTTGGATATTCAAAGATAATGAACTTTGAGGAAATCATGACTGATAAGAGTGATTTGAATACTGAGGGAAAATTAAGCTTAACTAAGAACCTTGAAAACAGGACATATAATGACTTAATAAGATGACTTCTATAAACACAATTGAAACATAAGCTGATTAGAAAAGATGTTATATGTTGATGTTATTGCTATATGTCCAAATACTAGAAAATGTTTATACTCAACTTTGTATGTATTGAAAGTATTAAGAATTATATCTGTTTAATGTAGACAAAAGGAGGATACTACCGGAAGAAGAGAGGATCAAGGAAATATATTATTAACCAACATATTGATCAATTATAGAAATTAATTATTAATGATTGTTTTTAAATATATGAACCCAGACAACACACTGTTCACTAAGCACTAAGGATTGTTATTGTAAAAAAATAATAAAATGTATTAAAAAAATAAATAGACTTCCTTCCATGAAACTTCTGATTTGATTTATTAATTAAGTTCTGGTTGATTTCCCTACAATATTTGCAGATTCTGTTCAGTGTGCTATAGCTTAATTTGTACAGCAACCTCCTCTTCCTTAAAAACCAATCTTCCTATACTGTATTTCAAAAAAGTAAAACCTTATTCTTTTTCTTATTTTTGAACCCACAACATTCTCTTTTTTTGGACTGGCATTTTCATCTATATTCAGTTCTTCTTCACAAGAAATGTAAAATTTTGCTTATAACAATTGTTTATAACAATTTTCTGTGATTCCAAACAATGAATAATCAATGAAAGGACAATTATATTGGGAAAGGAGCCACAGTGTCTGTTCCCATGCTATCCAAATTAGAACAGGGAGCATGATGTATTATCAATAACATCATTGTCCAAAATGGATGGTGAGATCATTGACCATTTTTTACATGGGTCACTGATATCTCAGATCTACCATAACACCTGGAAATATGCTGATATACATGACTGATACACCAAAAAAAAAAAAAGTCATCATGGCATAGGCCTAAACCATACCAGATGGAGGTTCTAGACAGACTTAGTGCTATTAGTGCTGATGTTCTATTTCTACTTCGGTGTTCTATTTAAAAAAGGTGAATCAAAAGCATTCAATAAAATTCAAAATCAGCAAAGCCGAAATAATAAATAATAGAACTTGGTTTTCCAATATGCCATTTGCTTCTTAGGATAATTAAGAATTTGTAAGCTTAAAATATTCTAGGAGTTTGTCAGTATACTCATATTACTTCAATAATTTTTAACAGAAAAGAAAGAAGGAAAGACGGAAAGGGAATGTAGCAGAACTGAAGAAGAGTGTGTGATCTGATCTTGTGGAACGGAGCTGATGAATACACGCAGTGTGCTGGTCTATGATCATAGTAAAATATTTAATTTGATTACATGCAGGGAAGTGAAGGTGAAAATTTAATTGTAATGGGAAAGACTGACGTGTCAGAAAATATAAATGGGTATCATCCAGATTGTTGTCAATGTGTATGAAAGTAGGAATTCACAGTTTGGATAGTGGCATGCTAAGATCCAGTGAATTGTAGAAACTGAAGAATTAGGAATTATTTTTGGAAAAAAGCATGCCACAATCTGAATGGATTCTGTTGGGAGGGTGAAATCTTCTGCCATTTGACAGGGATGGATTAGTAGATATGAGGCAGAAAGACAGAAAAATAGAAAGTACAGGAAAGTACAGAAAAACGGTCCATTTGAACATCCATGAATGAATGAAAATGGTGATTGAAGAATAGCTGCTTAGAAAAATGTCTGATTAAGGAAAAGGGGAAAAATTTAAAGCAATTAGACTGAAAATAAAACAAGCACAGGAAAGGAAAGTATAAGTCCTGAATGAAAATGTATTATAAGATGTTATTTAATATAATACTGAAACGTCTTCAGCAGCCTTGGTGAATTTCCTGTGCCACAAACTTAAAGGGGAAGGTTTGTCTCTGATACTTCTCCTAAATCTTTCAGCAGCTTTTCATATCATATCATACAGTTCTTCTGGACCACCTCTCATGATTGAGGTTGAAGTACTGCTTAGAGTAATCAGTTATTTCTCTGACCTTTGTCCGGAAGGTGGTGCTGGGTATCTGCCATTTGATACCTAAGTCAATGATCTGCACACGGAACCCCCCAGTCTCCAATTCGCCATCAGACGCCTTTCAAAGGCCATTATCTCTACTCTTTTGGAGATGTGTTTAGTTCATCATGCCTTCCCCAGAAGTTTGAAAAATACAGATTGTTCTAGAATTAAATAAATAAATAAGAATTACACAAAATGTGACTGCTCAGAAATATGTGGCTGAAGATTCAAATATTCAGAAGAATAGCCTATCAAAAGGCTTAATCAACTTTTTCTAAATCTTAGATGATACTCAATGCCAAAAACAGGACAAAAATAAAAAGTAAAATAAGTGTCACTGTTATTACAGGCCCAATCTGTAGATTTTGCTATTGTAACTTTATTAGCTTATAATCAGAAAGATATATTATAGATTCCATTGCCCCCAAAAAATAAGAAATAGAAATTAAATGAACTTTAATGGCAAAGTCAAAAGATTATGATGTTCTTTTTTTTTTATTGAAAAATTTTTATAAATTTTTACAGAAAAACAAAAAAATAACAATACAACAACAGCATAAACAAGAAACAAAACAAAACAAAACAACCCTTCTCCTACCACCCCCCCCCAGAATACCCACTCCCTCCCCCCCCCGGAGCTTCCCAGAGCAGAATATAGGCTTAGTTAAAAAAAATTAAAAAAGTTATATAAAAAGAAAAAAAAGAAAGAATATAACACTAAGAGATATATATATATATATATATATATAAAAATAAAGGTTATGAAAAAGCTAAATGGTATTTTTTTGTATCCAATTTAAATTGTATAAACTTTATCCATTTATCCCAAACAGCAAGAAATTTCTCTTGCGATTGTTCTTTTAAAAAAGCTGAAATCTTTGCCATTTCCGCCAAATAAGACACTTTAAGAAACCATTCCTGCAAAGTGGGCAAAGATTCCTTCTTCCAATATTGTGCTACTAACAGCCTTGTGGCTGTGATCAAATTTAACATCAATATAACCTCCTTTGTGTCACAATCCGTAACTATGCCTAACAAAAATAATTGTGGAGTAAATTTTACCCTCCTTCTAAAAATTCTCTGAATATTCCACCATATCTTAATCCAAAAGGCTTTTATATTTCTGCACGACCACCAAATATGATAATAGGTGGCATCCATACAACCACATCTCCAACATTTAGGCTGTAGGTCAGGGTACATAAAAGACATTTTTTGTGTGTCAAGGTGCCATCTATAAAACATTTTGTAGAAATTCTCCCTTAAATTCTGTGCTTGTGTAAATTTAACATTTCTCACCCAAATGGTTTCCCAGATATTTTGCCAAAATTTTGCGCCCATCTAATCATACAATCTTTAATTAATTCTGTTTCTGAGTCCAATTCCACTAAAACCCCATAAATTCTCTTAATATGAGTTTGTCTTTGATCCTTCACTTGCTTAATAAGATTTTCATCTTCTCTGAGAAAACCCAGCTTATGATCCATCTTCCATCTATCTACTAATTGCCTATATTGAAACCAAGAGTAAGTAATGTTTTCGTGTACTAACTCTTCCAGTAATTTTAACTTCCAATTTTGTCCATCCCATCTAAGTAACTGTGTATAAGACACCATGTCCATTTTAACACCTCTTTTTATTCCTTCTATCGCATGCCATGGTATAGCCCATAGTGGTACTTTAAAATCACTTTTATAATATTTTCTCCAAACCCTAAGTAAAGAGATTCTTATAATATGAGATTTAAAAGCCCGATCCACTTTTTTATTAAATATTAAATAGGCATGCCAACCAAAAAGTAAATCCCATCCCTCCAAATGAAGTATATCAAGATTTGTTAGATTTACCCAATCACTGATTAATGTTAAAACCACCGCATCATAGTATAATTTCAAATTCGGTACCTTGAGTCCACCTCTCTCACGGAAGTCTTGCATGATTTTAAACTTAACCCTTGGCTTTTTCCCTGCCCAAATGAATTTATTAATACCTTTCTGCCATTCACTTAAGTTAATCTCGTTCTTCAAAATCGGTAGCATTTGAAACAAAAAAAGAAACTTGGGTAGAATATTCATTTTTATCACTGCAATTCTTCCCATGAGAGATAATTGCAACTTCTCCCAATTCCTCAGGTCTTTCTGTACACTGACCCACAACCTTTCATAGTTATTTTTAAACAATTTTGCATTAGAAACAGATAACAACACCCCCAAATATTTTACCTTATTAACAATTTCAAAACCCGTCAGGTTAGCCAGAATCTGCTTCTCCCGAATAGTCATATTTTTAGGTAAGATTTTAGTCTTATTAACATTAATCTTGAAACCCGAAACCAAACCATAGTGATAAATCAACTGCAATAACTTTACTACAGAATGAGTAGGTTGCGATAAAGTAACCACCAAGTCGTCCGCAAAAGCTCTTAACTTATATTCTTTTTTGTTAACTTCTATTCCTTTTATTTCCTGCGACTCTCAAATTTTGATCAACAATATTTCCAATGTTAAAACAAACAACAACGGTGATAATGGACATCCCTGTCTAGTACCTTTCTCTATTGTAAAAACCTCTGACAAGCCTCCATTAACAATAAGTTGAGCCATTTGTTTTTGGTATATTACCGTAAGAGCTTGTAATATCTTTTCACCAAAATTCATCTCTTCAATTACTCTTAACATAAAATGCCAATTCAATTGATCAAAAGCTTTTTCAGCATCTAAAAATATCAGCCCTGCAGGAACTTGGTTGTTCTTGTCTAAATATTCTAATAAATTAATGATTTGTCTAGCATTATTTTTCATATATCTACCAGTTATAAACCCACAAGATGATGCACAACTCTCATTAGCCTATTTACTAAAATTTTTGCAAATATCTTGTAGTCAACATTTAAAAGAGATATAGGTCTATAGTTCTTTGGTAAAGTAAGATCTTGATCCTCTTTTGGAATTAAAGATATAAAAGCGCTACGCCATGAGGGAGGAATCTCTGAACCCTGTAAAATGTCATTAAAAAGATCACCTAATGGTTGGATCATCTCTTCCATTAAAACTTTATAATAAACAGATGTCAACCCATCCGTACCCGGTGCTTTCCCTGGTTTCAATTGTTTAATTGCTGTCACAATTTCCTCCTTAGTAATTAAACCATTAATTTCATGTTTCTGGTCCTCTGTCAGTTTGGGAAAGCTGGCCTCGCTTAAATATTTATTTATATCTAAAATTTGCACATTCGTAGATTTGTATAATTTCTGATAGTAATCTAAGAAAGATTTCTTAATCAATTCCTTCTGGAACCCTAATTTACCCTTATAGTTTATTTTGTCTATTATTCTCTGTCTCTGTTTCTTTCTTAATTGATAGGCCAACAATCTCCCTGGTTTATTAGCATTACAAAATGTATTTTGTTTCATAAACAATAAATTAGTTGCGGATTGATCCGCCATCAACATATTAAATTGTGTTTTTAACAACTTTATAGATTCTTTAATCCTTTCATCTAAAGGATTTAAAATCAAAGACTTTTCTTTTAATTTAATTTCATCTTCCAATTCTTTACATTTCTGAGTCTGCTTTTGCCTATGAAAGTTATTCATTTTTATCAGGATCCCACGCATAAATGCTTTACCTGCATCCCATACCATTGACATTGAAGTCTCCTTATACATATTTAAAGCAAAATAATCCTTTAAACACTCCTTTAACTTTTGAACATTCTTTTCTTGTCTGAATAAGTTCTCATTCACCCTCCAGGATCTTCTCTCCTCTTTTTCTTGAATCAGCTCCATCCAGACTGGACTGTGATCCGTCAACAACCTAGGAAAAATCTTAACATTCTTTACTCTATTATATAAATCCGTTGTAATCAAGAAGAAGTCGATTCTTGAAAAGGATTGGTGTCTATCTGAAAAAAAGGTGAAGTCTTTCTCCTCTTGATTACATTCCCGCCAATAGTCTCTTAATTCCCAATCCTCTTTCATGTCAAAAAAGGCTTTAGGTAGTTTTGCCTGTTTAAAAAGAGGAGAAGAACCTTTCTTGTCCCTTTGTATATCTAAGACACCATTCCAGTCACCCATTAAAACCACGGATCTATAGTCCAGCAAAGTTATTTTTTGATGTAACAGTCTATAAAATTGTTCCTGTTGCTGATTTGATGCATAAAGTCCCACTATAAGTATTTTCTTACCATATAAACCAAGTTCAATCATCACATATCTTCCTTGGGGATCTAATTCTACTAGACAAGCTGGTAAGTTTTGCTTCACATAGATGACCACTCCCCCCTTTTTCCCAGGAGCAGAAGATACAAAATGAGATCCCAGACAGGCGTTAGCTAAATATTTTTGATCTTTAAGTAAGATACGAGTTTCCTGTAGGCGAATAATATCATTATTATGTTGCTTTAGATAGTAAAAAATTTTTTTCCTTTTCTGAGGGGAATTTAGACCGTTAACATTCCAGGTCAGGAACTTTGCCATCTCCCTTGGCCAGGAGCCTGGAGAAGACTACCTGAAGATCTGCCATTGCTGTATGTGTTGCAGAACTCTTGGGTCTTGCTCCTCCCACCGGCTGTGAAACACTTTCCGAAGAAGATTCTTTAATCTCTTTCTTTTGTTGCTCCTTTTCCTTGCGTCTATGTGCTGCATGGGTCATCCTCTGCTCTTTAACCTCTATTTGACGTTGCCCTTCAGCTTGCAACTTCCCAGCAGAGATCAGACCTAATGCTTCAGATTGCTGTTCCAGCTCTTTACCACTCAAGGGTTTCTGGACAAATGAAGCTGAGCCTGCACCCAGGACCGTATTATAAAACTCTTTAGCCTTAACAACCGTGTTCAACCTGTAACGCATCCCCGCATGGCTCAGAGTGATGCCCATCGGGATCTCCCATCTGAATGGCATCAGTCTTGCTTTAAGCTCATTAGCTAAGAAAGCAAAATCTTTCCTGTTTCTTAAGATTTTTGATGGGATTTCCTTTAAAATGATGACATCTTGGGCAGCAATCTGGAATCGCTTATTATAAAAAGCTTGTATAATTTCATTACGCAGAGACTTCTTTGTAAGATAAATCACAACATCTCTAGGCAAATTCTTTTGCTTCGCTATCCAAGAATTAACTCTATAAATTTTTTCCACTTCTCTGTGTAATTCTCCTTTATCCATGTTCAGAGCAACAGCTAGATCACTAAGCACCATCTCCATCAGATCTTGATTCATATCTTCCTTGAGACCCCTGATCCTCAGGGCGTGCTCCATTTCCCTGTACTGAGACATAAGAATATCTACTTGTGAGATCTCCATCTTGCTTTCCATATCTTGAAATTTATCCTCAAAAAAATCAACTTTATCAGCAACTTCCTCCACTCTCGAGTCCAGCTTCACCACCACCGAAGCCAAACTTGATACAGCTGCAACTATATCTTGCCGCAAAACAGTATTATTATCCTCTAGTGAATCCTTCATTCCATTCAATTCCTCTTTAATTTCAGATTTAATCTGTACAACAAGCTGCTTCATTTCATCTCTGATTTGGGATACAGCATCTCCCATTATATTTTTAATCTCTTGTGCAGACAGGCCTGGTGGAGGAGGAGAAGGTGGTGGCTGGGTCGGTGGTACATGTTTGGGTTGTTGTTGTTGTGCAGTTAAAGTTGTGGGAGAGGAAACCACCTGAGGTAGTATGGAAGGCGGCTGTCTCTTTGAAGCCATTTTTTTAAAAAACGCAGTTCTCTCTTCCCTTCTCTCCAAAAAAAAGGAGGAAGGAAATAAAAGTAAAAAAATAAAAAACAAAATACTGTAGTCCTTAGAATTCCAAAAAAGAAAAAAAGGAAAAAATCAAGAGAGAAATCCAAAGCCAAAAACAAAAAAATCAAAAGCATTCATTTAAGTCCAATACTTTCCAAGAAAAAATAAAAACAAGGAGACAAAGGAAAAAAAAGCCGAACACTGTCAAAACGCCATCTTATTTTCTCTCTCCGTGCCAGCAAAGAAAAAAGACAAAGGAGGAATAATCAAAACTAACTAGAGAAAGAAAATAAAACACTAAGCTATTTAAAAGAAAATCCTTTAAACCGCTCTGACCGCTTTTAAAGTTACTCACCGAAACTCTGTAACCGCGGAGATAGAAGCGGCAGTTTCTTTTGCTTCCGAGGAAGCAAAAACAGCTGGGAGGTGGAGATCAGCAGGAGCTCCGAGGGAACGCTCCTTCCACCCCCTCTAGGAAAAAATCCAGAGGGGGTTCAGGGGTTCTACCTCTACTCCTGCGTTCTCTACCCCTTCCCTTTGCCCGGGAAGGGGATTCCGAACCGCGGGCCAGCTGATGCGCGCTGTGCTCCGCGGATCTAACACCTTCCCAGCTGGACGGCTACGAAGTAGCCGCCATCGCCGCCACCCCGTACCGGAAGCTCCCCAAGATTATGATGTTCTTATTGCATGGCATAGTATCCTAAAATGATATTGTGGTATTGTATTCTAAAATCCCAAATGATATATTATCCTAAAATCACCGACACTGTTTTATATCTCTTTACCAAAACATATTTTCTTCAAAAAAACAATTTGATAGAAATACCAAACTCTGATTTTATAAAAAGTGATTTAAAGATATACATGCCATTGCTGTCCTCTAATGCATGAAAACTGTTCCCCATGGTGTTTCTACAAAGAGGTAATTGTGCTGAACAGGTTGCAATGAAATCAAACACTTCAGATCATTTTTCTTTAGAGTTCCATAAATGAATCATTTAATTCTTGGTGAAAACTAGATAATTGGTACCAAGGGAATTTGCTAATTATATGCAAAGGTCAGATCTCATATGTTCATTCATTCAGGAGCTCAACCTGAAAACATTCATATTTTGTTTTGTTGAACTGAGATTTAGGGAGATTCTTCTCTAGAGCAAATTTAAAATTTCAGCTGGGAAACACATATATATTTAATATATACATATATTAAAAATAGAATAGAACAGAACAGAACAGAACAGAATAGAACAGAACAGAACAGAATAGAATTCTTTATTGGCCAAGTGTGGTTGGACACAAAAGGAATTTGTCTCTGGTGCATAAGTTCCTAGTGTACATAAAAGCAATAGTGATAAATCATGATCATAACCAACATAAAAATACATTCATCATAAATCATAAGATGCAATACTTAGTGATAGTCATAGGTTACTAGCTAAGCAAACAACATAACTCATACTAAGGTATTAAATAAAATTGTAAGATGCAAGCAACAAAGGTTTAGGCATAAGAAGATAAGGATAGGAATAGGAAAGATGAGAGAAATAATAGTAATACAGTTTTACTAAGTAGTTTGACAGTGTTGTAGGAATTATTTGTTCAGCAGAGTGATGGCATGGGTGAGAAAACTGTCTTGCTTTGAGAATAACTATATTTTACACAACCTACTGCTCACACATCTTCATATGCAAATTAGAAATGTTTGGCTTCTCTCACATTATTAAAAGGATAAAATTGTCTGAATGGTATGGCAATATTGACCCCCCCAAATATAAGACCAAACAGTAAAACATACTAAAGCTATTTGGAAATGTCTGATGCATTCTACAGTATTGTGTAGTTTAGAAAAGCTACAAAACTTTAAATGAAATCCCATAGTTAGCCATAACTCATTTATAACAGTAGCCATACTTTTATGTTTTTTGTGTGAACCACCTGGAATTACCGAGTAGTGTACAAATTCAATAAATCAATCAATAAATTTCGCAGCTTAAGTTGAAAAGAAAAATACAACCCTATAACTGTTTCATTTTTTTCTCATTATTGCAGCTAGCATAGCCAGGCATCAGGAAGATGTAAATTCTAGCCCAAATTTTTATGGCTTTCCTATTGCATCACTTTTAACATGATTTTGAATCTTCCATAGAGTTTAGATGATTAATTATGAGAGATCCCATTTTAAGCATAGAGCACACCTTGTATTAGTCATATAAAATCAAACAAAATGTTCTCTGTAATAACTGATTTATTTCAGTAGCAGCACATGCCCTCTTTCCATCTTCCACTATGCTACCATAGAGCAGAGAAAGAAAGGGTATTCAGCTATTCAGATGGGAAGGTGCATCTGTTATTGATAGCTTATTTTCTTAACATCCTCATGACATATAATGTGTGCTCTGAATCTTAGTCCTTATCATTGGAACACAGGAATATATTTCTTGGCATAAGAAATGGAACTTGCCAAAGATCTGACTGATGCCTAATTCTTTTTTGCCTAATTCTTTGATCTCAGCTGATGGGGCTAAATGTATTTTCACCAAGAAGATGTCACATTAAGCTTTTTATAATACTTTAATTTTTTTATTCTTATGTCTTCCTTTGCTTTCCTTTGCCTCCTTCTTTGTTTTGTATAGTGCATGCATGGTAAACACATAGTCAAACACACAGTCCTACTTCCATAAATACACATTTTAAAAGCTAAATCTTTAAAAGAAAGCTTTTTTTCCTCTTTGGAAAGTGAAAAATTGAGGTATTTTTTATAGCTGCTTGGTGATCTCCCTTCTGTGCTGACTGCTATTTCCCCAAATCCATTTCCTGTGATTGACATCCCATGAACAAGCTATCAATCTCTACTGGACATACAAGGAAGGTGGGATCACTTTTCCAATATTTTTAATTCTGTCAGAAAAAGAAGAGGAATGATGGAAAGAAAGCTATTGTGCTGAATTGAAAAGCTTCTATTGTATTATGAATAACCCAGAACAGTAGTTTTTCTGACAGTTTGCACAGTGCAATCTGTCATGCTGGATTTTCTTTTTAAAGGAACTTATTTTATTCTGTCTGCCTATGTGATAAACTAATTTAGGGAATCAAAACTTAAGCTAGGTTGTGCCCAAATGTTTGTCCTGGAACTCAATATTTTTGACCAAGAACACAATCCAGCCAATTAAGCTAGCCCAGCTAGTCTATGGATATCAAGTAAGATCTCATCTATTTTATGGGATTTAACTGTTTTTTTTTACTGCGCCAACAAATTTTGTCTATATGTTGCTAAGAGTTAGGGAATGTACAAAACAAACAATTAAAAAAAAATTCATCTCTTGCCCTCCAGGAAAAAGGCAGAATTTGGGAAAAATCAGCAGAAAAGATGGAGTGGAATGAAATCCTAACCCAATGGGTGAAACCACCTCAGCATTATTCTGTATTGTTCTTAGTTCATGTTCAGGGCTCCTGCCACACCATCTAGTATACATTTTCCTGGATATGATGTACCAAAAGCTTTTCTCACTTGCTTGTGAATGAGAAATGGGTTATATCAGGGAGTCAACTTAATAGAATCATACTACCTATGGAGGCAGGTAGAGTTTGCTCTAGAACAATGATTTGAGACCCAATGTTTGGAGCAACGCACCAGCATTCACCAATGCAGGGCAACAACTATACTTGAAAGAATGCCCTGTTCCTGTGTGATTTTCAGAGGTGCAGAGGCAGCACAAGAATGAGGTGTGCATTTGTGTAGTCTTTGGATCCTTCAGAAATCAGATAATCTCTGGACCTTCCAAAAATGAGTTTGTTTTACTTGTACTTCATTGTTTTAATTGACAAAAGTTACAAAATTCAAAAATCTCTGTCCAAACTTCAGTGCATTGGCAACTTGTACAATATTATTTTATTATATTTATTTATATAATACATAGCACCATACATGACTGGATTGTACTTTTTAAAAATAAATAACACATCAACAGAATCAAGTTAGGCATTTTCTGAATTTTTGATATCCCTAGCCGAAAAGGTTAACAATCGCTGCTCTAGAATAAAAGAAATTCCACTCCATTTTATTTACTTACAACCCTGTGTGTTCTAATCTATAGGGTATGTGTACATGGGAATAAGAATATATTTAATTCTATTTTTCAATAAACACTACATTTTCTTCATCAACACTTTTAGTGTATTTTTACTATGTTTTTCTCATCAACAATTAATATACTATTTCCTAAAACATCATTGTATATATTCACTAAAACTGATTTTATTTAAATGAAAAAGTTCACTCTCTAGAGTTTGGATGCTTTAATATTTAGGTTATGAGAAATACAGAGTAGCAAATGTACTTTGTCTTGTAATCATCATAAATTAAAACCTAGTCAGTAGGGAGAAGTTAGGAAGTGAAATGTTTTACTAAATCATAACAGTTTTGAAGGCATTAAATTCAATGCATTAAAAAAAGAAATAAAACCTTGCATTGTTCTTTCATAAGGCAATTCTACCCCGGCAGCCAAGTTGATTATTTTCCAAGTGACTTCTAGCTTGTTAGCCAAATTCAGAAATCCCAGTCTAGACCACAGTGGATTGGCAAGAGATATGGATGAAGGCCACTGCAAAGGCTGATTGTTTGTTCCCTTGCATCTTCTTACCTTTCCATCTAGCTAGCTCTTCGTGTCCATCTTTTTTCTTTTAGGGATTATTCCTTCTCACTAATGCCATGCCTTCCTTATACTTTCCCAGATGTTTGCACACACAGATGCCTTTACTCTTCCTTCCCTCATTATTTACTCTGATACCAAGGCAGTTTCTTGATGATGATGATGATGATGATGATGATACTTTTGTTGCTCTGATGCTGCAATAATCAAAGCAATAGGGAACATGGTATTCTTCTATACTTCCCTGAATGAGGAAGAATTGATAATTCTGCTTCAGAAGTAAAAAAAAAAATAGCAATGTTTTTTTATTGCAACTTAAAGATGTCTAAAACTACAGAAGGAAAGGAAAGCTTTGCAGGGGTCAAAGTGTAAGGAAAAAACTTTGTTCAACCTGGTGGCCATTTAGCTGAAGGACTTAATACACTCTGAGTCAGAAAATAAGTCTAAATAGCAGCTGGAAAACAAGGGTGTAGTGTATATTGATAGAGGACTGGGAATGAGAAGAGGATAATATCATTTGGTCCTGCCCCAGGAAAGAGTGAGGGGACCATACTGATAATCAGCTAAGCAGACAGCGCTTAATAAGGTGGGGCAAGATCAAGGAACAAAAATTACATAGATTTCAGTAGAGCATCTTTTACACTAATAAGTACAGAACCTTGAAAATTGAACAAGAAAATGTCCATCCTTTATTATATGTTAATTCAAATACAGTAGGTTCTCTGAATGATTTCAACACTTCTTCTTAGTTTTCTTGTCATCTAACAAGCTGTCATTTATGAAATAAGCTGCCAATGGACTTACCTTGTCTTGTTTATGTCCACTATTTTTGTTCTTTCCTATGCTCATTACAATCTCTCACACATGTGTTGGGACTGTAATTTGCAGAATTATAAATTCAAGCTGCAATTTCAATGTAACTGGAGCAAGCTAGTTTGGGATGACCTCAGTATGGTTCTTATACGTCCCAATTAGCCTAACTGCTTGGATTTGGGTGATACCATCCATTGCCAATTTTGTACTTTACCCTTTTAAAATGCCAATTCTCTCTCTTTAAATGTCAGTGCTAATTCTTATTATATAAAAAAATTCTCAACAGTCTGTTTATAGAAAAAAATGTATTCTGTCTTCCCTTTTTAAAAATGAGTGAAACAGCTATAACATCCACTTGGCAGTTACCCAAAGAGTAATAGGACAATATAACCCACACTTGTCCAGCTGAATGCTCTGGTCTTTGGTGTCTCCTTTCCTAGTCTTTCTTACAGGTAACCATTTCATCTAACTCATGTGGAAAGAAAAATTAGACATTTATCTGCATGTATTCTTCCTTCAATTTTGCATTTTTATTTTGTTGTAATGTTGCAACATCCTTTTGCAAATTAAGACTGTACAAAACATACACTCATGTACAGATAGACAAAGAGACATTATATACTTAGGACGGATGAAAATGATTTCTTATTGTAAAAATTCCCATGCACATTAATTATTCTTAGATGATAGAACATAGTACTACATCTTGGATGAGATAAACTCTCAGAACTGATTTCAGTGGTGATTTTACATGAACTCTTTTTAGTCCAATCATAAATAAAAGGGCAACATTGTATGGAGTTGTTTTTATGTTTAGGAAGGTTTTTCTGAATTGCAAGAAATATTTATTAAAAGTGTCAAACATTGACTTGCAATATTTTTGAGTTTCAAGGATCCTGGGAGCCAGGAACAGTGATGTGATATTATTAGGAAGCAGGGCCATGTTTTTATGGAGAATGTGAGATTTTAGGAGCAAAAGATATATATTAAAGCTTGCAAAAGGAACCAAATCAATTCTGCTACTTACCTTTGGTTTGTATATGAATATGAATTCAGCATATTTGGAATGTTTAGAATATCTGGCAAGAGTGTGTAAAAATGGGCCTGAAAAATCACACAAAGCCCAACTCCCAACTCTCCCTGGCAGCTTAAATTAAAAAAAAATACAAAAGATACAAAATAAATTATGAATGCCCTCCTGCCCTCTCCCACCCAAAAAAACAATATATACTCTCCTGCAAAAGAAAAACAATCTGGCAAGAGCTCAACTTTTACTCTACCCAGAGCCTGGGAAAACTGTTAGATATTTAATAACTTCCTTAATTCATGGGACTTGAGGCATGCTCATTCTGCCCCATCCTACCAGATGGGCATAAACAACCAGAAACAGATGGCCTCTGGAATAACAGGCACTATACCAGGTAGAGCTTTATTGGTGATGAACCAGCAATTACACCCAGAAACCAACTGATAATGTGTGTCACTTTCAGAAGTCAGATCACATGAGCATAATGATGCATGCCCATCATTTCTCAGACTGTTACCTTCTAGACCAGTTGTAGCTTCTAAGTGATCTTTGAGATCAGCCATACATTTACAGCAAATTACAATAATCCATTTACGAGATGTCTAAAGTATGAATGAGTATTTAAAAGTCCTTCCTGTCCCAGAAAAGGTTTCACCAATGCACCAGTATGAACAAAACCTTCTTGACCACAGCTGCCACCTAAATTCCTAAGAATCAACATCATCTGGCAATAAATTGAAGTTACTAAAAACAAGCAGAGAGAAGAATTCTAAAACCAGCCCAGCAATGGAATCTAGTGAGTCAAGCATGGCTATCACTCTGCAGAGGCAAGTTCAGCACAACAGACACAAACTCAACTGTTCCCCAAGGCCCAATATCAACCAGAGTAATACAACCATCTATCTGCAGGGCAGCAGTTCTAAGAGCCCATAATGACTCACAATGCTAATACTGCTCCCTCTAGTGTCAACTGATTCCAAACCCCAAACCAAGTGGGCATATATTTCAGGGTGGTGTGTACTGATCCAAATCTTGTTAATAAATTTAGAAAGTTCCACAGGTGTGGTTTTAGCAAAAAACACATTTGAACAGCATTCCTTCTACAGCTATGTCCTCTCCAAGATTTCTTACTGATAGCAGTGGAACTCAGAGGATGACATTTGTTGTTGTTGTTGTTAATTGCAAAGTCGTGTCCGACCCATCGCGACCCCATGGACAACGTTCCTCCAGGTCTTCCTGTCCTATACCATCTTATGGAGCCCATTTAAGTTCACACCTACTGCTCAGTGATGCCATCCAGCCATCTCATTCTCTGTCGTCCCCTTCTTCTATTGCCCTCAATCTTTCCCAGCATTAGGCCCGTCTCCAGTGAGTCCTTCCTTCTCATTAGGTGGCCAAAGTATTTGAGTTTCAACTTCAGGATCTGGCCTTCTAAAGAGCAGTCGGGGTTGATCTCTTCTAGGACTGACTGGTTTGAATGCCTTGCAGTCCAAGGGACTCGCAGGAGTCTTCTCCAGCACCACAGTTCAAAGGCCTCAATTCTTTGGCGCTCAGCCTTTCTTATGGTCCAACTTTCACAGCCATACATTGCAACTGGGAAAACCATGGCCTGGACTATATGCACTTTTGTTGGCAGGGTGATGTCTCTGCTTTTTAGTATGCTGTCTAGATTTGCCATAGCTTTCCTCCCCAGGAGCAAGCGTCTTTTAATTTCTTGGCTGCAGTCCCCGTCTGAGGTGATCTTGGAGAGAGGATGACATAAGTACTCTGAATTGAAAAAAAAATGGGACATTTCAGATAACTATTTCTTGTTTTTTGTTCTCACTAAAAAAAATACACTGCAAAAATGGAAGTAATATTTTACAAATAATTAAAAGTTTAATTATTAGACTGTTGCAAATTAAATTGTTCAAACAACGAAAACCTAAAGACAGCAAACTTGAAGACCAGGAAAAATGCCCTGGAAGGGTTTTGCAGGTACCAGAATTGTAATATGCACAGCAAAATTTTAGCAGACTTAAGGTACAGACCATGAATCCAAAGCTTAGGTTTTTACTGAAGATCTGAAGAAAATATTGTTTGACAAGCAACAATCAACCTACTTTCCTTTGAACTATTATTTTGCAGTTCATAAAACCAAGAGCATTATGATCCAGGTCCAGTTTCATGAAGTATGAATGTTTTATTTCATCAGTCTTTCATATTATATCTCAAGAGGAACATTAAGAACAGGGGAAAAAAATCTGGAAAGAAGATTCAATCTGCACAAATTACTTTATTACTACTATTTAAATTAAATGGTGTCCTTGTCACTAAGATAAAGACTTTTACCATCCTTTGCAGAAAGTGAAAATTAATGTGATTTTCACAACCTGGAACCATTCTCATCTCTCCATTTCTGAAGGTGACAGATTTAAGACACTTTGAGAAAGGTATGAGATGGAGGTGCTTCTTATCAGGATTGTCATATAGTGTAGGGCAAGTTCATGGGGTATTTTGGTGAGTAGTCCTTAGGCACACAGTAAAACCCCTGAGAAATTCTCTAACAAATTCCCACATAGAATGGAAAGAAGGCTCACTATCAGTGAATGCCTTGCTGAAATAAATGTTCTGCCACTTGAAACTATATCAGAGCATAAGAAGCACATCATATGCTCAAATTCAAGCATATAAAACTGGGATGCATCAGATGCTACAAAATAAAGTTCAACTGCATCACAAATTTTCCAGCCTCCTTTTCATTCTTGTAATCTCTTTCTGTGTCCCCAAACTAGCTTTAGAAAGTCTGTTAATATTTCAGAACTTATTTGGGAAATTTATTTATTTATTTATTTATTATCCCACCTTTTATAAATAATTCAAAGTGGCCAACATACCTAACAATTCGTCCTCCTGCTATCTTCCCCACAATAAATCTGTAAGATGAGTTGGGCTGAGAGACAGTGACTGGTATAAAGTTAGCCAGTCTGATTTTTATGCCTAAAGTGGAATTAGAACTCACCGTCTCCTGGTTTCTACACCAGTATTCTTATCACTAAAACGAACTGTCTCTCTTTGGATTCCCAAACATCCTATTTTGTCCTAGTTCCTAGGTGAATTCATTTTTGCCTTTATTGCTTCAATATTTAGTGGAATTCTTTTAATACTATTGCACATCATTCTACAGCAGTGTATTCAGACTAGGTGTCTATAGTCTACTTGACTTGTTGCCAATGTGCTTTCTCATTACTGACAGCTAATCATAATGTCCAGCCTCCAGACTATCTCAAGGAAATAAAAGCCTGCTCCTTTTCTTCCCAGTGCTGTTGCTGAAGGAAAGCATCTGCAAAATATCACTATAAATAAAGATCAATTTATAATCCATAAGCAGATCAAACAATGACACTTGGGATTACTGGTTTGCCCCTCTATATTTCTGGGCTGTGTGCTGTCAGCAGAAACATATATATATGTTTCTAATTTCATTAAAAACATGAATCCTGGATGAAGTCATATTATAAAAACAAATAAACACGAATACCAGGAAAAAATTTAAACTAAAAACATTTAATCTAATGCCAAGCTTTCGTCGGTCAACTACCAACATCATCAGGGCTTAAAACAGGTCGATGGGCGTCTCCTTTATAGTGTTGGCCAGTTTTTGTGCATGGCTCCTGGACCTTGTCATTGGTCTGCTCAATGGTCCTAATACGTTAAACTGTGTATTGGTTGTTTTCTTGATGTTATTTGGGGCTGCTGCTCTGTTACTTACTTCCCTTCCTCCACTCTCCCCCTTTGTGCGTATGCTATTATCTATCCTCCCGCCACAGGCTCCTAAAGCCCACGTATTCCTTCCCCCCTTTTTTGGCCGTTTGTTTCCTTTGTATGTATCCAGTTGTTCCCTCTCGCCCTGTTGGGCTGTGGGCTTGATGTTCTTCCCTCGCCTTCTCCTTCCGTCGTCCTTCTCATGTCTCCATAGCTATATTCTGCACCTATATCACCTCATATGGTCCCTACCCCCTCTTCTTCCTCTTTGGTGTTCATTTCATTTTGTGTATTTGATCCTGCCCCCCTGTTCCTATCATTCATCTCCACCTTATTGGGTCCTAGGCTTGTTGTTCTTTCTTCCCCCCTTTTTTCAGACATCCTTTTAGTGTCTCCGTGATTGCCCCCAGGGTTGGTTGCTGGAGTGACCGTTCATTCCTCCCCCCCCTTTTTTGGTGTTTGTTGTATGTATGTTGTTGTGATCCTCACATTGTATACGGCATTCCGGGTTATCCTCTCCCCTCGGTCGCAATCGTGTTTTTACTGTGGGGTTGTCAACACGTTGTCTGTTTGGCTCTGCTCTGCTGTTTTTACGCTTTGTTGTTTCTGCGCATGTGCGGGTCTTTTTGATGTCATTCGTTGAGCATACTCGGATATCTGATGTAGGGGCTTTTGGCTGGTGTGGTCTTACCTTCGCTCTTTCATTGGGGGGTTGTTATTGTAGCCCATGGGTGTCCTGAGGAATCCGGGAGACCTCCTGCTGTGTTGGATTCTGCTCCTCCGTTTAACAGCTCTTGTGCTTTTTTTGAGCATGTTCATACCCCCAGGGAAGGAGCTTCTGTTGGTTGTTCACTGACAACCACTGTCTGATGTCCATGAATTATGATGTTGCTTCTACTCCCCCTGTTATCCTATCTCTCTGATCTTGTGGCACGCAAATAGATTGTCTTCATTGGGATTCATGATATTGTTTATCCAACGTTCTCAATGCCTGATGTGCCAGGTAGAGTTCTATGTGTTGGTTTATCAAGTTTTTATCAAAGAGCCAAGCCTCTTTAAGTAGGCAGCCTCCTTTAGTAGTGTCACTGGATAGGGTACGTACATCGGTGAGGTCGAACTGGTGGCCAAAATCAGCCATATGTGTTCATACCTATGAGTGCTGTGGCTGATTTTGGCCACCAGTTCAATAACACAATCCTCGATTTCCAGGAGAGGTATAAACCAGTTGTTTATTGTTAAAAAAATTATAAAACAATAAAAACAACTATTTACAATATTAAAAAAACAACTTAGACTTCACTGGTCCACTGCCAGCGTCCTCAGAGTGAAGCTTAGGAGGTGGGGAGTTCTTTTTGTAGACCTTGCTAGCCTAACTGCTTACTCATTGCTCGTTTGATAGGGCCATCCTTCCTGGCTGACCGTAATTACCTTAATTGTCCCACCTCCTCTTTTTTGCACTTCAATTCTACACCCCTCCCCCTCCCATCCTTGTCAATCTCTTCCTTCCTGGCGTTGTTGCTGTTGGTATACTTTCTAACTGGTCCCTCATGCTCATTCCAGGCCGCACGTTCAGGTCCAGTGTTCCAAATGTCTTTCCATTACCGCTCCCCTCCTTTCTATCCAATTTGTCTGCCCGTAGTTCTTGTCTTACTATCTATCCCTGTTAATATTCTTTCCTCTGGTTTCCTTCTACACCTGGGTGTGTGTGCACACAACTGTGTTCTGTCCCTCTGCTCCATCTGCCTTCAATCAGTTGGGCTGTCTGGTGGCTTGTTCTTAAGCTCAGTCCCCCTCATCCTTGTTAGTCTTATTTCCTCTGGTTTCTTTCCACACTTGGGTGTGCATGTGCACAATCGTATCCCATTTCTCTGCTCCATCTGCCTATGATCAGTTGGGCTGCCCGCGGCTTGTCCTTAAGCTCAGTCCCCCTCATTCCCCCTTCACTTTCTTATCCCATTGATCCTCCCACTGTCTTAGCCTTCCTCTGTTCATCCTTCCAGGCTCCATTTATTCCAAACTTTCTATGTGCCTGAACATGCATGCACATAGCCGTGTCCTATCCTTTTGCCTCATATGCCTATGCTCAGCCAAACTACCTGTTGCCTCGCCCTCAGTTCCACTTTCCCCCCTCTTTGCCAATCCTATCTTTCCTGGTGTCATTGTCCTTGATGCGCCCTCCATTCCTACCTCCCTGTGTATTTTGGGTTGTACGGCTCATTCCAGCTCCCCCTTGTTGGTATTGATCTGAATGTTTGTCCAGCTTTCCACCATCTGTCCCTATTTCTTCTGATTTCCCTTTGTGCATCCTATTGCTCCACCTCATCTGTCTATGATCAGCTGAGCTGCCTACTAATTCACTCCCAGATTCACTCTCTCTCATCCCATCCTTCCAAGTGTCATTATCACTGATGTATCCCTCAATCTCCCCCCCCCCGTGATCGTACTGGCCACATGCTCGAATCTGGCACCATCGATAATTTGGTTAACCTGGATGTTAGGTATCGTTGTCTGGGCTTGGTTAACCAACACATAGAATTGCTCTCGGCATACCAGACATTAAAAACACATGAGGAACAAGCCATGATGTGGACGGTACTCGCCAGGGGCAGAATCAGAGAAGGCAATTATCGCATGGCCAGGCAAGGAAGGGATTTGGAGGGAACAGGGCTAGCAGAGATACATAGAAAAAGACCAGAACAAAGGATGGACGGATGGGATAAGAAGGGGGGGAGAGCGACAATGGAGAATTATTGATGGTGCCAGATTTGAGCATGAGGCCCAGTACGATCATGGGGGGGCAGTTGAGGGATACATCAATGATAACGATGAGAAGCCTGTGGCTGTGACACCTGTGAAGCCACCCAGTCTGGGCGCAGTCTGTCTAACTTCGTTATGAGGCGGTGACCCCAGTGTAGTTCAGCTGGGCTCTTCCCGGTGGCAGTGCATGGTATGGTGTGGTGTGCAAGAAGAAAATCTGCTAACCTGTGATGCCAGCTGCTGTGTGTTAGTCTTTTGAGCACATCTTTGGTGGCGCGCACCATTCTTTCAGCTTGCCCATTGGTGGAAGGGTGGAAAGGGGCAGACGTGGTGTGCCGTATCAAGTTGGCCTGGAGGAAAGCCTGGAACTCACAAGAAGTAAATTGAAAACCATTGTCAGAAATGAGGACATCAGGAAGTCCATGGGTCGCGAAGATTCCCCTTAACACCTGGATGGTCCTAGCAGTAGTAGTGGAGAAGACAGGTATAACCTCTAGCTTCTTGGAATGGCTATCCACCAGGATAAGGATGAATTGCCCCTGAAAGGGCCCAGCATAATCTAAATGTACCCTTGACCAAGGGGTTTGTGTCTCCTCCCACCTGTGTACAGGGGCATGAGGCATTTCAAGCCGTGATTGTTGGCACACCTGGCACCTGTGCACCTGGGCCTCGATAACTTTATCAAGCCCAGGCCACCACAGATGGCTTCTTGCAAGCACTTTCATGCACACAATGCCCGGATGTCCCTCATGCAGAGAGAACAAGACTCTAGACCTCAGGGAAGCTGGGATAACTATTCTACTCCCCATAATAGGCACCCATTAAAGGTAGACATTTCATGCCGCTTTTGCCAGAAGCTTTGGAATGTAGCATCTGGACACGTGTCAGGCCATCCTGACAATACCCATGTCAGCACGCGTGTAAGTGTGTGATCAGTGGCAGTTTCTGCAGCTACGTCCCTAGCATTGAGGGGAGCTTCAGGTAATTCCTGAATAGAGAGAATATTAATGGCAGGGGCAGGATCTGCCTCTATTTGAGTGAGAGGTAGCCTACTGAGGCCATCTGCATGGCCCATTTCTTTTCCAGGTTTGTGAATGAGCATGTAGTCATATGCAGACAGGAAAATGGACCACCTCAGCATACGTGGGGAAATAATGTGAGGGGTTTGTTTGGTCATTGTAAACAATCCCAGCAAGGCTTGTGGTCTGTACAGACCGTGAAGTGATGGCCATATTGGAAATCATGGAATTTCTTTATGCCAGCCACTATTGCCAAGGCTTCTCTGTCAATAATTCCGTTCTGCAGATGACAGAGTCCTTGAGTAGTAAGCCACAGGGCCTTGTGTTCCATCAGCCTTTAGGTGACTGAGTACAGCACCCACCCCATAAGGGGATGCATCACAAGCGATGCATACAGGCAGTTGCTCATTAAAATGGGCTAATACTGCATTTGATGAGAGAAAGACCTTGACCTCCTTAAAACTCGTGTCATGGACTTTAGTCCACTGCCATGGAACTTGCTTGTCTAAGAGCCGGTGTAACGGCTCAGCCACTGCAGCCTTATGCAGAAGGAAAGCATGATAGAAGTTAAGAAGTCCCAAGAAAGGCTGAAGCTCGCTTTTGAACTTGGGACTTGGGGCCTCCTGAATGGCCTTCAATTTAGATTCTGCAGGTGGATGCCTTGAGCATCTATTTTAAAACCTAAAAATTCTGTGAAAGTAACAGCAATTTTGCATTTGTCCTTTTTTAATTTGAGGCCCACTTGATGGAACCTCAGCAACACAGCCCTTAATCTTTCAGCCAAATTCTGTGATGACTCCCCAGCAATGAGGACATCATCGAAGTAGGGGCAAATCCCCAGAATACCCCTGAGTGTGCGCTCCATGATGCTCTGGAATTTGCCAGGAGCAACATTCATCCCAAATTGTAAACTTTTTACCTTAAAAGTGCCCCTATGGGTCACTATTGTTTGGGCCTCAGCAGTTGCCTCATCAACAGGTAGCTGTTGATAGGCCTGTGCTAAATCAAGCTTTGCAAACATTTTTCCCCCTTTGAGGGAGGCCAGAATATGACTCACTACTGGTACAGGATATGCATGCTGTTGCAAAGCTGTGTTCAGAGTACACTTATAGTCTGCGCAAATTCGGACTTCCCCATTAGCCTTTAAAGGCATCACCATTGGGGTTTCCCATGGACTTGAGTCCACAGGTTCCAAGATGCCCTGCTGGAGCAGCTTGTCCAGTTCAGCATCAATCTTGCCCTTGAGGGTGAAGGGCACCCTCCTAGGCTTAATCCTAACTGGTGTGATGTTTGGGTTTAATTGCAAGGCAATGGGAGGCCCCTTGTATGAACCAAGCTCTGAACTAAACACATCCACAAACTCTCTGCAGATTTCTGCAATTCCTAGAGTTTGCAGACTATTCAGGCCAGTCACCTGGATTCCCAGGACCTCAAACCAATCGAGTCCAACGAGACTCGTACGATCACCCCCAACAACCATCACCTAAGAGGCCTTGGAAAGCCTTATGCTGCACTTTGAGCATGGCTTCTCCAAGTACATTAACCTTTGAATTTTGAAAGTCAGTAAGAATTAAGTTTGATGGCCTGAGTTTGACTCGAAGGCCACTACTGCAGCAAATCCTTTTAAAGGTATTGTGTGAAATGATCGATAGAGCAGACCCAATGTCCAGCTCCATCGATAAGGGAACCCCGTGTAACTTTACATCAATGTGAAGTTTCTTTTTAAGAGGATTGTGTGTCCCTGTTTGCAAGATGCTTCTACGCGACATGCAGAAACCCACTCTGTATTGGCTGGGAACCCTGGTACCTTTCCGAAGGAATTCTTCCTGAGGTTGCACCTGCTGGCGACCCAAACAAATGGTGGCAATGTGGCCTTGCTTACCATATCTCCGGCAAATGGCGGAGTGGAACTGCCAGTTCATGCGCTTGTGGTGTCCTCCGCAACCAAGACACTGAAGGGCTGCTGGGGCCTTGTCTGGTTTCTCTCATGGTCTTCTTACCACTGGCTGGTGAAGTCTGTCCACCTCCTCTTCAGGATCAGGGTCTTGAACTTCCTGAGCGACCTCTTGATGGACGGTCGCGACAGCTGGAGTGTTTCTGGTGAGCCGCAAAGCCTTCACAGCGCCTCCTGCTGCTTCTTCAGCTGCAACTTCACGTAAGACATCTTGGAAGGTGACTTCAGCTTTAGCAAAGATTTTTTGTTGCAGCTCCCTGCTTCTAAGGCCGCATACTAAATGGTCTCATAAGCATTCTTCCAGGTCCTTGAATTCACAAGGCCTGGCAGCTTGTCTCAAGGCAGCGATGAACTCAGCAGCAGACTCGCCCGGCTTCTGGTCCCTCTGCTCAAAAGCATGCCTCCACGCGATCACAGAAAGTTTGGGATGGAAGTGATCCTTTAGCATGTTTTTTAAGTCTGTGTAGGTGACAGACAAGCTCACTGTGACCTGAATATGCAGAAAGAAGCCCATGTTTTCCAATTGTTGACTCCCAAGCTCCTTGCTTTTTACTTACAGTGGATCTTTGTGTTTTCAGAATTGGTCATAATCAAAGAATTTCCAAGAACATCACCATGCAGTAAATTAATATTTCCAATATTTAATCTTTGAAAATCAAAAAGATTCTGGGGCACATTGCCTTTTACCAAACTGCATTTACATTCCTTGCAACAGCTTGCTCAAAAAGAAATATATCACCAAGTAAATTGAAATCTTATAAATAGTAACTGTCTATCTTATCTTTTTTACATTACCACTACCAGTCCTGGAATCACATTTTTTTTCAGCACCATCATAATTTCAAATGGTCATTAGATGAATGGTCATACGTTGAGGACTACCTGTATAAAAATGTGACCACCTTACATTTGTTAGCAACCCCTTGCCTCCATGTATTAGAACTGGTACAGTTTGTTATATTATGTGATGACGGAAGTCCCATCAAACTATTTTAAAACACTGACTACTTATCAAAATGTATTTTTAAAAGTTGTCAAATGGCAACTTTATGAAGTTAATATTTAAAAACTTTAGAGATCCACTGAATAAATTTTACTAGCTACAAGTTCTTGTTGTCATGTATGTTTTCCTGAAAACTTTCCCTAAAAGTGTATGTTTTGTTTGCATTTTTCTTTGCACAATAGAAATACAGTCCAAAGCAAAATGTATTTGTGTCAGGACGGTTTTCCTTTTCACCTAGATTTTCTGTTTTGTTCATATCTTGACAATGGAGTGCAAAGGTGGGAGGGATGATATCTAGGCATCCAAGATCCAAGATCACTAATGCAGGTGTTTGAAGGAGAAGTGGACTGTTTCCATAACAAGAAGAAATATTACTACTGGATAATGTGAACACCCAGTGGATGGGGGTGAGGGTGTCTATTGCTTAACCAAGCAAGCCTTTGAGAGGGAAAACCAGATCTGGTTTCGCTTCTTCTGTGCCAATGTAAATTTTCAATAAAGTATTATACTCTTGGTAAAATCATGTCTCAGGAGTTTCTTTTTCTGGAAATCAATTTGTGTGTATACTTGCCTCAAGAAAAGATATTTTATCTATATTGTTTGAACTGTTAAAGTCAGAAATATACCAAGTTGTTCTGCATCTGTCCAACTACTCAACTGCTGTGCAAATAATGACCGTCTACAAGTTATCTGTAGTAAATAACAATTTAAGTAAATAATAACTATGAAAATATCCAATTAAATAAATGCTTTTGTACTACACGCTATGTCTTAGCAGAAGAATTGTGGGAAAAAAATTGAAAAGCTATATATACCACCTATGAATTTTGTAATCACTAACGTGGGATCGGGGTTAAGTACATCAGGAAAAGACAGTTCCTAAGGGATATACATTACCTCAGAAGAGCACTCAGAGGAAGACACAATATAGGTATCAATAATTATCAACATGTTTATCAAATTATTATATCTGTCTTTTTGATAGAAAGGCATAGTTGAAAGGATTGTAAGCTGTAAACCCCTCTAAATATCTATGGTAATAAAGAAGAAGCAATTGTTTCAAACACACATTTTAAAATGGCAAGTAAGTTGGAAACAAAATTAATATTTGTATCATTTGCATGTGATTTAAGTCATCTTCATACTAGGTATAATTAATATTTTAGATAAGGAATATCTGAAACAAATTAGTACACTAGATCTTTGATTAATCAAAATAGTTTTATTTCTTGAAGAGTCAAATGCAAATTATTGGTGTCACTAGAGTGCAATAAAAATTACATCTTTTTGCTTACAGTTTTGTACAGTTTTGTTTCTTTTATTATGGTAGAACTATATTTATTGAATTTATATACCAAGGTGAAGGATAATAATGTGAGTTTGTTCCACAGCTTTATATTTCCACTGAATTTTTCAGCAAATGAGTCAGTGTTGATTAATCAAGTATTCTTTTTATTATTTAAGAAACTATTCTCCTTTGATAGCAAAAGCATATGGAAGAGATCCAAGGTTTTATTCTTTACTTGATTCTTGTTGACAAAATAGATGGAGAGTTGATGGGTTGGAAAGTGTTATATAGATGAAATATTGACTCCATCAGTATAATGAACCATGAATGTCCTCAGTGTGTGAATCTTTCACTGTACAGTACCATGCAAATATTCACTGTGCATTTGTGAACCAAAACCAAAACCAAACAAAAATATTAGAAATATGATCATGAAGTTTTATATATAGGAAGAAAAAAAGAAACATTCTTTCAAACATTCTTACAGACAGGGTGGAGAAAGGAGAGTTTTACCTCAGAAGCAAGTTAGAGGAACCAGCATAAATTACACTTAAAAACTTTCCCATTAAGCAGGACTTAAGGTGACAAATAGGTATGTCTAGTTTAATGAAGAGAAGGATGAGAAGTGACATGATAGTAGTGTTCCAATATTTGAGGGGTTGACACAAAGAAGAGGAGGTCAACCTAAATATGGTGTAATTATGGTGTAAAATATGGTGTAATTAGCAACTGGAATTGCCCCCACAGTGTTATCTTTATAGATAATACTGTCTCCAAGCAACTAGAACAATGTGTCTAGACCTGGACATCACCATATGGAGTATATATAAATCAAATTAGCTATGTTATTGGTTAAAAAAAAAGCTGCAAAGATCATGGTGGACATGATCTTTGCAGCTCGACAGCTCCAGGAGAAATGTCAGGAGCAGAATCATGAACTATACACCACCTTTGTGGATCTCACCAAGGCTTTCGACACAGTTAGTCGTGAAGGATTATGGCGCATTATGTCGAAGTTTGGGTGCCCTGACAGATTTATTCTGATGGTACGGCAATTCCGTGATGGCATGGCGGCTCATGTTCTGAGTAATGGTGGAGCCTCATAGGCCTTCCCAGTCACTAACGGCGTTAAGCAAGGCTGCATGCTGACACCAACCCTGTTCAGCATGATGTTTTCAGCCATGCTGTCAGACGCCTTTCAGAACAGCTCAGTGGGAGTTAATCTGAGGTACAGAACTGATGGGAAATTGTTCAACCTGCGAAGACTTCAGGCTGTCACCAAGGTAAAGGAGACTGTGCTACGAAATGTCCTCTTTGCTAATGACTGCACTCTTAATGCAGGATCGGAGCAGGAAATGCAAGCCAGCATGGACAAATTCGCAGCCGCTTGTGACAACTTTGGCCTCTTCATCAACATGAAGAAAACTGAAGTGATGTACCAGCCAGTTCCAAAAGCCCAATATTAAGAGCCTACCATCACAATAAAGGGACAAAAGCTGCAAGCAGTGGACCAATTTACATATCTTGGTAGTACCCTCTCCCGTGCAGTGACATTTGACAACGAGGTCAACTGTAGAATTGCCAAGGCAAGTTCTGCATTTGGCAGATTGCGGACTAACATGTGGGACCGCTGTGGAATAAGCCTTGCTACTAAGCTTAAAGTTTACCAGCCAGCAGTGCTAACTACCCTGATGTATGCTAGTGAGACCTGGACAGTGTACAGGAGGCATGTTAGGCAACTGAACTACTTCCACATGACTTGCTTTCATAGAATTCTGGGGATCTGATGGCAGGATAAGATACCAGACACAGATGTCCTCTCCAGAGTAGGCTTATCATCAATTTACACTCTGTTGATGAAAGCCCAGATGCACTGGGCAGGCCATGTTGTAAGGATGCCAGATCATCGCATCCCTAACAGCTCTTCTATGGTGAGCTGTCTCAAGGAAAACGATCACACAGGGGACAAAAGAAGCGATACAAAGACAAGTCCCTGGATATTAACACCATCTCTTGGGAACTTCTGGTGCATGATCGACCGACATGGCGCACCTTGGTGTACCAGGGTTGCCAGACATATGAACACAGAAGGACAATCTTGGCATAAGAGAAGTGAGCACTCCGCAAAGCCAGAGCTGCAAATGCTGAAGTAATAGTGTCTACATTTCTTTGTTCAGTATGTGGTAGAACATTCCATGCTAACATCAGTCTTATAAGCCACCTATGGACACATCGTTGATGGCCTATAATCTACAAGATGTCAAGGTCCTCATCGAAATCGGGATGAATGAACAACATTTTACTTACATGTTCTGTCAGTTTCAACTTGAACTTGATCATAAAACTCATCATCTTTTTTTTTCTACATTGGTGGTGAGAACACAAACTAGAATGATCATCATATTAAAGGGTTGTACATAAATTCTAGCTGATATTATTTCATCATTGATTGCACTGTAGCCAAGTCCTATTCTTGCAGCATCCTTCTGTACTATAAAAGCAATGCTGTTTCTTCTTTCTTTTTCATGTCTGGAGTAATAACCAATGTGATCTTCTGAATAAAAGTGTCCAATCCTGGCCAATCTTACTTTGCTAGGATATCTAAGATATCAATTTATAGCTTTTTCAGTTAATCTTTCATCATGTTGAGCTTTCCTGTGTTCATGCTTCTTATGTTCCATGCTCCTACTATAATTCAGTTTTTGCAGCTTTGGATTTTCTTTTTTATATAACAACTTTAGCAACAGGACTATCTGCTTTAATCTATCTGTGTCATAAACACCATTTATATTCTGAAAGATCCTCAACAATTTCTCAGTAGCATGATGAGTGGTATCTGACTTTGAGGGGCCCATCATCTGGCACTATATGATCTATCCTTTGATATTTTCTATCCCTGTGGTTTTCTTGGTACAAATATAGGAGTGGTTTACCATTGCCTTCTCCCACGCAGAGTGAATTTATGCCTTTACTATTGTTACTAAAGTCAATATCTACCTACTTCCTATATAAGTATTGATCAATATAGGTTCCTGCTTGCTTTACCTAGGCAGCTTGGGTGACCCTGTTGGGAATATAGACTCTAAATTCTTGATAATCTTTGCTCATCTGTCCAAGAACACCCCCCCCCATCAGCCACAGTGTGACAGCATAGCAGGACATGCTGGGAGAAGGTAAAAAGCATACAGTAGAATATCTTTTGATGTGAAGCTATACAATGCATTATTTCAACCAATGTTAGACTAAGCTGGATATTTTAAAAAAATAAACATTTTCTTCTTATAAAACTAATTTTGTATTCCTATAATGCATTTGTATATTCTCAATCAATGTATCTGAAGTAATTCACAGATCTCAGTAATAGGCACGAAGCTAGCAGAGCCACAGCAATGGCTGTGACATTCAGTTTTCAGCACAAAGCATTCATTCAGCTTGAGGTCTCCATGTTGGAAGGAAAGGGGATCATAAAGCCTACTTTTCTCTCATTATTGAAATTAATGTTCATTCATTGCATGCACCAAATATAGCATTCAAACATGCATGGTGCATGAGCAACAAAATGGAAAATTAATGAGATCTTTTCTAAAGCATGAATCCCAATTAGGGTGGTTAAAACATATATTAAAAAAGCAAAAATGTGTGCATTCATAGATTTATTTTCATGGGTGGGAAGGAAAGCCTATCTGAAATATTAGCACAAGCATCACTTGCCAGTAGACACTGTTTTTTGTTTTAATTCACTCTTCCAATTTCATTATTTTAAATACAAAAGAAATCTAGCAGGAACAAACTGACACTTGAGCATGAGGTGTTGAAAAGGACCAAAAATGAATAGCAAAATGAGTAGCATTAAAATAGAAAAGTAACAAATCACTTAAAATTCTTGAAAGGAGAAAAGATAAAAGATTGCAATGTGTGAATTCATTTGCTTAAGAAGAAATCCCATGAACATCTATTAATTCATTTATCTCTCTGTATACTACCAACACTCTCATTATCATGACTTTTAACTGAATGAAAAGGGGGAAAAACTTTGAACCAAGACTCCTCAAGTGGGCTAATTTACAGAATGTGTCTAAAATTTGAGACCCAGGAGTCCTGACGGAATAAAATTTGGAACAGTTGTGGCTGTTTCAGATGCACTGATGGGTTGCTGCTGTGATCTTCATTTTCAAAGTTCTATGACAATCTCCCAGCTAATTTTGAAATCCCTTACTCTCTCTGCCACCCAGCAACAGTTTCTTACCTGTCTACTGGGAAGAGAAGGAATGGGGAGGGAGGGAAGGGAGGGAGGGAGGGAGGCATGCAGGGAGGGAGTATTTCGGTTGCTCCTTGCCAGCTTCCCACAAAGAAACTCAATGGGGAAGCCAGCAGAAAATTGGAAGTTGCTTCTGCTCCATCTGCTTTTTTGCCCACCAGTGGTCATTCTGTTTCTCTATTTAGGTAAGGAAATATCTCTGAAACAGTGACCAAAATGATCGCTGGGTTATCTAGTTTATTTAGAAAATGTTTATTCTTCCTATTCTTCTATGTGTCTTACCACATGTGGGATAAAACATGAATAAAATCATAACATCCATTCATAAAACAAATAAAAAATGGTTATCCTTGACTTATGACCACAATTAGGACTAGAACTTTCATTGCTAAGCAAGATGGTAGTTAAGTGAGCCACACCTAATTTTACAACATTTTGCCATGGTTGTTAAGTGAATCACTGCAGTTTTTAAGCAGTGAATCACCTGGTTGTTAAGTAAATCTGATTTCCCTCATTATCAGAAGCTGGCCAGGAAGATCACATGTGAGGAATATGTGACATTAGGGTTCTCTGCAGCTGTTGTAAGTACAAACACCTGAATTTTGATCCTGGAGATGTTGTGACAGTCATCTATGCAAGGACAGGTTGTAAGTCATTTTTTTTTCAGTGCTGTTGTAACTTAGAATCATTGGTAAATGAATGGTTGTAAGCTGAGGACTGTCTCTAATAAAGATTGTTAAGTAAAGTTATAACTGCAAAGAGAGGGGCTACAATTGAGAAAGTAAATTTCTGGATCCCCTCCATTTCTTTTAGGTGGGTGCTCAGACCATCCTCTCTACATTAAATCATCCTCTCTACATTACATTTTAGGTGGGTGCTCAGACCATCCTCTCTATATTTGGGAAGATTCTACATGCAACAATAGACCAGAGAAACCAAGGTTATATAAAAAAATTATACAACGATCATCAACACCTGATGATCACCAGCACCAGAAACCTACTAGCAACTAGTGCAGGTTCCAGAAATGGATATTCATCTGTAAATGGGGTAACATAGCAAGTAGAACATTGCATGCTGTGCCCCCTGCCACAGAGCAATTTAACTAAGAGATGTCAATTGCATGAGATATGGTCATCTTTACCTGCTGTTTCTCAAAAAGGATTCAACTGGTGTACCTCTTGAAACTGGCCCAAGACTCTCCTGGCTACAGCATTTACCTGTTGTTTCAGTAGGATTTATGAATTCAGAGAAAAATCTAGATCTGTATACCACTTCCTTCAGGGAAATGCTACCCTATCAAGAATGACATATGGAACATCCATAATACCATAAGACTTCTGAACTAACAGCAGCTTCATCTTGCTAGGATTCAATCACAGCCTATTTCACACATCCTGTACCTCACAGTTTCCAGTAATCAGGATGTTTATCACATCACCTAGACCAGGGGTAGGCAACCTTGGCTCTTTTATGACTTGTGGACTTCAACTCCCAGAATTCCTGATCCAGCTGGTTACCTACCCCTGACCAAGACAGACTAAAGTTGAGATATAAAGATATAAACCATCAAACAAGCTTTGCAGGCAGTTCATAAGATCCATCTAAATAAGACTGCTGCCCACATTCCACCTATGCTATTAGTGCAGGGAAATATTGATGCTTCGCTGTCCTTACTGCCATGGTGTAGTCCCAAATGTGGGCTAGTACTCATATCCAGTAATTATTATTCTTATCTTTCATTAATTTCAGTTGACACAACTCCCTTTACATTTTATTTTCTGAAGAAGAAGGTGGATTCAGCATCCAGAGAGAGGCTGCAACCCTATCAAGTATCTGAATTCCAGAGATCCAAATGCTTGATAAACATGTCCATTGGATTTCAGAGAAACTCCCAAATACTTGTTAGAAACCCAGAGGATGCATAAAATGCCTGGACAGTTTAATAGGTCTCTCACTTTTATGTCATTAGTGGTGAACTAAATTTGCATGGAGATCAGATGGTGACAATATAATTTATTTGTAGGTAAAACTGTTTGGAACTGAAGTGTACATCTGTTATAGATTTCCAGTTTGTCCTGTCTCTATTTACTCTAATCTAATTTCTCTGTTCAATTGTTTTGATTACACTTATAACAAACATAAAGGGAGGAAAAGTTAGCATACACCTGATTCCTTCCTCCCTCCTTCTTCTGATTAGTTTTTTTTTATTATTATATAGGAAGAATTTTACAGTGGGGATCCTTCTGTAGCCAAACTTGACTCGTATAACTAATTGAACCATGTGGTGGCTTGGTGTGATACATGAAATTTGTTATTATGACTTTGTGTGATGTGTAGAACTTGTTGGTGAAATAGATAATATATTAACATCTGGTCAATAATAATTTCCCCCTTTTTTCTTCTTCTCTCTGAATCAGCAAGTACTATATGCCAATTATATTTGATAGACTTACAGAATTATAGAATTAACATGAATTGACACTTCAATTTATTATGGTGAAAATTGCTGTAATACGATACAGATGATTTTTCAAAAGTTGTCTTATTAGAAACTAATTCCAAAAACAGTAAGGTGAGACGTGATCCATCCTTTCCATTATTTTTAAAGCCACAGTAGTCTCTATGTTCTGAAAACACAAAACACCAAAAATATTTAATCCTCTTTTCTCTAGTTCTTGGTTTAAAACAATGTTAATTAAATAAAAGGATTCTCTGATTTGATGCTGATTCTCTTTGAAAAGGGAACCTCTTTGAAGAGCCAAAAGGCTGTAGCTCTTTTTCCTTTTCTTGCTTAGCCTAATTTAATTTTAAAAAGTATATTTTACTATAACTGCATACTAATAAAAACATGAGGCGTCATAGCTTTAAATATCTCATTAATTTTCTATATACTCCAAGCCTACAATATTTAAAATAGAGATATGCAGATTCTATTCCATTCTCAAACCTCATTCCAATTTTCTTGCTATTCACATCAAAGCAGTCCTGAAAGGAAGACACCAGAGAATTACATTCTTGTGTTGAAAAATTAATACATTGTTGACATTGCCCCATTTTTCTGACTTACGAATTTTTCAAGCTTTTCTACTTTCAAGACAAATCCATGCTTTAATTTGTTTGGATTATTGTCCCTTGAAAGATTAAAGAGGAAAGTCTATTGCTTCTGTGGAAGATTGATATGGCACAAAATAAAAGGAGAAAATTTTCACAATGCCAACATCTAAACTAGTTTAGTTCCAAATGGTTGCTTTAACAGGAAAGCAAGCGTGAGCTGATGGAATTAAAATCTCATTTCCATTATGATAGTTAACAAAGCTAGATCTCTTCACCATTTGAGTAATTCTGAGCCAGATGATGCAACAGCCAATCCAGTGCATTTGCATTATTTCTTTTTGCTATTTTTTTGCTTTGACTTCTAAGAAAGCTTTGTTGTTATTGTTGTTGTTTCTTTCTTTCTTTCTTTTGCACTCTGGCACAGTGAATGTTCCTGTGTAGATAAGTGGAAATTTTTTTCTTGCAGTTCAATAGTGAGAGCAAGTGGTAGTTTTATATTTTGCCAATATAAAATTATTTTAAAATAGCAGTGCTTGGATTGATGCATTCGTACCTTCAAGATTGGATAATTAGCAATAAAGATTTTGGAATGTTGTCATCAGTGTCCCTTTTGGATTCACCAATTTCTTCCAATGCTAGTCCCTTCAACTGCTTGAAAGTTACATTTAAAACCAGAAAAGGGGTAAATTGTATCGGAAGACTATTGTGCACCACTGGCTAAATGTGAGCTTGAAATATTTGCATTATTCCAAATACTGTGCTAATTGTGTGAGCCACAACTAACCATCTGTAATAACAGCAATGGCAAAATATCTGTAAAGACAAAAAGACATTGGTAGAATTTTACCACCTTCACTGCCCACCAACTATATAAACTGGGAAAAGTCTTCCAGGTATTATTATTATTATTTATGTAGCTCACAGGAGTTGGTTGTGAAGGTCTACCTTAGTTGATTATATACATGACCTGAAATCAACTAAGCAGCTGGAGCAGCAGGAAATGTCCACAAAGTTCCAGGATGTCTCCATTCTTTCCTTTTATCTTGAAACAAGCCCTATCTGTATCATTGGCAGAAATTTGGTCTTGGAGTCATGGATCAACCTATTCATGTCATGGATCAATCTACTCGTGTCCCCTTCAGGCTTTGCTCAGCTTTGTGGCTTTCCCTGAATCTCCTTAGTTACTATCATTGCTTTCTTGTGTCTATTTGGCACCTGTCTTAAACTGAAAGTATCTCTTTCCAAAATTAATTTTTACAATGTCTTTTAAATAAGATTTATTAAAATGTTCGATAATCGATGGGCTACAAAAAATTCCATCTGTTAAACTAATAGATCACAATTAGGGTAAAGCCTTTCTTTTCCTCATCACTAGCCTTCCTTTGATCCAGCAAGAATGAATCCTCTTGTTAGTGGAAAATAGTAGTTTTTATTTTCAATAATTCCTTTTCTTGCTTTTTTTGTTTCAGGTGCTAAAATATTGAATATGTTAATAGGAAGATCAAAATGTTTGGAGAAATGGTGGTTTTAAAAATAAATAAAAGATAATACTAAAAACATAAACATGGAAGTTCAGAAGAAATCAGAATTTAGAACTGTCTTTAAAGTTGTGAAAAAGGTATAGTATTTGGGGGTGACTTACTGAGGAAAATTCTAAGCTTTACAAAAATAATTATGATAAATTATGGAAGGAGATAAAACTGGATTTAAATGGCAAAAATTAGGTTTGTCATTAATGGGAAGAATGTTAGTAATTAAAATGAATGTACTACCTTATTTTTATTTCTGACTATACCGCTATTGATTAGAAATTCCACTTTCAAACAGTGACAAAAATATATGCCTAAATTTATTTGACAAAATAAAAAAAACATCCCACTCATTTATTCAGGGAAAGATACCACAATTTTGACTGGTGGTGTCAAGGAACATGGCTTTTTCTTCCCCTGCTTTGTGGAACATCTTGCCCTCAGAGGTGAGGAAAGACCCCAACCTTTCGGCCTTCTGGAAAAGGGTCTTAACTTGGCTGTGTTGCCTTGCGTGGGGGACATAGAGGCCCATACAGCCATGGGACTGGTTGGTCCCATGAGAACTGCCATCCCCACACCTGGATTAACAACCCTTAGTCCTCCCCCTTTTTTAAAAAAAATACTCTTAAATTGTTCAGTTTCTAATGTTTTATTGTATTGATTAAATTGTACATTGCCCAGAACCCTCCTGTCAGTAAGATGGACAGTTTATTTATCAAATAAATAAGTAAGTGAGTACAGTAGCTTTACATATTCTGAGCTATTGGCAGCCAGCTTTGTTCTAGTTCTTCCATAAGGATGATTCCCAGATGTTGATTTTTCTCTGTCTCTTAAAACCTCTGATTTCTTGTCATCCATTTGCATTTTCCTATATTTCAGTGATTTCAGAAACTAATGTCTTGATGCATTCATATTGTAAGTGGAACATTTTTTTCCAGCTGGAAGGACTGTGTACTAACACCCTAACTGCCAACTCCTAGCTAATTCTTTCCTCAGCACAGCTAGGCAACAAGCCATTAAAATACAATTTTGCTGGCATACTATTCTCACAGGATTTGTTACATGCAATGATCTCAGATGGCCTGGGATATTGCACTCTGTAGCTATTAGGATAAATGTTTTTCAAACAGTTTTTTTTAGTACACAAACATATCTGGATAAAAGTATGCTGTATATGTATTATAAGCATATTAACAGGTTTTTGAAAGCATGCAGACAGCTATTTTATTAATTTGCAAACTGCTGGAAGTTCTGAGGCAGTGAACACAGCAGTTGGCCAGTTTGAAACAGAAAGAGTAAACATGAAATGCCTGGCCTTCTCTGCATTCACAATTGGCTACCTTAGACTCAATGGTGATTGGTGAAAATGCAGTTTGCAATCTCCTGACTTTGCAAATGTGCATGTTTGTGTGTGTGCATGTGTGTATTTAATACTATGCTGACAATGTTTGAGACCTGCCCATGGTCAGTTTGGAGAGGCAGCAGATTGGCATTTATTTATTTAGCTGAAAGGCCACTCTCTTTCTAAAGACCCTGAGCTGCTTAAAATGAACAACATAAAATCAGAATGTAGATCAAAGATCAAAAGTATAGCCAATACAACAAAAAGAATTATGTGTTTATGAACAACATAATTATGAATTATGAACAACATAAAATCAGAATGTAGATCAAAGATCAAAAGTATAGCCAATACAACAAAAAGAATTATGTGTTCCTCAGCAATAAATTGCCTGTCTGAAAAGCCATGCTTTCAGAGTTCTTTGAAAATATAACTGGAAGGGTGTAGTTCAAAAATCAGGAGGTAAGCTATTTCAGAGCAGGGGACCATCACTGAGAAAATAGGAGCAGAAGTTTCTATCATATGACATTTTCCCTAGGTGTATCTTAAGCTATTTAGCTCCCATGGTTCTGACTATTGCCTGGCAAGGCTGGGGAAAAAAATACTTTTTTTTTTAACTATACAGTATATGTTGTCCACCTGTTTCTTCTATTTTTAATATAGAAAACACATGTTCCAGTCAAGGGGAAGTCTAACAATGTAGTTCCATTAATATCTGTTCAAAAGCAAGCACCATGAATTTGAAGTCTGCTTGCTTCAAATAACTGTGTTTAGAATATATTTTCTAATTTGTTTTTAAAGTGAGCATCAGAAGCGCGCGCGCACGCACACACACACAAACACAAACACACATACACACAGAGTTCTAAACCCCTAAAGTTATTTTATAGTATTTCATTAAGAATATAAGGTTTAAAAGAATTGCATATGCCTATTCTAATATCACTATTATAATGATGATAATCGTGTTTGGAAATATATCTGCTTTATTTTAAGAGCTAAATGAAACAAGTCTAAGTAATATGCTTTTTTAATCAGATTCATAGTTAGGAATGTTTAATATTTATCTGCAAAATTTCAGTGCAGTCAGTTTAGGGCTGGTGTTTTGGGTATTAAAATTGATTAAATTGCTTTGACAGATTTACTTCTACTTGGAGATTCTTACTGTTTCTGTTCTGCAGTAATCAATCCCCAGCATGAAAGATTGCTGGCTGGCAAGAAGGTGTAGAGGGAGTGAATTTGCATGATGCCAAAAATCATCGAAGAAACATGAAGCACATTGTAGTCTTCTTGGTTCTCATTTTTATTTATTTATTTATGAAGGGAAACAGCTAGCCTTGCTTTAAAAAAAATCAATGGAATTACTTCTGGCTAACTCGGAAGTCTCAAACCAAATGAGAGATTAAGAAGGACAAGACATGTAAGTTGTCAACATTTGCCCATTTGCCTTTTGAGAAAGTTAGCAGAGTTTATGAGCTTTTTCATTAAAATATTGGTCATGTCTAGCATCACCAGACACATAGTTATAGAAATGGGAAACATATGTAGGTAGCTTTATGCTTGCATAAAGTGGTTTAGTTATAGAGAAGCAGGCATACACAATATTTCATATTTTGGTTTTGGTTTTACATTGGTTTCCCCATGGATCCAGAAATTATTTTCATATGAACGTACACCAAGACTTCAGTATAATCCCTATGTAGGAATTATTCACTAATACAAAATGTTAGGAATGGGCTATAACTAGGCTTAACAGTGTAAGAATCAAGCTGCTAAATTGATTAATATAAACCCTAAGATTGTAATGATCATTACAGTTATTATTATATTGAATCCAATAGTCTACTTCTCCAAATGGAAACAGTTTGTAATTGTAGAACCAGAGAAGGAAATATATCCTTTGCCTCCTACAGCTTGACCACACTTTTAACATCTGCTTTTGATTGTCCTCAACTCTTCTAACACAGGCCTGTAGCAGGAAGCAGAGTGAGAGAATTTCTTGGCTCCCCTCCTGTAATTTATAATATGTACTGTTTCCGTTCTAATAATTAAATATAAAACCTGGTTAGATTCAGGAAAATCAAGTGAAAGATACAACAAATTCAAGTTGTAGCAGAGGATTACAGCAATTCAGGCCTCACAGGTGCATTTTAAATAAGCTTTTAATGGCTTATTTATATACCCACATGGGCAATTGTAAATATTGTGGAAATCCTGAAATATAGCAGCGGCAACAACTTTCAGTCCTTTCTGAGAATCTTCATGAGTTTTCTTTCTTGGACTAGGGAGTTCCAAATTATATTTGAAAGTTCCAATATTTTGACAAATATTCCATCAAGGTTGGTTAAAGGCTTGAATCAAATAATAAACTATCCACCCTTCCTTTTTTCATATATAGTAGTTGACCCAAGTCATAGCCTAGTCTTCAGTCTTAAAAAATAGAACTATTTCTTTCCCAGTAAGGCAATATAAGGGAGACAAGGTAGTCTGAGAAACATCATTGATCTCTCTCCCAGCATTTTGGTGTTAGCCACTAGAATCAAAGTTTCTATCATTTTTATTTGGGAACAAACAGCAGTATTAATAATAAAAAAGCCTCTCTTAAATATTATTTATAAATTATTTCCCTAGCAAGCCAAACTTTCTGTAAACACATTATCAGAACCACAATTGGTCACTGTCTGAAGCATCATCCCAGAATCTTATGTATCATCAGAAGAATAACACAACCTAACTAACTGCTACTCTGTAAGATTGACACCTAATCTTAAGCAGACAAAATACATTGCTGTTCAGTGCACAAAAGTTTTGCTTTGCCTTTTTGCAGGACAAACAAGATATCCCTGAATGTAACATTTGCTGAAATGTTATCTGAACTCCACCTCCATAGCAGGCATCTAAGTATTATTTTCCTTCTTCAGAATAAAATTATAAACAAATTTCAATTTATTTACATGGATTTATATGGATATGCAGGCCAAGCATATATTATAAAAGGATGCAACCACAAGGTATCGCACATCTGTTCAGCCTTCTTCTCCAAATCCTTATTGCTTAGATGAGCCATCCCTTCTAGTTGTATAGAAGAGATGAGCTGAACTGTGACATTTCTCATAGATTGTCATGCAAATTATGCTTGCTGAAAAATCTTATAGTTTAAAACTGTTAAATCAGCAAGACCTTTGTTTTCAACTTGGAAGAACTGCCATAGCTGGATTGAAAAAATCCAGATGACCTCCAATTAGTGGCAAAATGACACTTAAAACGTCCAAGTAGCTATCCAGAATTTTGTAGTCAGAGATGATACAGTAATGCTGGATAGTGTGTACTATTTAGAACAAACTATAACTATCACAATCTGGACTTGCAATTTGTTCAGTAAGCCAAGTCATTGGTAAGTGAAACTATGACTGTGCTAATAGTATTACTTCAGTTTTCCTTTCCTTTATAGACCTTATAGACCACGGTTGTCAAACCCGCCACGTCACATGATGTGTCACGACATATCGTGACTCTTTTTGCATCACCAGCAATAGGGTGGGCGTGGCTTTGGAATGATGAAACCGGCCCATGGGCTGACAGTTTGACACCTCTCTATAAACCTTATAGTCTATAATGACAAATGTAAGGTTACAAAATGATTTTTTCCTCATTGTAGTAATTACCAATGGATGGTAATGAGGCAGTTGTTAAATAAGGACTATTTATGTATGATCTAGCATTTGACTATCAGAACACAAGACTTAAGTGCCTATCTTTGTTTAGCAGTGACTTATTTTGTTTGATATGTGAAGTCCAAAGTGATTTTGACACCAGATGTGGAATCACATGGTATTTGGAACCATAACCCATTTGACCACATTTTTATATATGATGTATGCATCCAGTCTTCTTAGTTTGTTTTAGAACATTTCTCAAAATGACTTTGGGAAGCATACAGCAAAAAAATATCAACATAAATTCTATCATCAGAATTGCCGACTTCCGGTTCTGGATCACGGCGTGTGCACCTCTGCGAAGAGGCTTCTCTCTTTGCTGGCTGCTTTCCCTCTGCCGGTAGACCCTTAATCGGGTCAAAAAGTAATCCTGGAGGGATGACTATTGTTGAGGAGGTCCTCGTTGAGTATGGAAGGGTGGCAGCTCCTTCCGCGGTTCAAGATTGCTCCTTAGGGCCGACAGAGAAAAGATTGGCCAGTAAAATGGCCGATCTCTTTGCTGATGTAACTAGAAGTCAGAAGAACATCTAAGTGCAAAGAACCATTGTGGTTGATCCGGGTGAGACTTTTTATCCTCCTCTCTTAGCCTTTTTCTCTTTTTTGTTTCCTGTAAAAAGCATTTTTGGAACTATTTCCCTGCTTTAAGAGAGCGGCGTTTGTTAGTGCGGGAAGAGAAGCTTTGAAATGGAATGAAAATTAATTTCAATTGACTAATTTTTATTTCTGTTTACTTTGGGGTCTTGAAACAATTTTTATTATTGAATTTTATTACTGGATTTAGTTTATATGTGAAGAACATTATTTTTTTCTGATTTTGACAATGTCATTTTTGGTGTCTGGGAAGAGATTTTATAGTCTACTGAGGACACCCTGTGGAGAAATGTAAAATTGCAACTGTCTTTTTTTCTCTGTCTAATGCTGAGATTGGCTTTGACCTTCAGATCATCATAAAAGGGAAAAGACAAAGAAATTTAACAGCTGTTAAATTTGTGGGGGTGGACACTGATTAAATGTTATTAAATACAGCCTCCACTAAAAGATAACAGGACTGTTTCTAGTTACTGTTGAAATAGAGAAACACTATTCACAACTCAATTGTAAACTTATATTGGAAAAAATTTATGATGCTACTGAGCAAATATGTATGCAAATAAAAGAGAGTACCACAGAAATAAAAAACAGAAACTCTACTTCAAATTTACAAACCGACCTTCAGATTTCATCTGACTATTCTACAGACCAAAAAAACAACAGAAGAGGAATTAATCAGCATTAAAGAAGATTCTATCTCTACCTATTGAGATTCCTGATGACCAAAAAATGACTGTAATTAAACCATCCACAACTTTAAAATTAACAGAAATGGGCATGCAAATACAACTGATTAAGAACTACAGCAATTTTGATAACCAATTACTAACCACAAAACTGGACATAATTGAATGTTTTACTCAGCAGATTCAAATGTCAAGATTGAACTTTTAAAACAACAAGGGATTATCTACAAAGGAGTCAGGCCTCTAAAACAGGAGGGGACGCTCTTTCTTGACTCAAATGTTACCACAAGGAATAAAGAAAGACTTATTTTTTGATATAGAGGCTTTGTTATGGAAACCTGCTTGGCACAAAAAGAAAGCTAGAATAAGATTTAAGAGTGTGACCTAAAACTGTACACAATGGGTTTAAAAGGCTTTTTAGATACAGATTGATTTAAGGTTTAAGACTGCTAAATAAGATGTTAGAGATCCTGATTGAACAAAGATTAATTAAATATGTGAACTTAGTGAGAAGATGTTTTTTCTTTTTTTGTATTAATATGTTTGCTGTGGATATAACAATTATTTGGATCAGATTTAAATTTTATTGAATGGGTTGAAAGAGTTTTACATAGATATTGATTGATTGATAGATAGATTATAGATTTAAAATAGAGTAGAAATGTATTTTTGGAGTAATATTTTTGTTTTTAGGAAGGATAGTTATTTTGTAATGGAAGGAGAATAAGATGGATCTTTGATAAAAGAAGTAATGATATCAATAAATGAGTCACTGATTATGTTAAGGAAAAAGGGAAAGGAGAGACACCTGAAGTGTTAACAATATGTTTATCTAAACTAAATTGGAATATGGTAATTGTAAATAGTAAAGCTCAATACAGGATCTGGATTTATATAGATGAAATGTTATTGATGGTTTTTTTGATTGATTGAACTTTATTGAAAAAATACATTAATTTGAATATGTTATATTATTTGAGGGAATAGAGAGGGAGTTTTTAATGATTTAACCTGAATTACATATGTATGATTTTGCTTTTGGATAATTGATTACCCTGTCACCACATTGTTTCTCAAGCACCTGGCTGTAAAAAGAAAAAAATCAATAAAACTTGTTTTAAAAAAAAGAATTGCCGAAGCCAATCACACCTCTCCATTAAAATAGCTTCAGTCAACACTGAAGAGTCAAATACCTGCCGAAAAACAAGTATCTTTGGTCTTTGAAATGTCCAGAGCATAGTGACCACTTCTGGGAACAGGATATTCCATAACAGGAGCAACCACATAGAAAGCCTTCTGGCCTCCAACTTGCTCAGCTCTCTCAGAGTCAGGAGGTTAAGTTCTGTCTAGATGAGTTCACTTGATGGATGCAATTATTTTGGATAAAGAAGTCACTAATGATTTATTTAGCTATGAACATTGATTTATATAGCTGTTCATCTAACAAATGGGATTTTCAGTGACTGACAAGGTTTAAAAATACAATATGAATACAATACACATAAAATTATATGTATATTGGTGTATATATATACATACACACTTAACAATACAAGCTCAACAAGATACTATATTTGTGCGTGTGTATGTGTATGATAGCCAAAATACAATTCAAATTAAATGAAATAAACATTATACATGCACACTTCCCAGCCAACTAAAAAAAGGGCTTCCGAAATTGCTATTTACCAGCAGCATGGGCTTAATTACTATCTTGGTCCCCATACCTGGGAAAACAGGCAGGTCTGAGGACTTTCCAAAACATGAATTCTCCTATCTGACACCCTTCCACAGGTAAATGTGCTATGTAACTTAGGCTTTTTCATGTGGCTCATTATTTAGGCCAGAAAGAGAAAAGGAGCAGGCTTGCAACCATATACGAATATAATCAAAAGAAGACAAGAGAGGCAGATTGTTGTGGTGTTGAACTAGGGTTCCTGTATGGACAAAGATGTTGAACTTGCAAGAAAATAGCACATGGATAATATTTGTAAGATTCTGGCAGGCAAGTAAGAGGTAGTTTTGTTATTTTCAGCAGCAACCTTCCTGTTGAGAATTACAGTTAAGTTTTCTGACAAGAGATAACTTTCCAGAATGATTTATAGAAGAAGATAATTAGTTGCCTCCACCATGCTTTATTAAGTGGAACATTTTTCAATTTTTGACGTTTTGAAGGTTGCATTAATGCTACATATTAATTCCAGAAAAGATCCTTGGAGAGAGATTGTAGGTGCTTCCTGCTTGGAGGCAAGCCCTTCTCCTTTTTTCCCTTCTTCCTTGTGCTATGAATATTAACCTTCAGATTTATAGAAAATGGAGAAAAAATGGAAACTAACCTCTTTAAGGAGACTGTTATTTTGCCCAGTCAAGAACAAGGTCAGATCCAGCATTCAGATTCCTTTGTTTAAAGGTATGCTAGTCTGCTTAATGGAGTCTGATGCTCTGAATGAGTTTATTATTTTTGCCAGAAATTGCCTCTGACAATTATGAAGATTAACATCTTCATAAAAAATTCCATTGGTATATGTTTTATACCATCTCAAGTTATTTGAGCCACAGATACCACCCATTATGGATCTCTGCCCAGTCTCATTATAGCATCTTATGAGGAACTGATGCTTGAGGTGCTGTTCATGATTTTATCAGTGCTAATTACTTTATTCCATCCATATGTCCAGTAATTTTTTGGGCATTAAACCACCTAAAGCTCAAAACTATGATTTAATTCCCTTTCTTGCCTCTTATTTTAAATAAAATTCCCTTTTAAATTATAGGTTGCTGCTGTTGTTGCAATTTCTCAAATAGAGACAGGGATGTTATTCTTTGTGTGTGTGTGTGTGTGTGTGTTATTCTTTGTATGTGTTTTTTGTGTGTGTATGTGTGTGTATATATATATATATGTTTTCATAGATTTTCGTACACCAAGACATATATACATATATACAGAACACAGCCAAGCTCCCACCCAATCAGTTCATACCCCCACTGGCAGTTAAAAGGAAGAAACAGCTAAGACCACACATTGCTGCTCAAAGCACGAAGCTGAAAACACCAGCCTGAAGATGACGAATGGGACTTCATCGAAACGTCGCCAAGACACTTCCAATTTTACGCAGGGAGAAAACCCGAACAACCAAAGACCTACATATATATATATATATATATATATATATATATATATATATATATATATATATATATATTTGTGTGTGTGTGTTTTCTGAGGTTTTCGCGGGTGTTTGTATGTAGCTCTTTGGTTATTCGGGGTTTCTCCCGCTCCTAGAAGCACGAAGCCGAAAACACCAGCCTGAAGATGACGAATGAGACTTTGTCGAAACATTGCCAAGACACTTCCAATTTGATGCGGGAGAAAACCTGAATAACCAAAGACACACACACACACACACATATATATCAAAATTACTAAGTGAAGGTAGAGAGTTACAATTTTACTTTTTTTGTTGTTACTATTATTGTTTTTATTGTTGTTACCAATCTATGGGTGAGTATATATTCAGACTGTGAAATCTCTATCAGATCTCTCACAAACTGGGGTTAAATGCAAGAGCTTGGATGAAGCATTTCCTTCCTCATTAAAAATGTTTTTTAGAAATGGGAAAGTTCTTCCTTACCCATAATCATAGCAGGCAAACCCAGAGGGAGAGAGGTTTTTTTTTTTTTGCATATATTGACTATTTGCTGGTATGTATATCACTGGTGACTGCATCTATTTTGTATTCATGCACATGAAAGAGCCATGGTGGTGCAGTGGTTAGAAAGGGGTGATGTCTTACCTGAACGCCTTTTCTCAGCATGATGATGGAGAATCCACGGATGGGTTGTCTTAATCTATCTGCTCCAATTAGTCTAAGTCTGAAATTTAGTACCACCCCCTCTGTGCCAACTGCACCCCAGTTTTAGGCTAAGGTGATACTCAGACTTTAGTCCGACGCGTCTGAACAATATGGGAACCAGGCCAATGACCTAATGAGAGGGAGTGGATTCTCCATCATCATGCTGAGAAAAGGCGTTCAGGTAAGACAACGCCCCTTTCTCCAGCATGATTGGATGGAGAACCCACGGATGGGACATACCAAAGCCCTGTGTCCCTAGGGTGGGGAATTAGATTGGGCCTGGGTCCCATCCAACGTTAATGCATGTTCTAGAACCTTGAGGCCAAATGAAGCCGTAGAAGATGCATATATATCCCTCTTGTAGTGACAGACAAAGGAAGAGGGTGATGCCCATGTTGCTGCTCTACAAATTCCCTCTATGAAGGCCTGAGTAGACCAGGCAGCTGTAGTAGCTGTGCCCTGGTGGAATGGGCCGTGATATGCCTGGGATCTCGCAGTGACTGAGACTGGTATGCCAGAGAAATACAAACTCTAATCCACCTGCGTATTGTGGTTGAAGAAACCTTCTGACCTAGTGATGAAGGGTGATAGGACACAAACAGAGCCTCTGTTCTGTGGAAAGATGAGGTTCTCTGTATATAACAATATAAGCCCTGCGCACATCCAATTTGTTCCACTGAACCTCTATGTCATTAGATGGGTTAGGACAGAAGTCCGGCAAAACTATTTCCTGAGATCTAGGATACAAGGACTTGACCTTAGGCACGAAGGAAGGGCCTAGCCTAAGGGTTACCCTGTCCTTATGGAACGTACACAGGTCCTTCCTCACTGAAGAGTAGCCAGTTCAGATATCCTTCTCGCTGAAGTTACAGCAACAAGAAATTCCACCTTCATCGATAACTGTTTAAACAAACCAGTGTCAATAGTTCAAAGGGTGTGAAACAAGAGCCTATAAACCTGATGAAGATCCCACGAGGGGTATCTATGTACAGTTGATGGTCTGACGTTGTTAGCTCCTTTTAGGAAGGAGCGTATCATAGGGTAATGTGTTAAGGATTCATTGCCACAGGAAATAACTGTGGCAAGTGCTGCTACCTGCCTGCGGATGGTGCTTGTGGAAAGCCCTTTGTCTAGACCATCCCTCAGGAACTCCAAGATAACTGGCATTGAAACCGCCAAAAGGTCAATTTTTCGAACTGAACACCAATTACAGGAGTCTCTCCATGTGGCATCGTATATTCTATTCGTCGAGGGTCGCCTGGATTGCTGAATCATAGCTATGACCCTTGACGAATATGAGTCTCAGCCTAAGGCCTGCCTCTCAAGTGCCAGACGGTTAACTGGAGTCATTGAGGGTCTGGATGGCGTAGTTCCCCCTGAATGTGGGAGATGCGATTTGCTGGTATCCTCCATGGAGATGATGCGGAGAGCTCCATCAGGTCGGCGACCAAGAGCGTCTCGGCCAATGTGGCGCAACCAGGAGGACCTCTGTTCGTTCGTGAAGGATCTTCCTGATCGTGGCAGGAAGAAACGGCAGAGGAGGGAAGGCATAGAGCAGTTCCCTGGGCCAGGGACTGCGGAGCGCATTTGTTCCCTCCGCTGATGGAGGTGGGAACCCGGAAAGGAATCTGGGAAGTTGTGAGTTGGTGGGGGAGGCAAAAGGTCTAAGGTTGGGGAACCAAACCTGTCCACGATCTCTCTGAACACCTTCGGATCCAGCTGCCATTCAGAATGGTCCATGGTTGCTCAGCTCAGTGAGTCCGCCTGCTGGTTGGTCACTCCGGATATGTGCTCCGCCCTGATGGAGGCAAGATTCAGTTCCGCCCAGGACCCCAGCAATTTGGCCTCCTGCATGAGAGGCCTGGACCTTGTCCCCCCTTGTCTCTTGACGTGGGCCTTGGCTGTAATGTTGTCGGTTAAAATCAGGACATGTTGGCCCTGTACTATATCGGTGAATCCCTTTAGGGCATATGTATGGCTCTGAGTTCCAGCCAGTTTATATTGTTCTTTAGGTCCTGTTTGGACCACCGACCTTGACCCAGTGCGTGTGGAGGTGTGCCCCTCACCCAAACAGGCTTGCATCTGTGGTAATGGTAATCCTGTCTGGTTCTAATACTGCTCCCCGTGACAGCGCCGGGGAGTCCCACCATTGAAGGGAGTTCAAGTCTCTGAAATGGAAGGAGAAGCCATGTAATTCTCTGTCATGGAGGCGTGCCCATGGCACAATTTGCACGCAGGACACCGTCTTCCCCAGTAGCTGTGATAGGGAGGCCAATGTGACTACTCTGGCCCTTTGGATCCGACGTACAAGAGTCTGAATAGAGTTCCTTCGGTCCTGAAATAGGTAGACCATACAATTGTCTGTGTCTATAACAGCGCCCAAATGGAGGAGCCGGGTTGTTGTATGACTTTTCTGGAAATTAACAGAAAACCCGTGCTCCTGAAAGACCTTGATGGCTAGGGCGAGGTCTGACTGAGCGTTTCGGAATGATGATGACTGAATTAGTATGTCATCTAAATAGCATTGAATTCTGATTGGAATTTGTCTAAGGTGGGCTGCGAGCACTGCCAGTACCTTGTAAATACCCTCGGTGTCGATGAGAGGCCAAATGGTAGGTTTCTGTACTGGTAGTGGGCATATCTGAATCTGAGGAATTTGCGGTGGTTAGGAAACATGTCTCAGTTAGGTCTATTGAGGTAAGAAAGTCACCTTGCCTGATGCTGGCCAGGATTGATTGAAGTGGTTGCATCTTAAACATCTTATACCTCAAGTAAGGTTTAGACCTTTCAAGTCTAAGATTGCCCTCCAGCCCCCCAAGTCTTAGGGATGACGAAGAGGTTTGAGTAAAACCTTCGTCCTTCTTGGTCTTGTGTACTGGTTCAATTGCTCGTATTTGTAATAAATGAGCTATGGCCTCTGACATAAAGTCAGCCCTGGACCTGCTCGTTGGGATAGGGCAAGAGCGGAATTTGTCAGGTGGTTGAGAACAAAATTCTAGTCTCAAACCTTGCGTGACAGTGTCTAACACCCATGCATCTGTAGTGATGGCTGTCCAAGTGCTGGAATAAGGGGCCAGCCGGCATCTGTAGTGGTGACTGCCCAAGTGCTGGAATAAGGGGCCAGCTGGCTTCCTATGGGAAGTGAGACTGTGAGATCACTTGCCTCGTTTAGAGGAACGGCCCCTCGGCCTTGAAGGGGCCGCTTGGCCTGGATCTGTGGTCTGCTTCTGCATGCTGAACGATCCTGCTGTCGTTCTTGTCTCTGAAAGGAATAGAGGGATGCCTGGGCCCAGTCCCAGGATGGAGCTGGTCGAAAGGCAGCCTCCTGTAACTGCTCTGTGACATGAGTTAACCAGAGTTTTACGTTTGTCCTTACCTTCAGTTAAGTATGGTTCTAGTGCCTTACCAAAGAGATGTCCACCTGTGTAAGGTTTAGAGGCCAGACGCCACTTGGTCTTGGTGTCTGCTCGCCAATTCCTGGGCCAAAGGAGCCTTCATGCTGAGATGTCTGCAGCGATGGTCTGGCAGTGTATCTAGCCATGTGCAGAGAAGTGTCGGCTAGGTACTGGGATGTAGCCACTAACTTACCCAGATTTTGGTGAGCTCTGAGCTGGTCCGGAGGGATCCTGTCCTGGAGCTCACGTAACCCAAGGGCTGAAGCCCTGGCGAAGAAGGCCATGGACGTTGCCGCCTTTGTTGCCCAGGCTGATGCCAGATGGGAACTACGCAATGCGGAGTCAATCTTTTTATCCTCCGCCCTAAGTGCCTCATTTATGTCCCCAGGGATGTTAGCATTGGGAAACAATGAGTTCAAGGCTCATCAATCTCAGGAATCTCCAATAGGGAGGCCAGAGAACGGGCAACATTGAATAATGTTCCCTCTACTGCACCGGGGCTTAAGAAGGATCCTAAGTTCTCCCATTGTTCTTGAACTATATTCAGAAAAAGGGGAGGGCAGGGAATATTGTTCTGCGAGACTGAGGGCTCGGTGTATATGGCGTGGGGACCCTTGGACGTTGTAGGTGGGGTCTCCTGTTCTTGGGGGAGGTTTGCAGTAGTGCAGGCCCTGAGTAGCAGGGAATTAAAGAATGAATGGTCAAAGAGACCGACAGGAGGGGTGGGGTCAGAGGGAGTGATGCCCTCGTCCTCAAACAAAATCAGGCCAGATTGTTCAGCCCCTGTAGATTCCAAATCCGATGAGGGATCCTCCATCAAATCTGGAGATTGTGGATGATACGTGGCCTGGGGGGTGGCTGTGGGGTGTTGGAGGCCATAAACTGAGCCACAGCCTGGGCTATCATGGACTGAAGGAGGTCCGGGTTCAAGGCCTGGTTCTCAGGAGGGCGAAGCCCTGCTGCAGTGGGGGTGAATGTGGCCTGGGGTCCTGGGGTGTCCTGGTTGGTTATGCCCCTCCCTGGGTCCCTCTTGTGGTTAAATCTAATTGGGGAATTCCCCTGGGGAGAGACTAGGCCTCTGGGGCTGAGGCACAATGTGAGGAAAGGGGTTCAAAAATGGACCTTCCCATCGTGCCTGTCAGATCTGGTGAGGCCGCTCTCAGTCTTTGGGACTCCTCCTCCCTCTGTGGCTCCCTGCTTGGCCGGGCTTGCTTGGTGGTGTTCTTTCCACTTGCCTCTGTTTGGCGTTTCCTCTTGGCCGGCTCGCTGATTTTCTCTGCCATGATGAGTTGCTCTGGGCTCAACCTTGGCAAAACGCCCCCCCTCGGCGCTGTGACTCACCAAGGGAGCCTGCAGAGATGATTCAGCCCGTGAGGGGGGTGGGCGGGGAATTAATGGGCACCGCGTCCCTTGGGAGCGAACAGGCCCTCCCCGGTTCAACGCTGTAGTCTCGAAGCCTCTGCCACCGGTGATGAACACTGCCTTCAGGAGAAACTCCAGGCAGTCTGGGCCTCAGTCACACACAAAATGGCCACCGTGAGTCAATTCAAAATGGCGGCTGCAGAGTTCGCGCCAAAAAAACAGCAGTTAGAAGAAGGCCTTGAGGCCTGAGGCCTAAGCTGTGATGAGCCCTCGTTCCAAGGAATCGCTTGGGCTCCTAACGCAGCGAATGGATTCAAAAAAAAAAGGCCATTAGAAGAAGAAGGCCTTGATGCCTGTGGCCTAAGCTGCAATGAGCCCTCGTTCCGAGGAATCGCTTGGGCTCCTAACGGAGCGAATGGATTACAATTAGGTGAGCTGAGAGAGGCTGAGGCAGGCCGAGGCCTAGTAAGGCCTCCCGGCTCTGAAAATTGGATCGGTGCCAAAAACTTTCTCCTGCTGCTGGGGCTGTCTGCTGAGGCCGAGGGACCTAGAAAAGGCTCCCTCCAGGCCTGATAAGCCTCGTCGTCCCTTGCGGAGCCCCCCAGTCAATTGGTAAGCTTACCCCTGCCTCTAAGGCCTCCAGGCTCTGGTTAGAAGAACGGAGCCTCTGATGCAGAGGAACGGCCCCTGGTAGGAGATTTCTCTTGCTTCTGGGAATCCAATTTTCAAGCTGATTGTGAAGCTGAAAGGCTCTCAAAGGGAGAAAGGGAAAGTTCCCCCCCCCCTGAAAGGGAGGTTTTGTCAGCCTGTCAGCCTGCTAGGCTACAGGTTGGGATGAAATAAAATAGGAATACACAGTCTTCTGCTCCAGGAGCGAAGAAAAAACGCGTCTTAGAGCAAAGAGACCAAGTCTAAAACTGGGGTGCAGTTGGCACAGAGGGGGCGGTACTAAATTTCAGACTTAGTCTAATTGGAGCAGATAGATTAAGACAACCCATCCATGGGTTCTCCATCCAATCATGCTGGAGAATGCAGAACTGCCAGCTAACTAACTGCTCATTCCAGCCATTCAATTCTGACCGGCTGAAGGTTGACTCAGCTTTCCATCCTTCCAAGATCAGTAAAATGAGGACCCAAATTATTGGTGGCAATATGCTGACTTTATAAACCGTTTAGAGAGGGCTTTAAAGCACTATGAAGCGGTATATAAGTCTAAGTGCTATTGCTATTGCTAGTTTTATTCATGTATCTTTAACTGCTTTATCCCCAAACCTTCCTAGCCATCCACAATGGCTTTCTAAGCAGCCCCTCAGAATAATATGCTTCGAGAATTTTGTTTTGAGACATTCTCAACCCTCTTGCACTTCCTTTAACAACCAAAAGGGGTAAAAAAAAACCCCTTTCTCCACTTTTCAAAATCTTAAATCAAACACCCGGGAATTAGCTGTGGTAGGATTAGCACAGCTTTTGTGACTTGAAAAGTTTTAAGTTTGCAGAATATCTTATCAGAGACCACCACTCTTAGCCAAGCCTCTCAGAAGGAACATTTAATATGGTGATTGGAAGGGTTGGAAGAGTTAGCTTCTCTCTTCATGCAGGAAAAATGATTAATTCATGCACATGTTTCATCTCATTTCAATTTTGCTACCTCTAGGATTTCTTAATAGTTTAGGATTTAAAATAATGTTTCTTTCAGTTAGCTATTGTATGAATTTATAATTATATATATTGATTACTTACTTATTTTCTACTAGTTATAAAGAAGTCAGTTAAGCTAGTCACATTTCAGAATGCTAGAAAAAAAAATCAAAGACTTTGCTTAAAATTATGAGAGTTATGGTATGGATATTCATACTTTTACAAATATATTCTTGTTTCTATTATACAAATATATCTTTGGCACATTCTTCATCAGAATTCCTAGCCTCTATATCTGTGAAACTTACCTTTCCTAGTGTATATTATTTTTCTTTGTGCAAGAGGAGAGATTATATTTAGGATTTATAACTGGAGTTGGGCATTGGGCATAGCAATGTTCAGAGTTATTATTGTTCTGGCAACATAAGATAAAATGAATCCAAGTTCCATTTTTTTTATTGTGCACCTGATCTTATTTGCTTTAGAAGTTAGCTACTGGAACAGTTCCACAGTGATATTAAATAGGCCATAGAGGCTATAAATTGAGCTTCAGTGGTAGATATAACATTTTTCTCTATTCTTAGTAAACAAACACTTTCTTGTTGATAAAAGCATCAGTTCTTGTATGTCTTTTTATTTTTTAAAAAATAGCCACAGTCATTCTTTAAGATTTCTTCAGGTCCCCAGCTCAGGAAGTCTTGGACAGTGATATATATTATTAGAATATACACCTTATTTATTTCACTTGAAATACAGCCAAAGTTCAGTCTTCTATAGAAGTGATACAGGATTAATATGTCAGTAAATTTTTCATTGCTGTATAACATGAGAAAGAGCTGGACTGACAGAGGTCTGGCAGATAAGATTTTAGGCCAGGAAGTTTTCTGCCAAAAGGGATTAAAACTGGAACTCATGAGTGACAATAGCGGCTTGAAAATGAGAGATCCATGTCCTGTGTGTTTATTTACATGAGAGTTTTTCTTCAATTGTACCTTGTTTTGATGTTTTCAAACTCCTGTGGCTAGAGAAAGTTTAAGTCATATTTTTTTTAGTTCATTATTTTTTATTTATATACCTATTGTGTACCTGAAAATATTTATTGGACTTTTTTCTACACCTTTTCTCAGTATTGTGATTGCCACATTAGAGAATTGATAGAAAAATGTAAACTTCAGAATAAATAGTTATCAGTTCTTCAGTAAATATGAATTTTGCTCTATAGTTCTGAAGCGTCACTGATCAGAAATTTACCACAATGTAATTTCATTAACTCTGCTTCTTACATATCTATAACTCCTTAATTGACTGCTTTTGTGCTGTACTTATTGCCAGACTCAACATGGATTTGCTCAGCGTGAGGCAATATTGTTTCCCCCCCCCATAGTTAAGCCCAGATGGATTTGTACGGAAAGAGTGCCATATATCAAGCTGAGAGAGAGGATGGAGTGGTGGGATTCAGCCAGTTAGCACCACTTTGGCAGACCTGGTAGCTAATTTTTTGTTGCCCAGGCCCAGAATGGACTTCCGAAAGCAGCATCCACACAGAGAATCGGTTGTTCACATATTTGAATTCCACCACTGGATAAAGGCAACAAATACATAATGAAGGAAGCCAAAGTTTTGGGTATATGGGTATGGTATATATCTATATGGTACCTCCATCTGGAATACTATAAATCTTTATGTAAAACAATAATATTTCGTTTCTTTCCTCCAAAGAGGGCAATGTAGAATGTATTAGATTTTTTTTAATTTAACCTGTATAAAACATTGTGGGATATGTTAAGCTAAGAGATAGTCATTTGGCCACATTCATTCAATAAATTTAATATCTGAGTAATGGAACTAGATTTTTTCCCTTTTGTTTTGTTCCCTCAAGACATTGTTGACTCCTGGCAACTACCTGAACTAGTTCCTACAGTTTTCTTGGCAAGGTTTTCAGAAGTGGTTTGCCTTTGTCTGTTTTCTAACTCTGAAAAAGAGTGACCCAGATGGCTTCTGTTTCTATCTGAGAGAAAGAAGAGATAAAAAAAGGGAAATATAAACTATCATACACAAATAAAATACTGCAGGACTTAGCCATAACAACAAAAATGAAAAGACGCTTTACCCCTTAGGTCTGCAAAATATACCTGATGTTAAGGAAGAAGATTTTAAAAAATGGAATATAGAGCTGTGAGGGGAAATGTCCCAACTTGGGAGACAAAAAATGAAAAGAGAAATTGAGGGAGAAGGAAAGTGGGAGTTGCTTAAGGAATATAAATGGGCGGAATTTCTCCTGAAAAAATACCCTACCTAAATTGTCTTCCTCATTCCAAGCAACTTTTGCAAAAATAGCAGTATGCTAAAGGCATAGGCTTCATGTGTCAGATATCTGTCAGTCTATGAGTGTTTGGCATTAGCCAGGATTTATTTTGCTGTATCATTCATGTCCCAGCTTGACAGAAACAAAACTCTGCCAATGACCTCTGGACTCTCTTCCACTCTTGGCTATTTTCCTCAGTGTTTGATTTTGTTACTAAAACCTCTTTCTGGGTCAGCAGCCTCATTTCTAAACCAAAAACAGGCTGCAGCCAGAGGTATCAGGAGGCAAATGGATGGAGGGGAAGCAAATAATGAAAGCTGGGTCATATTTGACCCTTTTGTATGTGTGTCATGACAACTCACACACATACATAGAGGACAGAGTTTGTGGCCTGATGCTGAAAGGGAGTGACATAGTGTGCCAGTGGTGATGCAACATGAACCAGAAGCTTGTGTTTATGAAAAGGATACTGTCTGATTTAATCACTGCAATACAGACCCTAACTTTTAATTTCATTAAAAAGGACACAATATTTCAGCAGTTTGAGTTTCAGCTTCTGCTTGAATAAACCATCTTCAGATACAAAAGCTGCAAAGCAATATAGTGGAAGGAAAAACCACTACATTTTAAGTAAATTTGTGTTATCTTTTTACTACATGCATAATTATTACATTAATGTTATTATTAAAACATACGAAGAACTGTTGCAGGAACAGGTATGGCTAGTCTAAAGAAAAGAAGGGCTAGGGCTAGGGGCTAAGGGCTAATGAAGGAGAGAAGCAACCTGGAATTAAGGAGAAACTTCCTAACAGTGAGAACAATTAACCAATGGAACAGATTTCCTGTGGGCGCTTCATCACTGCAGATTTTTAAGAGCCACTGGACAGCCAGTTGTCTGAAATTATATAAGGTCTCCTGCTTGAGCAGGGGGTAGACTAGAAGACCTCCAAAGTCACTTCCAGCTGTATTCTGATAGAATTGAATTGATTAATGTAATCAGGACAGGATAAAGAGGCAGCTGTTTCCTTTTCCCTTTTCATCTTTTTCTTCTTCTTTTAACCAAAAGTACATGTGTTATTGGCATACAAAACTATGTAATTTATCTCAGCAACAATTCAGTGTCTGTATGTGTGATCTGGCTAGAAATAATGAATGGCTGTGTGACCAGTCTCCAAATGGCCTTTCTGCAGACATATCATGGTATATTTTTCATTCCAGTTTTAAACAAATTCAGTGAGAATTAGGAACTGTTATGCATTCTTCTTTGTATGGGTGATGGAAGTAGTTGCACATTTGGGATGATAAGCTACTTTTGACTGACATATTCAGTTTGCTACATTTTGCACAACTTGCTTCATTATTTCCACACATTTTTGTAAGTGGATCAGCTTACAAAAGAGGAGCCAAGCCTTTTGGAATCTATGTATTCTATTCACACATAGTGATTATCATAGAAATGAGAGATATCTCATTTACACATTTTGACAGTGCATCTTCTAATAGTTCTGGTCACCACATTTGACAGCCACATTTCTGAAAGATTTCTCTTCCCAAGAAAAATAATTCAGCCTATCATTCAGTAACAGTATAAAAGATCACATAAAGTCTTTATTTTTCTTCATGTGGATTTACTATGCCAGTTGACTAAGGCTAAGAGTCTTTAAAATATTAAAAATTAATAGATGCACAATAGATGCAATTGTGCACTACAAATCTTTTCGAGTGCTAAAACCCCTTTAATAATACAACCATGATCACACATCTTTGTTCAAATTTTTTTTTCCAGTGAGAAGAAAGATATTCCTTCATACAGAAAGTATCCTTCAGATACTGTGGTTCAAAGCGAAAGATCAAAACCAGCCCTTCAAACTGGGTCCATAAATTGCCAGAATCAAATAATGAAGATAAAAGTATTGAAATAATATAATTACTTTCCTCAGTTCCACTTAACATTCTAACAGATTTTGTATTCAATGCAAAGTAAAGAGAAGATTACTGGACTAGGAATCCTTGAAGCCAAGAAAACCCTATGTTGTTATAGATAGCAAACAAACCTAATCTGGTAAAATGCATTTTTGTCCTCAGAGATCACTTGTGCTTTCAGTGATAGATCCCTTCAGGGTTGGATTTGCCCAACTGAGGGTCAGATTGGTTCTTTCATAAGTATCCATAAGGGAGGCACTTGTCTCCCTTTGAATAAGCCAAGATTTTGTCTCTTTCCTTCTTAAAAAAAATAATGACTTTCCTTATTCTTTTGAAAAACAATTTGGTGTAACGGTTAAGATAAGGCAGAAATTGAGAGATTGTGAGATCTGGTCCCACTTTAGGCATGAAGCCAGATGGGAAATGAGCCAATCATTCTCTTTCAACTGTAAGAAACAGGCAATGACGAACCAGTTTCAAAACCTTGCCAAGAAAAATTCAGGAACCTGACCGGGCAATCTCTAGGAGTCAACACTGACTTGAAGGCACACACACATAGAGACACACAAAGAGAAAGAGAAAGAGAGAGAGAGAGAGAGAGAGAGAGAGAGAGAGAGAGAGAGAGAGACAGACAGACAGACAGACAGACAGACAGACAGACAGACAGACATTATTCTTTTATCCATTTATTTTTGTTTAACTTTTGAAAATGTTTTCCTACTAAGGCATGCAGGCAAAAGATGGCTACTACGCATGCTCTGAAAAGTAGAATGGTAACTGAGGGGCTTTGAAATATCCTAGCTCTACTGTATATTATTCTCTGTATTGTTATGTCCATGGGAAAGATGCATAGTGCATAAGAATCCTACTGGGTAATCCAGCATTCTTATCCAGCCTTCTGAGGAGTTGGGAATCATTTTTAGGGAAATGTAGGGTGAGAACAAATCTGATTTTGAATAAAAGGGCAGTTTATTAAGTACCAGAATTTTGGGGTGTATGCATGTATAATGACAAACAAGATGGCAAGTTTTCCTTCTTCCTATCTTCTGAATGAGGCTTCTCTTTTCTTTTGGAACAGGGATGTCAAACTGCTGGCCTGCAGGCTAGATGCGTCATGTCAAAACTGCGCCCATCCCATTGCTGGCAATGGAAAAAAAGTCACGATATGTTGCAACACGTCACGTGACATTGCGAGTTTGACACCTCTATTTTAGAACATGTCAGTGCTGAGCAGTTGGGCACATTTGTTCAAAATAGTGTCTTTTCATATATTGAATAAAGAACTCTGTTGTGAAGATACGCATGTCTCTTGAGTGATAAATAGAAAACAGAGTTAGGTGCAGGTTGCATTACATTGTTGAAGAAACAATGTTGAAGGTTATGCAAAGCCTCCAAAAGAAATGCTTTAGGACTGTGTATGAAGCAACAATTTTAACAGTTAAAGCCATAATGTGTTTTTTTTTTCATATGAAGGCTTGAGTGATTGCTTCAGAAGCTGTTTGAAGCTGCCTCCAAATGCATTACATCCAGACCTTTCATTTTCATTTTCTTTCCTTTTTTTGGGGGGGGGGGAGGATAAAGAGAAAAATAAAGTAAAGCAACAGTGAAGGCAGATGCCAGGAACAGGTGTTTGAGCATGGAAAAGAATATGACTGCTTTAACAATTGAAGGGCAGGTGTTATCACATGTTCCAAGGCATGTCTCTCAAAAGACATGCCCAGCTTACTCCACAGTTTTATCTATCTGTAATATTGCCCTTTTATAAAATCTATCATTTATTTTGTTCTATGAATGCTTTTCCTAATTACTGAACCTGCTATTTTACCTGCTCTTAGATATAAAGCAAAAGAAGCTACACGACTTTGGGCACAACCAAATAGCCATGTTAAAAAGCTGTGTACTTTCAGCTGGCAGAAAATATGTTAAAAATTGCTGTCCTAATTGTTTATTCTTTCATAATAATGAGGCCAGTGACTGGGGCTATCCTTGACATGTTAATGAAGGCAAGTTAAGGGAGGTGATTAGTATATTCCTCTGTCTTTAATTCTCTTTCCAACAAGAATTGCTTGCCTGTAGAAAAAAAACAACATATATTTTCTTTAAAACCACTATCCCCCTATTTTTCACCATTTATGAAACTGTCTGACTAACAAATCACAAGTGTGGCAGTAATTCCAATTTGTGGCTGCTGGTTGGGAATATTTTTGAACATGGGACTAACACTTGCTTGAAAGATCATTTAACCTGGGTCCCAAAATAGTCTGGCAAATAAGCTGCAGACATGGAATATAGGGTGAATTAGGAAGCAACAATTGATCACATGTTATGTCCATTCCTAAGTAGTGTAATAAGATATTGCAGTGCTGGCAATATGTCCAATATTATTCATACCTGGCAGCATCTAGAAGTATCTGACTACTTGGCTATGGAACTGGAATGGTATAAGCAAAATTGAATAGACTTCTCCTTCCCAAGTAATAATAATGGCAATACTAACATGTAGGACATGAAACTCTAAGTTGGAAAAAACAATGGCTCTTCTGGCAGCTGGCAAAACCTGGCTCTTTTCCTATTCTAAGCAACCTTCTGTGCAGCACAGGACTAATGCTTTCCTAAGAAAGTGCTTATTCTGCATTTAAATACAAATCTCTTTTAAAAGGGTGCTAAGTACATGTTTAAAAAACAAACAGTGAAAATTCAAGAGCCAGATGTTCTTTCCTATTCTGTACTTCCAGCAAAAATGGCCAAGAAGGGCAATTCTCAGTAAACAGGAAGAACGGATATGCTGATGTGGCCAGTAGGTATTGGGAGATCCTACCACAATCACATTAGTAAGCACATTGGCAGTGAGGTGTGCTAGATCATATTGATGGTAAAAACTGAGAAGCGGTTAATAAGATAGTTAAAGATGACTTTAGGTTATCTCAGCTGCAACCTGGGAATGAGACAAAGTCAATGACACAAGGATGTGACATATGAAAAAAATCAGAAACATATCCATGCTATGGTTAAGGAAATATAAGAATGAGGCTTGAATTTCACTCCTCAGAGTAGAAAATAATAATTGAAGATAATAGAATGGTGCATTCTGAATTATGCACAAAGCCTTAAACTATTTCCTCAAATTTCTACATGGAAATGTTGCTTTTCCTATACATTATGTTCCACCCCAAGCCCTTCAAAACTCTATATGAGATAACATCATGCAAGGCTAAGCAAATGTGTTCCACAAATGAGCAGTCTGCATTTATTTAAGGTAAACATTGCACAATAAAATGTCACATTTGCTTTCTCATGTTGTTGGTACAAATTCCCATTTTACACACAGCAATTAAAATCAAATTCAGGAGCTTTCAGATCCACTCAGCTTTGTTATTTGAGTGATGTCTAGGGGTTTCCAGAGTTCACAGAAGAATGCAGCATTGAATAATGGCTTTATGAATGGTAGAAGAATAACCTATTCAGAGAAAGAGGCCCACATGAAAGATGGTGCTGAGTAAAATAAATAGTCATTTTCTTCATGCACATCAAATGTAAGCATCTGCTTCCTTTAGCCTATGCTCAAATTCAAGCTTATCCCCATGTGAAATTGAATTAAACTCTTAATTGACAAGTATTGTTTCATGTTCATTAGCGAGTAAATAAGCAAGCACTCTTATGGCTATTTTGTTGTGGATAGTAACTATAACATTTATACTTCTTTTTCTGTTATTTTGAACATTTAAGGCAGCTAACAAAATTTAAAAGCAAAAATGGTAATATATAAATATTGAATTTATAGGGATGGGCAACTACATGATGATTGTATCCACATTTAATTTTTCAGTTCTGAGATACTGTGCCAGCTGTTTTTAACAATTCAGTGAAATTGAGCTCCATAGGACTCCATAGGATTGCCACAGATTGCCTTTTCCCATGAAAAATCATCATAAATGGAATAGGCTATAAAGAAGTAGCAATGGCAGAAAGTGCATGTAGAGAAAATGATACTATGTTTTTGTCCCTTTAGTTTTATGTAGTTTCTAAAGATATGGTCTTTGGGATCAGGAACAGGTTAGATCAGGGATGTCAAACTCGCAACATTATGTGACATGTCACGACGTATCATTACTTTTTTTCCATTGCTGGCAATGGGGTGGATGTGGTTTCGTCATGACGCATCCGGCCCGTGGGCTGACAGTTTGACACCTCTGGGTTAGATGCATCAAAATCTTATCAGAACAAAACAATAAACAAAAAAAAGTTTATTCTAGTAATGTAAAAAAAATATGGTTGAGGAAAAAGAATAACAGAGTTGAAAGGGAACTTGGAATTCTTCTAGTCCAACCACTGCTCAAGCAGGAAACTCTATACCATTTCAGAGAAATGGTTGTTCAATCTTTTCTTATATCTTCCAATGTTGGAGCATTCACAATCTCTGGAGGCAAGTTGTTAACTGTCAGGAAATTTCTCCTTAGTTCTAGGTTTGTTCTTTCTTCGATTAGTTTCCATCCATTGCTTCTTGTCCAGTCTTCAGGTGCTTTGGAGAATAGGCTGACCCCTCTTCTTTGTGGCAGCCCCTTAGATATTGAAGCAATGCTATCATATCATCCTTCTTTTCATTAAACTAAATATAACTAGCATACCTGAAAGGGAAATTAAAACACATATCCTAAAATAATTATACAGTGTGTATGCATGTTTCCTTATATACCTACTTTGCCATAAACCACCTCTGTCATAATATGGAGATTGAGATAAATTGCTCTCATCTTTCTTCCTAGTGGTAAAAAGGGTTTTGCTTTTTCTCTAAAGAAGCTTTGCCTCTTCCTTGGCAGTGCTAAGGAAAGTGGAATTCCATGTTTCTGATCCCATGAAAAAGCAGTGAGCCTTGTTTATAGTCAGAATTTTGGGGATTAAATTGGCAGACTTGATTAGCCCTTCTGAATGAGAGCTTCCCAATCTCTGTTGTGAAAAAAAAAAACCTTAAGTACCATTAGGGAAAATAAGAATTAGTCAATTTTCAATAATTTTCTTTTAAGCAAGACAACTGTTGATCATGCTCAGGTTTTATAAGATGAACTTGATTCTCTGGACTATTCATCCATTCCAGATTCAGATTGAGCTGTGAGTCAGATACAGCTTTGACTCATGATCTTCACTGAAAACAGAAGACAGATTTGTCTAAAACATGATTATAAATCAATAAGTTGTATTCTGCTTCGAAAAAGTTTATTGCAACAACGCTGAATTTTTCTTGATTTTATGAAAGTATATTTCCTGTAGTTTATATTCCAACTGAACATTCACAGACATGCCATGTATTCACTGATGTAATTCAGTCAAGGGAAATACAGTTTCTTTCAATAAGCTGTTATTATTGGTTTTATTTTGAATCCAGGTATAATATTTACTTTTGATGTCAATTGCCATGATGATTTCTTACTCCATACACCTAAAAATAGGTGTATGCAAAGCTGTACATGAGAAAAATACCTAAAAACTGTTAACCTTATTTTGTGTTCCTAGCATTCAGTAAGTAACTGCACTTCATCATAATCTGAAGCAAAACAAATGTCTAGCGTGGGAATTTCATCATGCTCAACAATGAATTGGTTTGGGTCAGTGAATTCCTCTTTTCTCTAGCTCAGTCTATAAACTTATTTTCTACTACCATCCATCATATCCAGCTGACACATTAAGAACATGGCATTCTGCTGTTAAATTTCATATTTGAAGGGAAAATAGTTGCCTCCCACTTCTACCCTTGGCTTTTACATAGAGGTTTAAGCCTTGCTTATGTGTTAGGTACAGATGGAGAATTGAAGACATGGGTTTGCATTCACTTCCAAATTTCTTGCTCTTTTAAGTAGTAAATATGTGTGGGTGGGGGCAATTTTACAAACAAAATTGTATATTCCCCATTTTTTAAGATCTGGCTGTTCAAAATGCTTGATATGTGCCATATAATGAGAGCATGAAACTAGCATATACTGTACTGTAATTTCCTTGCATAAGATTTAAATAGTTTTTGAATTTAACAATGCAACAAGGTTAATATTAAATATTTTCATACCTTTTTGTGATGTTTTATTCAGATATGCATCATGCTGAGAATGAATTAAAGTCACTGTCATGATTCCAATAGATCAGACCAACTGAAACAGAACTCTGAGGCTTGTGTTTTCCTCTAAGAACGTGTTTATTGGTTACAAAGTAGGGGCACGGTCAAAAGAGAAACCAAGACTAAAGTTCCCTCCAAAAAGTTACAATATTACAAAGTTAAACTTCCCACCCCAGTACTATGCAATCAACTATGTTTCCCAATAGAATAGTTTGACGGACTTTCTTAACCTAATGCTCAGCCCCCAGTCTAATGAAAAGAATAACCTTGGTTCCCATGGGACAGAGAATTGGTTAGACTAACATAAAAACTCCATCACCCTCCTCCCATTCCTTTGGCAATTGAAAACAGGCAACATGTTGCAACATTGACAGTCACTTTATTTCAAAACTGCCTAAAACAAAGATACTCCAGTAATAACAAATAATAATAATAATAATAATAATAATAATAACAATAATCCCCCAGTGAGGCACTACCTTGACGTGGTTGTGGGGCTTGTGTACTCTGAGGAAGATGAGAGCTATGCCAGAGGTTCAACCATACTGGACAGGTCTCATCAGAGGAGTCAGACAAAGAGTGTCTCTCCCATAAAAAATATGGTGAGACGTAAATTTCAGAATGCCATACCGGCTCGGACGTCGCCCGGGTTAACAAGGTCCGCGCTAGATATCGGAGTTCCTGGATATCTGGTGAAAAATGGGTTACAGGACTCAGGACTGTTGGCTGAGCAACCAGGGCCAGCAGCTGCAGAACTACTGGAAGAAAAGGTGTTTACCCGTCACAGATACACAGTGATGGAAAACAAAGAAATAATGATCTGTTACTACAGATCAAGTCCAACAAGAAGAGGATATCTAAAACGAATGCACCAGTTCTGGAAAGAACAACATCCAGAATCAGAAATAACAGAACAGAGACTAGCAGATCAACGCCGATTTATAACACGAAATAAAGTATTCACAGAAACAGAATTGGACGAACTGCAAAGTTTTACCCAGGGCAAAGAAATCAAAGCCTTACCAGAAGTAATTCAGAATGTAGAGGCAAACCAGGGGGAGTTGGCAGTGAAGGAATCCAGCAGAGATATACAACTGTTCTCATTTGGAAACCAGGCACCTCTTCCTCAGGAAGAACAAAACCCTCTAACTAAAGAAATAAAAGAATTGAAACAAAGAATAACTGAGCATCTAGAACAGCACAAAAACAACAGAATAAGGCTACCTGCATTGAAGCTTGTTCCAAAGAAACAGCTAGCACAAGCATTAAAAGATGCAAATACTGCAATATCAAGTATAAGCACCAATTCACTGCAAGAAACAAACCAACTAATGTACAGCACAGCTGCAGTTGTAACAGAATACCTGGGATGCAAAATCAACAAAAAAGAAAAACAAACAAACAGTGCACCAGAAAAATGGAAGGTTAGACTAGAAAATAAGATCAGCAAGTTAAGATCACATGCAAGCAAGCTAGAACAGATGAAAGAAAAGAAGCTGAAGAACAAGAAGACCAAAGAATACCTAATCAAGAAATACCACTTAGAAACAAGGAAGATCAAGGAAGCACTGGAAATAATAAAGCAACAAATAACAGCTATAGCCAGGAAAATCAGTAGATATGAAGCTCGAATTGCAAACTATAGGCAGAACCTCCAATTTCAATCCAATCAGAAACATTTCTACCAATCCATCAATGGAGAAATTGCAAGAAATCAGTCAGTACCTGACAAGGAAGAAACAGTGCAGTTCTGGAAGCAGATATGGGATAACCCAAAGAAATACAACAAGGATGCAGCTTGGTTAAAAGAGGTAGATGCAAATAAAACAGAAGTTGAAATGAAAGAACTAGTAATAACAACAAAAATGGTAGAAAAAAGAGCAAAGAAAATCAAAAATTGGTCAGCACCAGGTGAAGATGAACTGCATGGGTTTTGGTTGAAACATCTAACTGTTATACACCCACTCATTGCCAAACAGTTCAACAATATACTACAAGGAGGAGAAATTGAAAAGTGGCTAACAACTGGGAAAACCTACCTAATAATGAAAAATCCAGCAAAAGGGGCAACACCAGGTAACTACAGGCCAATTACCTGCTTACCAACAACTTTCAAATTACTAACTGGTGTGGTAGCTGATGCAGTACAACAGCATCTAGTTGAAAACAATCTCTTTCCACCTGAGCAGAAAGGAAACCGCTCCAATAGCAGAGGAACAAAAGATCAACTCCTAATAGACAAAATGATCTTGGAAAACTGCAAGAGAAGGAAGACCAACCTGAATGTGGCATGGATTGACTACAAAAAGGCATTTGACTCTCTGCCACATGATTGGATAATAAAGTGCCTAGAAATAACAGGAGTCAGTAGAAACATCAGAAAATTTGTGCAAAGATCGATGGCACAATGGAAGACACAGTTGCAGATCAATGGTGAGAGGCTGGGAGAGGTTAATATCAAGAGAGGAATATTTCAAGGAGATTCATTATCACCATTACTATTTGTTATTGCACTGTTTCCTCTGTCAACAATACTGAATAACTCAGGACATGGCTATCAAACATCAAAAACATCTGCTAGACTATCCCACCTCCTTTACATGGATGATCTGAAGCTGTATGGAAAAACATCATCTGAAATAGAATCGCTGCTCAACACTGTCCGTATATATAGCCAAGATATTGTAATGGAGTTTGGCTTGGACAAATGTGCCACACTTACTATCAAACAAGGAAAAATAATGAAAACTGAAGGAATCAAGATGCCCCACGAAAATAACATTAAGAGTCTGGATGAGGAAGAGTACTACAAATACTTGGGTATCCTTCAAGCTGACAACATCAAGCACACTGAAGTCAAGAAAAAGATTAGAGGTGAATACATCAAGAGAGTGAAGAAGATCTTAAAATCCAAACTCAATGGAGGAAATACCATAAAGGCAATCAACACCTGGGCAATCCCAGTCATTAGGTACACAGCTGGAATAGTGGACTGGACTCAAGCAGAACTAAAAGCAATGGATAGGCAGACCAGAAAAATAATGACAATGAATCATGCCCTTCATCCACGCAGTGACATTGATAGACTTTATCTACCAAGGCAAATAGGTGGGCGTGGAATGCTACAAGTACATCAGATGGTTGAAGAAGAAAAAATGGCTTTGGAAGAATATCTGAAGAACAATGATGAAGATGCACTGAAATTAGTATATCAGGAAGGCTTACTAACTACTGGAGAGACCAAACTGGCCTACAAGAAAGACCAAATGAAGAACAGAATAGAGGCATGGGAAGACAAAGCACTACATGGCCAATACATGAAAAAAATAGCTGGGAAAGCAGATAATAATAAACCTGGCAATGGCTAAGAGCAGGAAAATTGAAGAAAGAGACCGAGGGACTAATTCTGGCTGCACAAGACCAAGCCTTAAGGACAAATGCATACAAAGTCAAAATTGAGAAGACAGCAACAGACAGTAAGTGCCGCCTATGCAAAGAAGCTGAAGAAACAGTGGACCACTTGGTAAGCTGTTGCAAGAAGATTGCACAGACTGATTACAAGCAGCGGCATGACAAAGTAGCAACAATGGTGCATTGGAAGATCTGCAAAAAATATCATTTGCCTGTAAGCAAAAACTGGTGGAATCATAAAATAGAGAAAGTCATAGAAAATGATAAAATTAAACTGCTCTGGGACTTCAGAATTCAAACAGACAAGCACCTGCAACATAACACCCCAGACTTAACAATTGTCGATAAGAAAGACAAAAAAGTCTGGATAGTGGACGTGGCAGTGCCTGGAGATAGCAGAATAGAAGAGAAAGAACTGGAGAAGATAACAAAATACAAGGACCTACAAATAGAAATAGAAAGACTGTGGCAAAAGCAAGCAAGGGTAGTACCAATAGTCATAGGCTCCTTGGGTGCAATCCCAAAACAACTGGAGCACCATTTGAACACAATTGGCATTGACAAATTTGCTAATAGTCAATTGCAAAAGGCGGCCTTATTAGGAACTGCTTCCATCCTGCGACATATCTGTAATACCATCAAACATCCACATCTGCCTATCCCAGGTCCTGGGTAAGGACTCGATAGGTAGACAAAATGCCAAATCCAGTCTGAACATCTGGCTGACTGTGCGATGATCGATAATATAAAGTTGGAAGGGACCTTGGAGGTCATCTAGTCTAACCCCCTGCTCAGGCAGGAAACCCTATACCATTTTGGACAAATGGCTGTCCAGTCTCTTCTTAAAAACTTCCAGTGTTGGAGCATTCATCACTTCTGGAGGCAGGTTGTTCCACTGGTTAATTGTTATAACTGTCAGGAAATTTCTTCTTAGTTCTAGGTTGCTTCTCTCCTTGATTAGTTTCCATCCGTTGCTTCTTGTTCTGCCTTCAGGTGCTTTGGAAAATAGCTTGACTCCCTCTTCTTTGTGGCAGCCCCTGAGATATTGGAACACTGCTATCATGTCCCCCCTTGTCCTTCTCTTCATTAAACTAGACATACCCAATTCCAGCAACCATTCCTTATATGCTTTAGCCTCCAGTCCCCTAATCATCTTTTTTGCTCTTCCCTGTACTCTTTCTAGAATCTCAACATCTTTTTTACATCGCGGTGACCAAAACTGGATGCAGTAATCCAAGTGTGGCCTTACCAAGGCATTGTAAAGTGGTATTAACATTTCACGTGATCTTGATTCTATCCCACTGTTAATGCAGCCTAGCACTGTGTTGGCTTTTTTGACAGCTGCAGCACACCGCTGGCTCATATTTTAGTGATTGTCCACTATGACTCTGAGGTCCATCTCACAGTTAGTACTATTGAGCAAGGTACCCCCTATACTATACCTGTACATTTGATTTTTCTTGCCTAAATGTAGAACCTTGCTTTTTTCACCATTGAATTTCATTTTGTTAGATAGTGCCCAGTGTTCAAGTCTGTCCAGATCCTTCTGTATCTTAAGCCTGCCTTCTGGAGTGTTGGCTATTCCTGCCAGCTTGGTGTCATCTACAAATTTGATGAGTTACCCATCTATCCCCTCATCCAAATTGTTGATGAAGATGTTGAAGAGCACTTGGCCCAGAACAGAGCCCTGGGGCATCCCACTACACACTTCTCTCCACGTAGATGCGGTTCCATTGAGGACCACATGCTGAATACGGCTGGTCAGCCAGCTACGGATCCAGCTACGGTGGTGATGCTTTCTACCCCACATTTTTCTATCTTCTCAAGTAGTAGGTTGTGATCTACTTTATCAAATGCCTTACTGAAGTCCAAGTAAATTTTATCCACAGGGTTCCTCTGATCCACTAATTTTGTCACTTGGTCAAAGAATGCAATAAGATTTGTCTGGCATGATCTGTTTTTGGCAAACTCATGTTGGCTTTTAGTAATGACTTTGTTTGCCTCTAGATGTTCACTGATTCTTTATTTGAATATCTTTTCCAGAATCTTCCCATGTATTGAGGTCAGGCTGATATGTCTGTAATTTCCTGGGTCCATTTTTGTTCCTTTTTTGAAGGTGGGAACTACATCAGCTCTTTTCCAGTCCTCCGGTGGTTCCCCAGTGTTCCAGGATCTTTGAAAAATATAGTTCAGTGGTTCTGAGATCACATCTGCCAGTTCCTTGAGAATGTTACACTGTCTATTTTAACTTTAGGTCATAGTAAAAAAGCTCTTGTTTCAAGATGAGATCTCGTGGCTTCAGCAAGACAATACTTCAGCCCTTCCGCTATGGTGGAACTCATAATAGCACTGGTTTTTCTGCTTTTTCCTGAAACTTTTCAGTTTGCCCAGTATCACCATTGCTCCATTCCACCACTAACCATTCACAGCAACAGCCTTTACATTTCACTTTATTATTTATTAGACTGATTTATTCCAGTACCTAGTTCACAAATGTAACTTTGGGTAGTAAAAACACATTACAAATAATGCAAAGAGAAATAAAGTAAAACTTCTAATGGTAATTGAGAACAAACACAATAACACTCAAGAATAATAACATTTCACAGTTGTAACCCCAATTTGTTGGTGCATGCTTCACGCCTCTTATGAAGAGCCAAGGTAGAGCCAACTTAATTTCAGGGAATGGTATTCTAGAAGGAATGTCTTGTTCCCATTCAACTGAGGTAACCCAGAATATTTTACTCCTGTTGGACAGATAGAAACAATTGGGGACATGTAGTCCTATAAATAATCTGTCTCCATGCCATAAATGGCTTTATAGATGATAAACTAGCACTCTGATTTTCAATCAAAAGCATACTGCGAGCTCACTCAGCTCATGGATCAGAAGTGTTACATGGGTATATCAACATATGCCTATGACTGCCTGTGCTTCCACATTTTAAATGAGATACACTTCCAGATGGTCTTTAATGTAGAGCAATCAACTGCAGTAATCTACTCGGGAAATAACAATAGCTATGAGTTCAGAGCTTTGAGTTCAGGAGGATTTCTTTGTGATTATGCACTGATCCTGATTGGGATAATGTAACCTCATACAGTACTGAAATTGGGAAAACACTGAATCCAGAGAGCTGTAAAACTAAAGCTAGTCAGTCTTGCTATATTTGATCTGAAGCTTGATTTTTCCCATACAGATCCTCACAACTTCCACTGAACCCAACCTCCAAGATATCACTTAGTCAGCCTTAAGTAAAATGTAGAACTATGTATCATCAGTGTATTTGTGATATCTCATGCCATTTCATTGGATGACCTCATCCAGCAAGTGTAAATGTTAAATGGAAGTGTGGAGGGAGGATTTATTTTCTCCCCCACCCCACCCCACCTTCCATAACACTCGCTGGAACCAGTCCAAAGTAAATAGGACATTCAACAAAGTACTCTCAATCCCTGAAGCTGGTCTAGAAGGATATCATAATCGATTAAAGATGCCAAGAGAAGAAGGAAAGTTAGGATGGACACACCATTCCCATCTGTTCCTGCCAGAGGTCATCCACAAGTGTGACGAATGCCATTTCAGTTTCATGTCCATATCTGAAATCTGACTGATAAAGGTCCACATAGTCTGTTTCCAGAATTCTCCAAAGTTGTAGTATGACCATCTTCTCAACAAACTTCCTGAAGGGAAAATTGAGATCGCATGAAACCTGGATGCAGAAATGGTTTCTTAAGGAGGGTCACACTTCCGTCTCTTTAAGTATTGGCAGGACCATCTCTCAAGGATAAATTCACCATTGCCAGGATCTAACCACACAGTTTCCTTGAAGACTTAGCTAACAAGGAGGGATATGAATCCAATGCACAGGGGCTGAAATGAGAAGTCAGAGAACCTTGACCACTTTATCAAAATCAATAGAAAAAACTTTATCCCAGATAATCAGACTAGATTTAATCTCAGTCACCTCATTTGCTCTTCTTTTTCCCACAAACATTTTCTCTTTCACATCTATGCCTAACCTCTCAAGATAATTTAAAGAAAAAGAAGAGGAGGAAAAGTTGGGATGGATCATAAAAAGCTTTGTCTCATAATGTTTTAAGATTACTTTTTTTACTTATCCCTTTTATAAGATCAAACGGAGGAAAGAACAAGAGTTAAGCTGAAATGGGCTGGATATTTTGGACCCTTTCCTTAGTAATATGAGCTCTGGGGAATATTTTTTTCCTAAATAATTAATCACAAGTGATTGATAGCAATTGTTTCAGTTCTTTAAATATTCCTAGAACATTTTGATATGGCAGAGTAAAATAATGATAATTTTAAAACCTTCAGTCAGGAGGATGAATTTTTCTGGATTGTCCAACGGTGCAAAAGAAAAGCAACATCCATAGGGGAACATTTCAATTTTGAATATTTAATGGACCATTGTAACATAAAAAGCTGTGGAGGAAGAAACCATTTTAAAGTAAATTAAAATACCTTGACAATATCAATTGAACTTTGGCAACTCAGCCAAGTGATCCAGTAATAAAGGCTTTCAAAGAAAAATGATGAAAATAGAAGACGTGTTTATAAATATGCATGTCATCAATTCATTTGGGTTATGGGATAATTTTGCCTTTTGGAGAATTAAAATATCATGCTCATCAGAATATGTCATAGATTATCCATTAGTAAACTATTCATATGATTTTATATAGGTTCTTTTGTCAGCAATACAATGGAAAATAATGTTCTTTTAACTAGTACATTTAGTAATAGAGAGCATAATGGATGGGTGTTTTTTAGAGAATTTTATTCATCTTGAATATTGGGTCTTCTACCAGAGGCCTGGGAGTATGTGGGTTCTGGACACTACAGGTTGTCCTCAGCTTACGACCACAATTGAGCCCAAAATTTATGTTGCTAAGTGATAAATTTGTTTTGCCCTATTTTACAACTTTTCTTGCCACATTCGTTAAATGAATCATTGCAGTTGTTAAATTAGCAATATGTTAGTTAAGTGAACCTGACTTTGCTCATCAGAAGGTTGCAAAATTTATTTATTTATTTATTAATAAAATTTATATGCCGCCCAATTCCTAGGGACTCAGGGCGGCATACAAAATTAAAACAACAGTATAACAATTAAAAATGAATACATTCACACAGCATGTCCCAATCGAATCCCCCCCCCCTGGGGACATCAACCCCAGGCCTGCCAGAACAGGAGAGTTTTAATAGCTTTCTTGAAGGCCAGCAAGGTGGGAGTAGTTCAAATCTCAGGGGAAAGTTGATTCCACCATGTCGGAGCCACCACAGAAAAGGCTCTTCCCCAAGGGCCTGCCAGCCGACATTGTCTGGCCGACGGGACCTGAAGGAGGCCCAATCTGTGGGACCTCACCGGTCTCTGGGAACTATGCAGCAGTATGCAGTCCTGTAAGTAACCTGGTCCTAAGCCATGAAGGGCTTTAAAGGTGACAAAAGGTGATCACATGATTCTGGGACAAAGCAACTGTCATAAATATGAGTCAGTTGTCAGGCATCTGAATTTTGAACACATGGCCATGGAGCTACTGTAAAGGTGGTAAGTGTGAAAAACAGTCATAGTTCACTTTTTCAGTGATGTTGTAAATTTGAAAGGTCACTAAATGAACTGTTGTGAGGGTTATCTGTAACTTTGTGGACTGTGCATATATGTTTACTTCTCTTCTGTCATGTTCTCATCATACACTAAATAATAATAATGGAACTGTTTTTAAAACATCGAAAGACATGCTATGACATGGTCATTCTACCTGCTGACTATCCATTTTCCCCCCATTACTAATCTGCAGCTCTGTTATGCCATACATACAGCTGTAATTTTTAATTTAATGCATGAGTTCAGAGACATGTCAGAATTCATATTGCTACATATTACTCTGATTTTTTTCCTGCCATTAGCAAAGAAATAGTCATATGGTAGCAATCCTCTTACCAACTCTTGGGAAGCATGTATTATGAATTCCCGGATGGCCAGGGCAGTCTTCTTTTATGCACAATTTCCTGGAGCCTCCATCTTCTAAGTGAATATGGTTTCCACACTGACTTTGCTTGTCAAAAGATTGCAAAAAGTGATCACATGACTTTGGGACGCTGTGACTGTCATAAAGATGAGTCACTTGTCAAGCTTCTGAATGTAAATCATGTGACCATGGGATGCTGCAACAGTAATAAGTGTGAAAAACAGTCATAAGTCACTTTTTCAGTGCCATTGTAACCTTGAACAGTCACTAAGTGAACTGTTGTAAGTTGAGGACTACTTGTATCTTAGCTTTTCTAGCACTGCACTCCTATGTAACTCCTGAGATCTGTTGGAGCACTCTCCCAGTTTAGGAGTCATAGCCCTGAGTGCTCCTACCACCACTTTGGTTTTACTTTTCATATCTTCTCTAGTTCCTCCTTTAGACCTTGGTTACAGCTTCTCATACTTCTTCTTCCTGATGTTGCTGTCAGATGGCACAACTGCATCTATAACTACCACTAACTTCAGGTCCTTGTCTAGCCTGACAAATATACAATAGCTTTTTTATGTTCAAAAAAAGCCCAGATTTCATTTTCCTCTTTCATTTTTATTTAAAGAAGTATCATTTCTTATTTCTAACCATACATCATTTAATAAACATCAAATTAAAGTAACAGTTCATTAGATATTACATTGGATATATCCATGGAACTAAGCCATATATACATAAGGCATCTATTTCATTTCAAGTTGCCTCCTTAAAACCATCAGCATCTGCCTGCTCCTACTGCTTATGTAATACTCTTTCAAATACTTCTACTTGACTCTAAATATCTAAACAGTCATTGGTGTCCATGCATGGTGCCCCACATTTATGATACAATTTTGTGTCTACTTAGTGAAAATGTTTCTTACTTCAGGTTCTTCTACTGCTGGATTACCTAATACCAAAGTAAAAATAAGAGGGGTTTGTTGATAATAAAATGATAAAAAAAGAAATAAAAAAATAAGGGAGAGGGGAAAGGTTACTTCACTGAGTAAGAATCTCTTCTTCTCTGAAAATCTCTTATACTTTCTTTTAGAAATGTAGAATATGAAAAGAAAACAATCCCTCATCTCAGTTTTTGGGGAATTCATTAATAGGTTGTCAAAAAGGAAGAAATGGATGATTTGTCTGGGATTCTTTAGCATTATGATGAAGAAAAGACAGGACTATGTCTATGATTACACAAAACAAAGGACTTTTCAAAATATTTACAATTGGCAACAAAAGTAGGATGTGAGCAGTCTAGAATACCAGAAATGCAAATTATTGCAACTCAGGAATAATATACTGTACTGTATTTCATTCAGATACCACATCAGTAAAAGAAGAAAGGTTATGAACATACATAATCTCCATTTTGATTTAAATAGGATGGTGCCAGTACTGAATACTTTTCACTCCTACACAGTGTCTGCAATTTTATAAATGTTAAATGGAGGAGTGGAAATATGAATGACATTTATCAGTTTTGCTTGCAGGACTTTAAAATGATGCTTAGGACATCTATTGGATGAGTCTCAATCTTACAAGACTTCTCTTGGACTTTTGTCTCACTGAAATAGAGTCTTACAGCTGCAGGCAGTCTTTACCAAATGATGTCTGATCTTCCTGGCAATTCCATTTTTCATTACAGGCATTTGTAATACTATCTGTAGGACAGGTGCTAGCTGCTTTACAGTATTTCTTCCTGTAATCCCTTTAAGTACTTCAGTGGAGTTTGGAAGTAGGCTCCAGCTGAGAATCATCTTTGCCAAAAGACATCTAACAAATGTTTCTATTTTGGTCAACCATATGATTGATTACTACAGGTAGTCATTGCTTAATGACTGGTCTCTAAGCAGTTTACAGAATCAGCGTATTGCCCCCAACAATCATTTTACTGAACTCAGAAGGATGGAAGGCTGAGTCAACTTTGAGCCAGTCAGAATCGAACTGCTGAACTACTGGCAGTCAGCACAAGTAGCCTGCAATACTGAATTCTAACTACGGTGCCACTATGGCTCTTCAAAGTTCCTATGTCCACACACACAGTCATGTGATCATATTTGGGGGGCTTGGCAACTGGCTCGGATTTATGGCCATTTGCAATGTCATGAAGTCATGTGAACATGATTTTTGGTGGAATTTTTTCTTCCCAGTTTCCATGTTTATTCTGTTTTCTGGCAAAAAACATAAATAATTTTTCTGGCAAAAAATCCCCATTGTTTAATGACCATGACATTCCATTAGCAACTATGGTGTTCACTTAATAACTGCTATAAAAAGGTCATAAAATTGGGTGTGGTCATATGATGACCCACTTAGCTTACAACCATAATTCCGGGCTTAATTATGGACATAAGTTGAGGTCTACCTGTAATGGATTCTTAATGATTGATAGTTCTTGCTATAAAGAAGGGCAAGATGAAAAAGCTTTTTGAGAGCAGGAAGAAATCTTCTATAAAGTTTAAGAGCTGTAATGATAAATGATATAGCAGTTGTCAATATATTCAGACACAAACTTCTCTACCTTTACAAAATATATAGGCTACCTCTTCCCTGCACCAAAATAGTATGAAAAATGGGTACCAATTCTAGCGTCTTAGTCTGCATATATACTTTCCTGCTTCAAAGAATATTCTCTTTAATTTTTGTATTGTAATCTTAATAGAATGAAGTTATAACTAATATTAGTGTTATGTATTAATATGAAGAAATATTAATAAGAGCTTTTGGATTCTGTTTTCCATACAGATTGTAAGGAGAAAAATTGACATCAATTCCTGTATTGCTTTGGCAAATTGGCATTTAGAAAAGATATCACAATACAATAGTCACTGCCTTAGAATAAGAATTAAGGAAAAGAGAAAGATCAGAAAAGGAATGCAGAATTGAGAAGAGTGTTCAATGAAATTAAGCCACAAGGGAAAACAGTGATTATTATTAAATTATTAAATATATTCCTAATAATATAAATCAGTGATGGCGAACCTTTTAGATACTGAGTACTCAAACTGACACCCAAAATCCACTTATGCATCGTTGAGTGCCAGGTGGGTGTGGCCCATTGGGTGGATGTGGCTCATTGGGTGGGCGTGGCTGCGGTGGTAATGGCAGACTGGGTGGGACTAAAAGGTTCAATCAATCAAGTCCAACTTTGCAAGATCTTTTTTTTTCCTGCAAGAAGTTGAAATTGACTGAATGAACCTTTTTTTTTTTTTTTTTTTTTTGCACATGGCGGCAGAGGCCTAAAGCAAAAAGGTTTTATAAAACCTGGCTGAAGGCCTAGGACTGGGGCGACAGCGTGTGTGCCCACAGAGAGGGCTCTGTGCTGCCTCTGGCACCAATATCATAGGTTCACCACCACTGATATAGATAGATTGTCTCTGTGTTGGTAAAGATAGAGACTGAAACTAAAATAATGAAAACACTGATTAAATCAGTCTGATTTAACTGATACACATCCTTGAAAATAATTCATGACTAAACACTGTGCCCTGTTGTTTCAGAGATATTTCTTTAACTAAATAACTAAATAGAGAAACAGAATGATCATAGGTGGGAAAAAAGCAATGCAAGCAGAAACAACTTCCAACTCCTGCCATCTTCTCCATTTAACTTTCTGGTGAGAATCTGGCAGGGAAATTTCCTTCCTTCCTTCCTTCCTTCCTTCCTTCCTTCCTTCCTTCCTTCCTTCCTTCCTTCCTTCCTTCCTTCCTTCCTTCAGAGCTGTGGTGGGTGTGGTCTGCATGTGACATATCCAACTCATAGGCCGCCAGTTTGACACCCCTGGACTAGAGGATGAGAAGAAAACCAAAATCTGATGGGCCAGATGGGAGGAAGTCTAACCCAGAAGAAATTAAATAGTTGCAAAAATAAGAATGAGGAGCAGCTTATAGATGAGAAAGAATAGGGTACCCATTTATATCTAGGCACAATGTGATATTTTCCCTCTTCCATTTAAAAAAATATTTCTATAGATCATGTGAATCAAGTAGCTCACTCATAAGCTGAATTTCAGTAATTATTATCTACCAGTACAGTGGTTCTCAACCTTTTTAATGCCGTGACCCTCAACCAGTCGTAAGTCGAGGACTACTCAACCGGTCGTAACTCGAGGACTACTCAACTGGTGCAACATCATTTGCAGAATGGGACTTTTGGCGGGCTCAGCAGGGCAGAGACAGCCTGGACAATTCCTATTGGCTTTTGAAAGCCAATACAATTAGACTCTATTCAAGAGAGTCTATTCTATTGGCTTTCAAAAGCCAATAGAATAAAAGGGAGTAGCACAGCTAAGGAAAAGGGGAAAAAATGGTGGACTGTGTTGTTTGGTGACCCCCGTGAAATGGTCGTTCGACGCCAAATGGGGTCCTGACCCACAGGTTGAGAACCACTGTACCAGTATATACATAGAGAGAACCAGTTCGTGCAGCGGTTAGACTTGAAAACTATGAATTCTGCCTTAAGTACAAAGTCTCATGGGTGACCATAGGCCAGTCACTCTCTGTGAATCCTAGGAAGCAGGCAATGGCAAACCACTTCTGAAATCTTGCCAAGAAAACTGAGGGAGGAAGGAAGGAAGGAAGGAAGGAAGGAAGGAAGGAAGGAAGGAAGGAAGGAAGGAAGGAAGGAAGGAAGGAAGGAAGCTTTGAAAGACCAGCCTTTTTCCTTGAAACTCCTAAATTTGGTTTGTGAGTTTCAACCCTGTTAAAAAAGATAAAAATCTGCAGCCATTTGTAGTTTTTTTCCCCTCTGATAGTCAGAAGAAGATTTGAAGCCTGGGATTCTTGAAAGTCACTTTGGATTTGGCCCTGAACCAGATGGGGCAGTCTCTAAATCATTCCAAGTTAAATGAAGTTGTTTTCAAACTTGCTAGTCATAGTCCAAACTGAATCTTGTGATTGGTTACACACCACTAGTTTTAGTTACAGCATGTCCGGTGGCAAGTGATAAAGAAATACAATACTTCAGCTACATTTGTTACTATACAATAAAATGAGAAATTTAATAGATAGTTCCTCACTTTTTCTTTTGTTTTTAAAAGTTGTTTACCTAGTTTGTTTTGTCTTCAACTTTCTAATTGCTATTATTGGGGAAGTTGCTGAGTTTTATGGATTAAATAAGATGCAGATGCTTAATTCATTTAGCAAATTATAAAAAGAGAATGATAAAGGAATCCCCTTGATGTGTTAAATCATACTTATTAAAGAGCAGGCAGCAATTGGAAGAAGAAGGAAAGAAGAGAGAATAATGAAGTTATGGGATAATAAGGTGCTAGTTATTGTCTAAAAACTATTACATAAATAGCAATGCAACTGGAAAGAACAGTTTGGAGAGTATATTCTTTGTTTTTTTAAAAAAATGTTTTTGAATGGTTGGATGTTTGAATACAATTGTGAAGGACTAAGTTTTGTATTTGAATGTTTGGAAAAAAAGAATAGTCAGATTAAGTTTTTTTGGGCAGGGCTGCTAATTCACACTGATAATGCAGTCACTCTGAATAAATGGAGGCTGAGGAAGGGCAAGATTTTCTAAGGAAAGAATAGCATAAATATAAATGGGGAAAAAATGAAAAAAGGAAAAGAAATTCTTATAAGAAGATATTCCACTAACTCAGTTCAATTTTTGCATCAGTCTGAACACAATAGAAAGACATATTAATCCTTTTATATGCCTCATTGTAATGTTTATAATTTATTTGTCCATTACAAAATTTTGCTTGCTCAGTATTTTGAAAAGCACAGAGAAGCTTTTTTTATTTTTAATAAGAAAAACTAGAGACATTAAATTCTGAATTGCAATTACAGGAAGCTTTTTTATCCCAAAACATATATTGTTGAGAATCTTTACATTCACTGAAGGTGCTTGACTAAGGGGTATAATAAAACCAATTGTATAAAAGGAAATTGACTGTGTCAGTACAGAGAAACATTTGCAGTTTAAAAAACAACATTAGGTTGCATTGCTTTGGGCAAGATATATTTCAGATACTGGTAGTTCGGGACTGCAACAGCTTGGACTATTTCATGCAAGCATAACTTGATACTGATGCCTTTATTAGCTGGGTTTTTTTCAAGCCCAATTCTCATATGGAAAGGAAAGTCAAAAGTCCATGTAACTAGTGCTTTTTTTGTAAAAAAGAAAGATGCCGGAACTTATACACTTCATACAACCCGCCTTGCTTACCCTACAAAGTTCCATTCAAAAAAGGTGCTGGAACTCCGTTCTCGGCGTTCTATGACAAAAAAAGCCCTGCCCATACCAAAAATGATTGTTCACTCAAGATTTGCTTCCTTGTCCATCTTGTCTTCTATTTAGATCTCTGAGAATGTATACATCTATTTGGAATACATGTTGTATTTTAGGACACAAATTGGGATCTTGTGCAGAAAGATGTATGAAAAAAACTATGGAGTCGCTCCAGCCCAGTTGAACTTTATTTGTCAGAAGGTGGAAAAAGGAACAAAAGAGTACCTTGGACCTAATATTTCACCAAGGAATTAATGAAAGAAGTGCAGGTGATTAAAACCTTGGGATAAAGTGAGCATGTTATCTTTGAGTTCATGATATAAAGGGAAAAAAATAGAGAAGAGTGGGGTGTGCATACTGTATTTCAGAAGAGTTGATTTTGAGAATTCAAACAGAAAGCTGGTCATGTACAAGAGTTAAATTCTGGAAGAAAAGCACCTATAAAATTTGAGAAATCCCAAAGATAAGGTAGTATCTTTGGATACCAAAGAAGGGTATATGCAGTAGAACCCCAAACAATAGAGATTGTGTCCAATAAACCTAAAAAAGCAGAATAAGCTGAAGCTTGAAAGACATCCCCAAAACACCAATGTCAGAATTTTGGACTACATCATAAAGAAAAGAAAAAAAGCCTGTAAGTCTACTAAGAAGAAAATCTGATGATTTGTTAATGGATAATAATGAGTAGACAGAGTGCCAAGTTATACATAGGTAGTCCTCATTTAGCCTCAGCCCCAGGCAATGATTGTTTGCAGTTGCAACATTCAGGAAGAACTAACTTTGTAACCAATGCCCACATTTAGCAATAGCAATAGCACTTAGACTTATATACCTCTTCATAATGCTTTACAGTCCTCTCTAAGCAGTATACAGAGTCAGCCTATTGCCCCCAAGAATCTGGGTCCTTATTTTACTGACATGGAAAAATGGAAGACTGAGTCAATCTTGAGCTGGTGAGAGTCAAACTGCTGGCAGTTGGCAGAATTAGCCTGCAATGCTGCATTTTAACTACTGCGCTACCACAGCTCTTAAATCTTTGAAGTGTCTCTCAGTCAAATGTTCACCATCACTGTTGGTGCCTGACCCTTTTTTTCTCTCCCACCTCATAGAGAGCAGAGATTGTCTAAATAAGTTCTTTCTGAGCTGCTTTTCTCTACAGCACAGCATAAACAATTCTAAGTGTAAATTAACAAGCTCATCTCTGTGACTTTAAACAGTTGATTAGTATCCTCTGGCTGGCTCCTGCTGCTGCCTGACACTGACAAGACCCTAACCAGTTTCATAGTAAAGTTTTTTGTTTGCCTCCTAAATAGCTTGAGGCTCACAGGAGTGACCATTCCAAGGAAACAGCAATCCAGGCACATTGTTTTTGGTGTGTATTCACATTGTGTGTTGGGTTATTCTATTGTAATATCTTCCTCTCCAATGTATGTAATTAATTCTCTTCTTGCTAATTATTTCAGCATTCTAAAGATCAGAGAAGTGAGAAAAAAGAGCTACAATTTTTGCTGTTTTACCCAGCTTGCTCATAAGTCAAGTTCCATAAACCTTCCCTGCCGTTTGGGCTCACTCAGCTATTGTATCTTTCTAACTCAGTAAAGCACTGAAAAGCTGAAGTAAAATTGTAAGCATGCTTGGAGGGAGCACATAAGTCACTGTTTCACTTAATGCCTGTGTGCCCAGTTAAAAAATCCAGTCATTAAATGGGGATTACCTGTATCTGTATTTCTTATAAGGGAACTAAAGGCCAAATAGTTGATTTTCAAAGAGAAAGAGAAGGTTATAAAAGTTTTAAACAGACTTCAACTCAAGGAAAAAATCAGTCCAGTGGAAAAATCACCTTTGAAATCATTATGACCTTGATGACTGAGACTCTCCACAGACATTGAGTCCACTAATGTAAGTATTTGGTGTATCAACTCTTTCTAACAGGTATGCTAAGTGTTAAATCAGAGCAAGTTTCAAAGATCTTTCACCATTATTAACAGCCATTAATCATCTCATCGGGATAACAATCTACTTATAAGATGGACATTGAGAAGAATATAATGCAAGAACTGTGGAATAATGGGTGCTACTGTATGTCCTGTGTTTTTTTTCCATAATACAGATATCTACCAAGTAAAAAATAAACAATTTTATATCACACCACATTAATGGGATACCATTGAATCACACCTATTTCCAGCTACTTTTGTCACACAATATTAATGAGTTGACTATATGGAATTGCTCAGTGACAATACAAAAAAGATCTCATACATATTGTTATATTTGTCATGAAATTGTCAAAACTACATCTTTTCAAATGTTCTTGATTTTGATGCAGCAATTAAAATGTATAGTTCAATCTTTTAAAACCAATAGAACTTAATTTTGCCTATTAGCTAGATTATTTTCTCTGTCTTGTTAATATTTTTTTATAAATATGTATAAAGAAAACTAGGAATATTGAAAGAAAACATCTCAACTCTAAAGGATCTGAAAGTTAATATGCCCAAACAGCTATTTTTCCCTGTACTATTGAGAACCAGCATGTGCCATATTCATTAAAATATGAATAGCCTTTGATTTAAGCTTTTTACTATATTTGTTCAAGGACTGAGAAGTCTTTATAAATACACCTTTGAGATTCATACAGCAACGTGCCAAGAATTTTGGCTTTGAATAATTTAATTTCTTCAGGGACAAAGTTGTTTCTCTGCCAACTAACAAATTTGTTGATTGCTAGAGGTAATTTCTAAGCTTTCTTCTTTGATGACCCCAGCATGTAGAAGTTTGAAAGTGAATAGCTAGATATGTAAAGGATTTCACCTGCTCAATGGGACTGTTATTAACTGTCCATTTAATGGATTATCAGAGCATCTTCTGGAAGAAAACAAAACTTGATATTTTTTGGTACTTTATTTCATAACATTCTCTAGCACTGTGTGTTCAAAGTTTCTTGAAATCTCTACATAACTCAGTTTTTGAAACTAAAAGAATAGCTACATCATCTGCATATAAGACAATTGAAATTGGATAAGAAAGGGATAAAGGATGAAGGTCTGAAGTGATAAAAGCTACTACAACAATATTGTTAATGTAAGGGTTAAACAATAGATGGGCTTAATTGCTTTATGAGCAGGATCTCCATTAGATACTCTAAATTAGTGACCTTATCCCATGTAATGATATTACAGTGTAGCTCAATAATCAAATTAAGCAGGTGATGATCAATTTTAGCTAGGTTCCTCCAAAGTTTGGGGATAGAATCAAAAGCTACCTTTAGGTCAATAGAGGCAGGAAAAAGTGCTTCATATGGAGGTTTATAAATACATAATTATAATTAGTACCGGTAGTTTTATAACATAAACATTCTAAATGTGGTATAAGTAGCATGCATATATTTAAATAATTTTAAAATTTGGTACTTGTGGGATCTCATCTGTCTCCTTTCTTACATATTGGGAAACTAAGTTTTTAGGAATTACCATGAAGGAATTTATAGCAGTGAAGAGTGAGAGTAACACTGAAGTATACCTTGATGGAGTTATTTTTAAGAATTTCAGAATAATTAGTCTGAACCAGGAGCTTTATATTTTGTTATGCAATTAGTTTTTGTATTGTAAATTTTAAATTTTTGTAACTTGATCTTGGACAGTAAATAAACAAATAAGCTTTTTATTGAAAATGCATGAAATCAAGAAAATAAATGTCAAACTCTGAATAAACCAAAGAAACAAGTTTATTGTTTGATCCCATCTACCTTAATTCAGAACATTCATAGCAATGGGAGAATGTATGAAACAATGGTTTAAAATTCACTCTGAATTACAATTTGAAAATTTTTTTTTATAAGATGATGTATCATTGGTATTTGACTCCAGGTAGACTGATAAAAATGTATAGAGGGATTCCAATAAGTCCCAAATTATTTTTCAATTGATGGTCCATAATATCTAGAAGAAAAACTTCAGATTTCATTAACATTTGTATTTTAAATATTGCATTGTCAATAATATCTATCCATCTATCTATCTATCTATCTATCTATCTATCTATCTATCTATCTATCTATCTATCTATCTATCTATCATCTATCCAATATTTCAGCATATTTGCAAGACCACCACATACAATGGAATGTACCTGGATTTTGCTTGGATTTCCAACTATATATATATATATATATATATATATATATATATATATATATGTGTAGGTCTTTGGTTGTTCGGGTTTTCTCCCGCGTAAAATTGGAAGTGTCTTGGCGACGTTTCGACGAAGTCCCATTCGTCATCTTCAGGCTGGTGTTTTCAGCTTCGTGCTTTGAGCAGCAATGTGTGGTCTTAGCTGTTTCTTCCTTTTAACTGCCAGTGGGGGTATGAACTGATTGGGTGGGAGCTTGGCTGTGTTCTGATTGGGTGGAGGTGTGTTCTGAATGGTTAGGGGCTTGGCTGTGCTCTGATTGGCTGGGGGAATGTTCTGTTTGGTTGTGCTCAGGTTAGTCTGAGTTGAAGAGGGGTTTGAGATTTTGGGCTGCCTTCTTATTTTTTGGCTTCGCGTTCGTGGTCGTGCTTCTTCTTCATGGAGGGTGTCAGTTTGCTTTATGTATGGATTGGAGGGGTTTAAAGTGGCTAATGATGCAGCTGTGGTCTGGCTTCTGATTTGTGGTCGTGCCTCGTCATCAGTGTGGCTGGTACACACTCTCACCAATGTACTAACATCCAATGGATTTTGCCAGAGATGGCAAAATTAACTGCTCTGATTAGCGACAATGGATTAGACAAGTTTATAAGAGACTGAAAGGCTTTTGAGGATTTTCTACATGTTAAATATGATGACAGATGGTTAACAGAGGGATTTGAAGATTAGTTTTAACTTTGGGGTAACCTGCACACACACACACACACACACACACAGAGAGAGAGAGAGATAGAGAGAGAGAGAGAGAGAGAGAGAAAGAAAGAAAGAAAGAAAGAAAGAAAGAAAGAAAGAAAGAAAGAAAGAAAGAAAGAAAGAAAGAAAGAGAGATGTTGCATTGATTCAGTTATTAAATAAATAGATTTCAGTATCAGGGATATTTGTTTATCTAATATAGTGTTTTTGCTAAATACAGATAAAAAATGTATAACTATTTGTGGACCCATTTTTGATGTACAGAGTCAGCATTCAGCTGGGGTGGATTTTTTCTTATGTTTAATCTTAGATGTATTTGATATTTGGGGGGGGGTTAATTTTTTTTCTTTTTGTTGTTAGTGTTGGATGTTTGCCAGTGTGTTTTCTTTTTCTTTTTCTTTTCTTTTCTTTGGTATTTTATCTTTGGTAACAAAAGAATAAATAAACATGTTTTAAGAAAGAACATTCATACCATATTTAGAGTACAAGTTATTTTAATAATGTCCCTTTCAGTGAATATTGTTAAAGAAATATTAAGCTGTGAAGCCAGTGTGGTAGATATTAAGATAACATTTATTTTTTCTACACTATTTTTCTGTATCAGGTTTTTCTTCTTGTGTTCTAGATAAGGCTCAATATTGTTATATATTTTTGTCAATATTGTGTAGTTGATTCATATGCCATGTACAGTTTAAGTTCAGTATCAGTTTTTATTGACATGGCTCAGCCAAAACAACAAGTAATACCTAGAATATATTACTGCAAACACCAGTTAATATTGATATAAGTCTGCTTATAGTTGCCAGTGTGAAGAAAATATTTAGATCACACTCTAGATATTTCAGTGAAGCCTGAACAAAACAATGCCTCAAACTTATTTAAAAAGTTATATTCAGATTGTTGTCTTCCAGATTTATGGTTCTGTTCTTTCAAGTGTAACCTTTTAAAATAATGTTTTCTTTTCAGTTGATATGTTGAACCTGCTGAAACTCACCAGCCAAATGCAATTCACAATATCACCTCTAGTAATCTACCAGTACTTTCTGAAACTGTATAAACAAACACAAAAGCTTATGACAGGTTAAACAATGGGCAGGTCATCACATATATGATGACATTCATTCAATTTTTAGCTACAGATTATACATGATTTACAGGGTAAAAGAATGGTTCTTTAACATTATCTTTTTAATGAGCTGAATGCATCTCATTCAACCATCAGTTATTAAATCGAGAACTACCAGAAGTACAGGCAGGATTTCGAAGAGGCAGAGGAACTAGAGATCAAATTGCCAACATACGCTGGATCATGGAGAAAGCTAGGGAGTTCCAGAAAAACATCTACTTCTGCTTCATTGACTATGCAAAAGCCTTTGATTGTGTGGATCACAACAAATTGTGGCAAGTTCTTAAAGAGATGGGAGTACCAGACCATCTCATTTGTCTCTTGAGAAACCTATATGTGGGTCAAGAAGCAACAGTGAGAACCAACACGGAACCACTGATTGGTTCAAAATTGGAAAAGGAGTCCGGCAAGGCTGTATACTGTCGCCCTGCCTATTTAACTTATATGCAGAGCACATCATGAGAAAGGCAGGGCTAGATGAATCAAAAGTTGGAATTAAGATTGCCGGGAGAAATATCAACAACCTAAGATATGCAGATGATACCACTCTAATGGCAGAAAGTGAAGAGGAACTAAAGAGCCTCTTGATGCGGGTGAAGAAGGAGAGTGCAAAAGTTGGCTTGAAACTCAACATTAAGAAAACCAAAATCATGGCATCCGGCCCTCTCAATTCCTGGCAAATAGATGGGGAAGAAATGGAGGTAGTGACAGATTTTATTTTTCTGGGCTCCAAGATCACCTCAGATGGGGACTGCAGCCAAGAAATTAAAAGACGCTTGCTCCTGGGGAGGAAAGCTATGGCAAATCTAGACAGCATTCTAAAAAGCAGAGACATCACCCTGCCAACAAAAGTGCGTATAGTCCAGGCCATGGTTTTCCCAGTTGCAATGTATGGCTGTGAAAGTTGGACCATAAGAAAGGCTGAGCGCAAAAGAATTGAGGCCTTTGAACTATGGTGCTGGAGAAGAGTCCTGCGAGTCCCTTGGACTGCAAGGCGTTCAAACCGGTCAGTCCTAGAAGAGATCAACCCCGACTGCTCTTTAGAAGGCCAGATCCTGAAGTTGAAACTCAAATACTTTGGCCACCTAATGAGAAGGAAGGACTCACTGGAGAAGGGCCTAATGCTGGGAAAGATTGAGGGCAATAGAAGAAGGGGACGACAGAGAATGAGATGGCTGGATGGAGTCACTGAAGCAGTAGGTGTGAATTTGAATGGACTCCAGAAGATGGTAGAGGACAGGAAGACCTGGAGGAACGTTGTCCATGGGGTCGCGATGGGTCGGACACGACTTCGCAAGTAACAACAGCAACAACAAAGTATGTTGCAGTTGAGAAAAATGGAAGTCTGTCACTGAAGCTTCCTCTTTCCCCATACACTGTCATGGATAACATTTTATTGTAAGAGGACAAGTTAAGTTTGGTTAGTGAATTGAAGTAGAAATGACCATCTGGAACAGAGTTTTCAGCTCTTCCTCTATGGGAACTTGCATTGCACAAAATAATAAGCTGCTAATAAGAAATCTACCAACTTTGGTCAATAGGATGGATAATATCCATAGGCATTCATATAACTTTTTGACAGTTTGCTGACTGTTTATTATATATAAATTAAGTGCTTGAGTTCCAGCTCTAACTTTTAATTGCTTTCTAATTTATTCTTATGCATGTTTATAGTTAGTGTTAAATTTTATTGAGCTATAAATAAGGAAATTATAACACACCATTGAAATAGTGGATACTATAGGCAAGATTTTAATCAAAGCTATCTCTGATTGATGAGTTTCCTTTTGTAATTTGTTCTACAGCCTGACTATTCTCGTGATAAGTTAATAGCAGAACAAGTAACCATGGGAGGTAATGGAGTCCCTCCAAGGATGTTTTACAGACTAGGTTACATTAAGGTCTGTAAAGTACTTGTGCTTCGGTGAGCTATTTGCAGTCTTGAGCTTCAAGAATTTATGGCATCTTTTGGTTTGTGGGACACAACTATTAATTGTAGCTGTTTCCTGGAATCAGTTGAATGAAGCTGCTGTTCCTGATTTTACTATGTTTCATACAGTTTTTATACTGATTAACTGATGTTCTTGAGATAATGTAAAGAGTTACAGCTTTGTGTCTTTTATTCTTAACTATTAAAAATATTTTTTTTTTAAAAAAAACAGTTTAGCAATAAGCTTATTAATCTCACAATTGGTTAAGAGGAATGACAATCATAATTTACTCACTGGATGTACTTTCATATCCAAACTACGTTTGGATTCTATTGTCAGAAGAGGAATAATACAATAACTTATATTCTGTTTTCAATTATTTTTAAAAAGTAGTCATTTAAAATCTCTCCATGGGGGAAAAAAATAACTTCAAGACTGGTGGATATTAAGAACTGATTGAGATGCATGACAGGAAAAGGTATGAACCAATATTTTCCAGACCCATTATAGTGCATCACAGTTACCATTTTGTTTGACATTTTCTTGTCCTCAAATTTCAGATAAGAGAACTCTGTCAAAATCTCAGTGTATGATAAATCCAAGTTACATAATTCAGAAAAATCCCCCAGAACCTTGTTTAATGCCTTCTTGACCTAAGGATATTGTTCCCATCATTACAACCTCAAATGTAAAGTCTTCCATAATTTGTGCAGTTCTAGTGATGCAGTAGGCTCAAACTTCAGAAAGGACTAGGGCAGTGTTTCTCAACCTTGACAATTTTAAGGCATGTGGACTTCAACTCCCAGAATTCCACAGCCAGCATTGCTGGCTGTGGAATTCTGAGAGTTGAAGTCCACATGCCTTAAAATTGTCAAGGTTGAGAAACACTGGACTAGGGAGTTTTTAGACCAAGGTCAGAAGCAAGCAGCAGTGAAGCTAAGGAATCATATGGCTCTTCAGTTTTCTTAAATCCTCAGCTAAGGATTATACTATAATAGATCATAATACAGAATATAATAGAACAACAAGTCTTATATTGAGGGTTAAGTTGGACTAGTTTCCTATACAGAGCTGTTTAAGATCTCATTAAGAAAATACGCTGGAGAAAGAAGGAAAAAAAACCTAAGAAGAACAAGTGTGTGAATGAAGCCAAATCCAGCAACTCATCCCAATAACATCTTACTAAATTAATTAGGCATAAATGTATGCCTAATTGAGCATAAAGGGTCTCATATGGTTAGGCCAAAGAACTATAACACTGGTACTTATAAGAAGGGTCTTGGCCAACTGCTGGGAGCTATTGTTCTTCCTTTTAATTTGGATTTCTAAAATCCAGGATAAAATTAATCTTTTAAAAGAAATAATAGCTTTCTATTTTGCAAAGCTTTTTTTGTGTTTAATAGCTTATGTGCATCATAATCTTTTGCCCTTACATTCTGTCTTTATTACCATCATATCTCTATACCACCACATGAATAACTTTTTGTTCTTTATATTTTTTATCTGTCCTTTTTTTCAAAAAACTATCCAATCAACTTTATCCAGACATGACTTTTTTCATTATCCCCATGTTTCAACCTATTGACTCTTCCTTTGTATATTTGTTTTGCAATCATATATTTATTTGTTGGATTTATAATAATTCTCACCATAAACAAACCACCTCAATATACATTTTCAAAGCTCTTCATTTGGCATTCATTCTTTACACTACTTACTTTACCACACACACAGAGAGAGAGAGAGAGAGAGAGAGAGAGAGAGAGAGAGAGAGAGAGAGAGAGAGAGAGAAAGAAAGAGAGACTTCTTAAATATTCAATTCCCATTCATTTAAATTAAGTTTCTTCCATTTTTAACTTTTACTTCTTCTAGTAAACAGGTTCTTATGCATAGACATTTTAGCCATTTTGACATTCGTTCCTACTTATTCAATCAAAATAGCACATCATAAAATTTCTTTATACTTTTTCTCAGTTTCAGTACATATTCTGCAAACATACAAAATTTATGTATCTGGTCAAGTTTTTTTAAAAAATTTGGTATAACCTGCAATAGTTTACTCAATTTTTCCTGTTATACCCAATAATCCTAGTTTTTGATATATTAGTTTGCAAAGCTATGCTCCTTGTTGTATAACCAACATTTACTGAGATGCTGAGAATCTGTGACATTCTCAGCCAACAAAAGAACATTGTCTAAAAACAAACAAAAAAAATGTACATTCCTATTCCCAATCATGTCTAATATAATCACTAGCATTCATTATATATTTATTCATAAACATATTAAATAATCAAGAAAGCCTTACACATCTTTATCTGCTCAGTGTTGGAGTATTTCACTTATTCGTGAACATTTAGTTTCAACACATAAACTTCTTTTCCCATTCAGCAACCAAAATTTGAAATTTTAAGTCTATTCACATGCTATATATTCTGATTCAAGTTATTAAGCATATGGAGTGAAATGGAATCTGGTAAAACTTGGCATCTTCTGTTCCTTTATTCTTTCATTCCATTATTGCATGATAACACTTTGGTGCTCTCTGACCTTGGTTGTTTGCTTGCAGACATTTCATTACCCAACTAGGTGACAACATCAGTGCAAGTATGTGGGGGGCTTGTCCCTGTTTATATACAGTAGCTTGCCCTAAAATAGATGCAGCAATAGTCTAAATGGTGTAAGGAGTGTCTGGTACTGATATTAGTAAATGTTTATTTTCCTTTATCTCTGCATATATTTAAAAATGGATATAACTTGAGCTTGGAATTATATTGCAGTCATGTTCATGTCCATAGACATAGAGTAAAATGTGCAGAGTTCTTGGTACTCTCTGAATTTGATTGTTTTCTTGCAAATATTTCATTACTAGGTAATATCAAACTAGTGCCTAGTTTGGTAATAAAACAACTGCAATAAAACAACCAAGCTCAGAGAGCTCCAAGGACCACTAAGTTCAAATTTGGGCTACAAATATTCTCTTCTAAGATAAAAATGTTTTAAGTGAACCATATACCATCTTATCCTAATGATGTCCTTTTATTGTGCTAAACTCCAGTGCAGGTGAAAAGCTATCAGGTTAAAAAAAAATTGTAGTATATCAAATCTCCTGATAGCACTATTATAATGGTATGTGGGAATGATCTTGGGAGTCAGCAGGAAGAGCCACAGCTCCCTAGCTCCCAATATGATAAAAGGTAGCTTAGCCTGTCACAGAAATGTGGTGTGGTAAGTGTCTCAGAAGGCACATCCATAGTTTCTTGGGCTATAAAGGTGATGGGGAGAAGAAACGTTCTTGTCATGTTTCTATTAACATAACCTCACAATAAAGTATATTTACTTCATCTGGATGTGCTTCCTTTCTGGATTACTTCACAAGACTGAAAACTTTTGGGAAATCATAACCTAAATTAATTTAAGAAAATGTTTCAGTTAAGATAATCAGGGCTGAAGTTGTAAATTGACAGACAATAAAAATGTTTATTGCTGTCAAAAATTAATCTGCAGTATGGATGAAATGCCACTTACATTTTATTTATTCACAAAGAGCAGTGTGTTGCTTGCACTTAGTTTCTCTGTGCATATAAATCCTCATCCCCTTGTCTTCTTGGTGGAAACCCCTTAACTATAAATGTGAGCTGATTTGCCAGAAAAGGATTTTTGAAAGAAGTCATTCAGAAATCTTGAAGGAAAAACAAATACAATAAGTGAAGGCACTCAACACCAGATTAGAAGGAAGAGTGAAAATCTCTTTCTGTTCATTTAGTCCAGATTCCTTACTCTTATGATGATGGTATGTTTACTTGCGGTGGAATGTTAGCATGCTACAATATCCCTCTAATAGCTGAATTTGGGGCGTGGTAATGATCTTTGTGTGTGTGTGTGTGTGTGTGTGTGTGTGTGTGTGTGTTCTTTTTGATTCCTGGTAGTATAAGTCCCTGCAGTTTTCTTAGCAAGGTTACAGAAGACAGTAAGTGATTGGCGCAAGGTCACCAGATGGTTTTATGGAAGAATAATCTGCCAGTTTCTAGCCAAGTACCTTAACCAGTATACCAAGCTCTAGTAATTGTTTATCAAAGGTAGAAATGATACCTAAATCAGCAAAATATCCTTCTGTGGACTGCTTTAACTGTTGTAAAAATGAATCTGGAAAATACCAAGAAATGGATCTAGAATAATAGACAGATTTTTTTAAAGGAGAACTATCTATGTGGAACAGGCTTCTGCCCTATATATTAGCACCAGAGAACTGTTTATGTTCAGTTGGCAACATGAAGCTGAATTCTTTTTAATGGGTGAATGCATTTGCTTGCAGCAAAAGAAAAAAAAATGATATAACATCTGTCTTTAAAGTGTTTCTTTGGGAATTGGGCACTTTATTAAATGTGTCTGTTTGTAAGATATTGGTTTTCATTCCTTGCAGCTAACACTTGTGGATAGGTTAAATATATGTATTTCATATTTTCTTCCAGGTTTTATTAAAACCTGTTTTCATTATAGAAAAACTCAAAAAAAGTAGAAAGCCTATTTTTGTCATTTTTAAGAGGGACATCTCTCTCTCTCTCTTTCTCTCTCTCTCTCTCTCCCTCCCTCCCTCCCTCTCCCTCTCTCTCTCCTTCCTTCCCTCCCTCCCTCCTTCTCTGATTTTTTGCCTTTTATCTGGCTTTGCAAGTTCATTATTTGATGTTGTTGTTGATGGTTAATAAATAAACTATAATGGACTCTGTGCTTTCTTCTATCTAGATATAATGGCTGACTGGGAGCATACTGGGTGCAAACTAATTTGGAAATTATCCACAACAATTTCCCAACATTTCCCTCCTTGCCATTTAAACTGCTCCTGCCCTCTGCTATGCTGGTCTGATTCTCAACCATACTGTCACTATGTGACAAGTGAAGAACTGAATTGGGTCTAAGAAATAGTTTTGATAGTCTATCAGTCCTAGGGGACATATTGAAGTGGCACTGTAAGGATGAAAAAGTAACCTGCATGAAAAAATGAAGTCTGAGTGGAAGCAAGCAAGCACACTTCTCTTTCTAGGAGAAGAAAAGGAATTTGTCAGCTTTGTAATCTGCATACAACACATTTCCCCATGAAGAAGCAAATGACATGGAATAAAACTCCATAGTAGCTGCACAGAGAAAAGCTGTTCTCCAAGGAAGTCTAATCAGCTTCCTACCAGCTTCCCTTATTCAAATGAACTAAACATCAAATAATATCTGTAGTATAATCCAATTACTATTCTTCAATTTCTTCAACAGCCAGGGGGAAAAAAACCTCACCATAGCAATTGTTTGGGTATATAGATCTCTGACTTTGAAAAATTGGCTGCTTGCTCCCAAACAATGGTCCAGATTTTACTCTTTAGCAATATCATACATCTATCAGAATTTATCAGCCATTTGTCCCTTGGCAGTTATTTCCATTAAACTCGGTTTTAAACTTGAAATAATTCAAAAAATGATTTTGTCCCTGAGGTTATCCAGTACTTGTATTTAAACACAATTCTTGGGTTTAACTCCTTGATGAAAGGGGAAAAAATGACAGTACTCAAAGATATCTCCATTCTTCATTCAGGAGTTGTTTTCACAAAATAATTACTTAAGAACAAACAGTTGAATGTTGCTTCCTCAATGCATGTAGTTATGTTTAAATGCTAAGAGTTATCATTTTTAACATGCAAATTTATTAACATAATATTAATATAATATGCAAATTTCACAATACACATCCAGTATTCCCAAATAAACAATATTTGGCATGGTTTTCTAAATCATAAAGTGTAGCCAATACCAACAAATTCATTTGTATCTTGTCAGCGCCTGGTTATTTATATATTCAGGTTTCTTTTACATCCCTATAATTCATAGACATGTTTACCATATTCATAATTTAGCTTATCAACAAGAAGACATGTACCCAATATCTAGAAAACTAAATACTTTTTATTTTTCTGCAAAAAAACTGACAGAATAGTTTTTTTTGTGTGTAGTATTTTTGAAAATCTGATGCCTTGCAAGGAAGGCAGCAATTAGGAATGACAATTGTATGTCCTACAAGTGTCATATACCTGGGTAATACACCCACACACACACAGAGACACTCACAGAAAGTGAATAATTTGAAGCTTTTGCCTACATCTTCTTAGAGCTAACTAAAAAGAGGATACAGATGGTGTACACTCTGTCTGTTTACACCACATCAACACAAAGGCCCAGTTTATACAGGCAACTTACCAGCAACTCAAAGAATTTTATGATTCAAATAACTTGCTTCCCGTATTGCAAACCACTATCTCCCCCCACACAAACAAAAAAAAAAGGAAAGAATATTTTGACAAGGAAGAAAAAGTGATTGAGTCATGGAGGCAGTCACCTCTAATTTATACTAAAATCTATTGTGGAAGTCATACTTATATGGCAAAGCGAGGTGAGGGGGTCATGTCTACTATGTTGGAATCTTTTTATTTCCCACAGAACTGAATAGCTCTGTGCTCTCTCTTGTAAGTTCAAGTTCATGCCTTCAAAGGCCAATGTACATCTATGAGGTCTGTATTCAGGGGATGTGCTGTTTTATCAAAGAAAAAAAGTCTCACTGCCTTCAGATGTCCTACCTCAATAGTGCTTACATCTACTGTCTGTATTATTTTCTTGTGTGACTCCTTTTGTCCAGCAAACTTTGAGATGGCTTCCCTTCAATGCATCTGGCTTGAAATGCTCACACAAAATGGCTTTCTAGCCTGTTACAATTAATGTTCTGTGTTGAATTTACAGTTGAAAAGATTTAGAAATTAATGGCTCAAGCACAGAAAAGTTTCATAGAAGGATGAAATTTAAAGAAACTGATGGTGTAAAAGTCCAGACTATGGCTCATCTTTATAGTTAATATTTTCATAAATCTCATTTACTATTAAAAGTTAAGTATGGGTAAAAGTTAAAGCTATATATAGAATCATGCAATTAAAAAAAAGATTAAAAAGTCAGTTGTAAAATACCCCTCCAAAGTACAACAGTAATTTTAGATTAAACTATATTAAAAAAAATCATAAAGCATGAGTATATGAATTAAAACCAAGATTATAATGAGCCTCTCTGGTATTCAATTAATGAGGATTGTCATTTAGGCAGGAAAAATCAAAGGTACAAGTACAGATTGGGCAAGACCTGACTTAAAAACAGTAACTGTGAGAGGGACCTTGGAGTTTAGTGGATGATCACTTGCCTATGAGCCAGCACTGTGCAGTAGCAGCCAAAAAAGCTAATACAATCCTGGGTTGTATAAACAGAGGTCTAGAATCAAGATCATGCAAGATATTAATACTGCTTTATAAAACCCTACTAAGACCACACCTGTAATACTGCAGCCAATTTTGGTTACCATATCACAAAAAAGATGTTGAGAGTTTGGAAAAAATTCAGAGAAGAGCAACTAAGATGATCAAAGGCCTGAAGATTAAAACATATGAAGAACGGCTGCAGGACTTGGGCTTGTCTAGTCTAAAGAAAAGAAGAAATAGGGGAGACTTGATAGCAGTATTTCAGTATCTGAGGGGCTACCACAAAGAAGAGGGGATCACATTATTCACTAAAGCACCAGAGGGCAGGACAAGAAACAATGGTTGGAAACTGATCAAAGAGAGAAGCACCTGGAATTAAGGAGAAAGTTCCTGACAGTGAGGACAATTAACCAGTGGAATAGCTTGCCCCCAGAAATTGTGGCTGCTCGATCACTGGAGATTTTTAAAAAGAGACTAGACAGTCACTTGTCTGAGATGGTATAGGTTCTCCTGCTTGAGCAGGGGGCTGGACTAGAAGACCTCCAAGGTTCTGTTCTATTCTATTCTATTCTATTCTATTCTATTCTATTCTATTCTATTCTATTCTATTCTATTCTATTCTATTCTATTCATTTCCAACCACATTTCAAGAGCCTACTCCTTATCTGATCATTCTATTGCTACAAAGGATATGCCAAGAGTGCCAAACAAAACAGTGAATAAATACTACAGCTGATGTTCTCCTACTATGATGTCTGAAATAAGAGAGAACAGGATGATCACAAGTCTTTAGCTTGTTGGTAACAGAAGAAAAGAACAGAAGGAGCAGGATTAAGTCAACTTTACTATTGGTTGAATCCTACTCCCTCTTCTGTCCTTAGTGTTACCGTCATTTTCTGCATTGGGAAGGTCAGGCACATCTGAGTAGAACTCACCACTGCCATATTGCTAGTTGCCACCGCTACCACCTCTTATATGTTATGTATATATAAATAACTATTAAGTCAATTATGTATGGTTATATCAAGATTACAGGAAAACATGAATTTCAAACTATTAAGAAACAAGAAAAAAAACTGGACATAAATTATGAGAAAACAAAGGTTATGGCTTTTGCCAAAAGGCCAAAACAGTACACATGGTACTTAAATAGCCACAAAGTAGAGCAGGTAACCAGGGGAGGATATGTTTTTTACGAATGGCTCTGTAGAAGGGACCTTGGGGTGGACCTTGGGGTGGTCATCCATGCCACCGGTTCACAAAATGCCCATGGAGAATATGTGGCTGCCTCTGGCCAATGATCAGCGAATGCCATTCTTAAATTTTTCTGCACAAAGGGAGGACACTATGTTCCAGCTGCAATTAAGCTCTTTCTGGCCAAGTCGCTAGCACAGTTTCTCTATGGGACCTTGCTGAGATCCTCAGCTTCGTGTTTTACACCATTGGAAAGAGTTCAATCCAAATTTATCAGAACAATTCTCCAGATACCTCACTGTGTTCCTAATGCACTTCTGCGCTTGGTGACAGGATTGATAAAAGTCAAAGCATGAATCTGTATAGCTTCCTTAAACATCTGGCTAAGGCTTAATTGCTTTCCGCAAGGCCTTGCTCCATTAATTTTACAAGATAAATTTTCCTCTTCGTGGATCAAGGCAGTCGAGTCCAACCTTGCCAAACTAGGTTTCTCATCTGCCTCAGTTCTCAAATTGGACTATGACCAAGCAAAACAAACCTTGCGTCAAAGAGTAGAGGACATCGAGAGCCAAGCGGACTTAGGTATAGGTCTGCTGTTTCTGGCTCCAGACTCTATTAGATACGTGGTTACACCTGCCAGGTATCTTAGACAATTGGAGTCAGTAAACCACCGGAAAGCATTCTCACTTGCTCAGTGCCATGTGTTTCCATCGGCTGTCTTGTACAGCAAGTACAAAAAGACACCACTGTCTGAAAGACTCTGCTCCTGTGGCTCAGGAGAAGTGGAGACCATTGGACACATACTCTTTCGATGTTCCTTCTACAGAGCCATTTGTAAAAAACATATCCTCCCCATAATTGATAGATATCCTGGTCATTCGGAAAGCATCTATCTCTAGTGGCTGCTTAAGGATGAGAGGTAGAGATCATGGTGCAGGTGGCCAGATTCTGTGAAGCAGCATTGGGGATTCACCAGAAACACAAATAATCAAAGAAGCAAGAAAAGGGAAAATGAACTGAGAAAAAATAACAAGAAGCTTTTATGCCCCAAACATTTTAGTCCACTAAATGATCTAACTTCAAAGAAAATAAGCCAAGTGGCAGTTTGAACAGTTCTAAAGGTGTTGATTGTTCTAATTTCTAGCATTTTTCTAGTTCACAATGCTCTTTTCCTTCCCACGTAAGTCCTTTCCGAGCTACTATTTCAGTTATTGTTAATACCAGAGACATATTGGTAATAATAAAGCAGTAATAATATTAATATCTGGGTATATGGCAAATTTGGAAGTTAAGGTGCTAAGAATCAGTCCAGCAATATTCTTTGGAAAAATATCCTCTTTTTGAATAAAAATAATGTAAAATAGGCATTTTCTTGCATTTAACCTCTTCCTCCTCTTCCTCCTCCTCCTCCCTCTCACCAATTACTTATTTGTCAGTCATCAAAACTGGACAAATGAACTTTTCCAATCATATTTTCCCCACTTTCACTGTATTTTTCTTAGCTTTTCTCAGATTTTACTCTTTCATTTCTAAGATCCTCTCTGGTGTGTCATGTGAAGGGTGAAAGTAAAGAGAAGTGGTTGCTGCTTCCTTTTTTGACTTCTGCACAGTTTACAATCCCAGATGGTAACCAGCAATTTTCCTTTAGGTTTTCAGCAGAGCCCTTGCAATCACACTTTCTTCTAAAGGCAGTCCTCCAGAGACCTGTCTAAGATACTTATGAGCAGCCAAGCCTGCCTGAGAGGGTGATAAGGTGAGCAGCTGTGATAATGGATTAGAAAATGGCAGGACCAGTCCTGAAATATTGCAGTGCTTTAAGCCATGTTTGGACTGTACCGTGTTTATTAAATCTAATTGTTTTTGTAATCATGGGTGGGCAGCTGCTACTTTAAAGAAATCGTATTCTTTATTGGTTTGCTTATTGAAAAGTCTCTGACCCTGAATTAACCACAACCAATTAAGATGGAGTTGAGGTACTTAATCTGTGATTTTAGAAAGAATATTGACTCATAAAAACCAACTCTTTGAAAAAGAGATCCCATTTTCTATATTTCTGTTCACTCTAAGCTAAACAAGCAAAATATTACTTGTCAAAGTAATATTTAATGAAGACTTTTCTGCATCTTTTAAGCAGTGCCTAAATATAGTAAACATAGCTGTTTTTAATCCATGCACACATGTATACAAGGTGAACTTTATCCAGTTTCATTTGTTTCCTCCATATTTTAATCAAACTATCTCAAAACTGTTTCAGAGGATAAAATAGCACAAATGAATATTCAGTAGGTGCAACAGAAGCAGCATGCAAAGTAACTTAAGGACTGTGATATGGATCAGACAGGTTGGCTGAGCAATTAAAGCTCTTTAACACTTTATTAAATGTGCCCACCCATCTTAACTATGATGCTTCTTGTTTGACACTCAAAATTGAAAACAATGAGCTTTCTACAGTCAGAGCATGATAGACTAAACTAAAATCTTGTACATTAAAGACTTATTTAAAAAGAAAGGAAAAAAAAACTGGAATCACTGATCTATTCAAGAAGCCACTGGCCTATAACAAGTACATCTTAATATCAAAATCCACACAATTGAGCAAGATTAAAGAAGCAAGAATTAGAAATATTTCAGTAAAATATCTTTAATACTATTAATGGGTAAATACAACAGAATCTTGACATGCTAGAGGAATTTCCAGTTTCTTTGTTAGTGACTTAGTTAAATGTCTTGAGATTTGAAATGCTTTTCCAAAGTGTCTCTCGACCTTGACTAAGTTGTTGATTTTGAGGTAAGCTAACATCAACAGCTATCTCTTGATTCATGATGCTTATGTCCTCTTTCACTCCTTTCCCTATCTGTCCACAATCTCTCACACTTATATACTATTCCCAAACCTGCCACTTTTGTTCAGCAGTTGTTCTTAAATTGGTAGACATTGTCAAGATTGCTATCTAATACACCTTGGAGTACTCATGGTTAAAGAACTGTTGTAAGATATATTTTGGGCATAAAGACTCTATGGACAGGTAGTCCTTGACTTACAACAGCATTTGGGACCGGAATTTCCATCGCTAAGCAATGTGCTTGTAAAGCACAATTGTGTCACTTAGTGATGGGACTCCTTGTAGTCTAGGTTGCTGTTGTTAAACAAATCCCATGGTCATTCAATGAGGCAACTTCCTACTGACTTTCCACAGCTAAAGCATATGGAAAGTTGCAACTCTCAGACTGGTAGGCAGGTAAATGACTGCTCTTGGGTGGAGGAAGAAGCAAGGGGGTGCATGGGAACACAGGTTAGAGTTGAGGACAGTTTGTGAAGGTGCAGAGAAAGAGGGTCAAGGGTATGTGTGAGAGCATTGCAAAGATTAGGGATGACACATGTGAGGGAAGTGCATGAGAGGCATGGTATGACTCAAAGAGGATGCAAGGAGTGCAGAAGACGCATGGTGAAGGTCAGGGAGGGTATGCCTTTGTGCATGATCAGAATAATAGAATAACAGAAAAGACTTGGAAGGGATCTTGGAGGTGTTCTAATTCAACACCCTGCTCAATCAAGAAATCCTATACCATTTCAGACAAGTTGTTGTCCAATTTCTTCGTAAAAACCTCCAGTGATGAAACACCCACAACTTCTGAAAGCAAGCTATTCCATTGATTAATTCCACTGTTTTCACTGTTAGGAAAATTCTCCTTAGTTCTAGGTTGCTTCTCTCTTTGATTGTTTCCACCCATAACTTCTTATTTTGCCATCAGGTGCTTTGAAGAATAGGTTGACCCCCTCTACTTTGTGGCAGCTCTTAGATGTTGGAGCACTCCTATCATGTCACCCCTAGATTTTCTTTTCATTAAACTAGATATATCGAATTCCTGCAATTGTTCTTCATATCTTTCAACCTGCAATCCCCTAATCATCTTCTCTGCAATCTTTCTAGAATATCAATATCTTTTTAATGTCATGAGGACCAAAATTGGACGCAATATTCCAAGTGTGGTCTTACCATGGAATTATAAAATGGTACTAATACTTCATATGATCTTGATTCCCCAGTGCTCCAGGATTTTTGAAAGACATGATTTAGTGATTCTCAGATCAGTTCTGACAGCTGTTTCAGAACCTTTGGGGTGCAATCCATCTGGTCCTGGTGATTTGAAGTCATCTAGAATGGGTATTGTTGTTTTACCATTTTTTTATTTCTTTTTTATTTTTATTGTAAGACTACCATAGTGGAGGATGCAAGGGAGTGCTTAACAGGAACATTGCAGATCACAGAGATACTTAAGTGACTGGTGCAGCAGGAAGGTAGAAGTGCTGGGGATGTTTGCAAGAAGGAAAGTCATTTGACTTCTTTTGGTAAGAGATGGATGGAAGTTAGGATCTCCCAGTAAGAGATGGATGAAACATAGAATCTTCCAGTTTCTAGTCCAGCATTTCCCCCATTATATTAAACTGCTTCTCAGCGTTATTAATGAAGTACTTAATTTAATTCATGATGTACATAAAATGAAACATAATTGTTTTTCAACTGATAATTGAATTATTGAAAATAAATGCTTAATTGGAATAGATTATAATATTTAATGATGATTACTAATGAATATGATTAATAGATTTGAGTTGAAGAAAGAAAAATTGAGGAATCCCACTATATTTTAGAGTTTACACTGTGTTTGGAAGTGTGCCCCTGAAAACATTATTCAAAAGTGTGTTCAAACTTTTGCCACCAAAATCTTGGCCAGTCCGGTCACATAAATTTATGATTTTAAGTCTGTCTTGACTCCTGGCAACTGCCCAAACAACTCTCTGAAAGTTTTTTTTTTTTTTTGGCAACATTTCTGGAAGTGGCTTGCCGGTTTTTACAAAAATAGAACTTTTCAGGATTATTTTATAAATATGAAAGTTACAATTTATTCTCTGGTATAGATTTTCAATGTATGTTAGATTTTTTTAAAAGAATATTATTTCAGGCTAAGGACTTCCTTTTAGATTTATTTCTCATATATTTGTAGATATTTTTGTTTCAAACTCTGGTGAGGTTACACACGATGGTCCTATAAAGTTAATTATTGTGTTGATTTCATTAAGCATGTATTTTATTCTGTTTTAATAATATTCAATAAAATATTGATTAGTATGTGAGTATATAGGATGTATATGGATTTAAGTTTCAGGGTTCATCAAGTTTCTCTGGAAAAATGCATATGTTCTGTTTGGAAAAATAACATCAACAAAAAATAATGCATATTTCTGATATCAGTGAGTATTCAGCCCCAAATTTTGAATACTCTCTCCAGAAAAAAAAAAAAGAAGGTAAATGTTATGGTCCATCCAAATGAGGTCCTCATTCCAGATTTTGTTTTAACTTCTGGTTATTTTCACTTTATCTTTGGATAATGTTCTTACCACCTTAGTTGAAAGCATTGCTGGGAATGTAACATTATTCACACTGGAAAATTTAATACAGATTGACATTTAGATTGCTTAAATATATGAATGACTTCTATGCCCTTTGGTTAAAGTTAACTCTTTGATAGGCTCATGAGAGACATATATCACTTAGTTGTCACCTCTGACCCTCAGAATATTTTCTTGGCTGTGATCCTGAATTATTTTCCATGCTTCATTAAAACATGTGCACTAACAGATGTAACAGATGGCAAGGAAATATGTTTCCTTTCCCTGTGGACAGTGGACATTTTTCTTTCCTGTTGTTGTTTGTTTGGGGGGTTTTTCCTACAAGACTGGAAGTTGAGAGAAGCTGGTATTCAACAGTTCAAGAGAGCAGGTACCAGAAGAGGAGAAGACAAAGCATGAGAATAAAAAGAAGCAGTTTGCTGATACATCAAATTCTACCTTCTGAAGAGGCTAATTGTTATAGGCACTTTGTGACAGTACAAGAAGAAAAACAGTATCTTTTATTTCTAGCACATGTGACCTTTATCCTCTTGACCTTTTTGGTCTACTGCATTTCAGAGGCTTTGCCTCTGGTTTCAGACATTTTGTATTTTGATTTGATTTTTTTTTTGTCCTCTTTCTTGCTCTCTTTCTTCCCTGTGATGTTTCAGGGAATACACTTTTGTTACATTTTGATCTCTTCTTTTCTGGGTGACCTCAGCTACACTGGTGAGCAGGATACAGGGGATGTACCATCCTTTATTTATGAAAAACCCTCATATCATTTTTGAACCATCTTACAGCTTTGTGAAATAATTTTGGCTTGTCTTTATTTATACCTTATTTATTTTAAAAAGTTACTTGAGGCATTCCTGAAGACACACATTATTGTAATTGGCTGTAATAAGCAATTTGTTGCAAGTTTGCCATTCTTAATCACTTGTTCATCTTGAACTTAATTAGTATTAAATTAATGCATATGTATTCATATCCCATTGTAGTAGTCTACAATGCTTACATGCCCAAAACATTTCCAAGTGGAAAACATATTTAATACAATGACATAATAAGGCCCGGAAAATGGCTAGTCCTTATTAGATCACCAAATGTGATTATACATCTGTGTTTTTTCTTGAAATGCAGAAAGTTTGTGGATGAAAATATCAAAATATTGTCAGATCTCAGAAATGAGATTGCTGCAATTTCATGATTTTGCCATTTTCTATTTTGGTGCCTGAATTAACATATAAGATTACATTTAGGCTATCTTACTGCTTCCCTAGTTTTTAATAATAAAACAGAAAAGAAAGAAGGAAGTTGTCAAAATTGGACCCTGAAAATACCTTCCAATTCACTTTGTTAGGTAATTAAGGGACATAAAGGATTCCCTGTTGTTGTTTGTTATATATACAATACAGATACACTGTTGTAACATATCAGCATACATTTCCATATTTTTTAGCTGATAAAATGAGACAATAATCTGTGAAATTTCACCATTCAGAATCTGCCTGTTACAATACCATTTTATTCTACACAAAGGACTAGCTTTATCTGCCAAACTACATACCACAGGACACAACTTCTCAGCATTTTCAGAAATGGATAATATAATTTCTTACTGTTACAGTTGTTGCAAGAGACAGATATTGCTTATTATCACATGTGCTGCAAACTCCCTTTGAAGAAGTTGTAGCTAACTCAGTTTAAGGATCTATGTTGCTTTGTTTCTGACAGTGAAATATAATGCACTCCAGAGGATATGGCTTATAGAAGATAGCCAGCACAAAGCAATGCCAGGCATATTGTATATTTCCTTTTACTTTGGAAACTGACTCAGTGACCTAATTTACTTCAGAGTGTCGGTTGAGCAAGGAGTTACTTTGAAAAGCAACATGCACTTTTGTCTTTCAGGAAAAGGAATAATAAGGTAGGCCTGCAGGGACATGACAATAATAATGATTGTAGAAAAATCATTATAAACAAAAATAATGTTTGTAGCTAATTTGAAACTTATGCAATTTCTAATATAATGTTTCCCAAATCCACTTTTAATTTTGGAATCTTGAAATTAGAAGCATTATTGGACAGATATGTACAGTATTATTTAATATATCTGTTCCTTTTTAAAGAGGTAAACCTTAAAGAAACATTATGGGAATTCATCATTGAAACCAAATGCTTTTCTGTCTTTATCTTTATAAATTACTGGAAATGCTTTGAACAGTAACAAAACAGTAAGTTATAAGGCACCTTGTATAGGAATATGCTATACCTCAAATTGTGTTCTCAGATGTTTGGTGTAGTTTTTAAATATATTGCAATTTTTTATTTTGGGGGGGAATTCTGATCAGTGATAAAAATAAACTATGTCTAACAAACTAATATTACACTATTTTATTTGTAGAGATGCTAATGGAATGACTTTGTGACATCTTCCTCTTTAATTGTAATAGATAGATAATCTTTATTGTCATTTTTTACTGTGGGCATATTGGCACACATTAAAAATGAAATTTTATTACTTGCTCTCAAAAGTGTACATATACATAACACACATTTAAACATGCTATATACAACATATGTATAAATTTACACCTTTACATATAAATAACATACAAATATTGATCATGTCCATCTTGAATACATAGCAGAAATGGGAAGCTTTAGAGTTCATAAGGTTGGTACTGTATGGAACAAAATTGTGACTGAATCCTCCCAGACAAGGAAAACAGGTCATGAAGAAGATGTGTTGTGTCAAAGACAATCTTGCGGACCCTGTAGAAATTTCAGTCATAGCATTGTAGCATTCAAAATTGTGATTGGCTGATTTGGTTAAAGAACTGCAAATGATTATGGAGTTACACAATATGATGTTAATGCCACACATTATGTATTTAAGTATTATGGTAGTCCTTTCTAGTGCCCTTCATTTGTAGATTCTACAGTAAAATCTTGGTTAAAAAAGCTACTTTATAAGCAGATTAGATGAAACTTAAAGAAAAAATAATAATATTGTACTATCAATTTTCTATTCTGCAAATATCTCTCAATATTTTCATACAACAGTATTTGTATTACCATACTCTATTAGATTATTGAAGTAAGTGAACAAAACCATGATCCAGCTTCAGAGCAGGATGTGTTAAAGGTTATAGCTTAGTGTCTAAGCCAACATGAAAGGCCTTGTTTTTTAAAAAACAATCTATAACATTTGGAACTACACAGCTATGATACAAGAAGAGTATGGACAGAACCATTAGATAAATTTTAGGTGAATGACCTTACATTCAAAGTCAAATTTCTGTGGCTGACAAAGACGAGTAGAAAAGATTGGAATTTAAGCCCATGAGCAAATACAGATACATATACAGACACAGTATAGGATTAGATGTCTGGGGAACTGAGATTTACTGCTATGCCTGACTGGTGTAAAGGATGATTGTAGTATGACAAAATCTATTGCTGACATACCTTATATAATATATCTTATCTATACTTTAGATCAGGTGTGTCAAACTCGCAACATCACATGATGTGTCACAATGTATTGTGAATTTTTTTCCATTGCAGGCAATGGGGTGGGCGCGATTTTGGCATGACACATCCAGCCTGCGGGCTGGCAGTTTGACACCCCTGCCTTAGATAATCCTTGAAAAACATAATTTCTTAAATTGATTCTACAAACCATTAACTTATTGGCATTTACCATGTTTTTCATGGTGTTCTTTATTGCTTTATTTTGTAACAGTATTATAAAACACTTTGAGATATATATTTTGTATAAATATTTTAATAAACAAAATTCACTGGCTACCATTTGAGTACTGCTTGCAAATTATTTGGGGCACAAATCCTCATTATAACAATAAATCTTCACTGAAAAATGTTTTGCTAAAATCAATGGGAATCTTGTCTGAATATGGGTGTTTATTGGTTTGAATGGCTCTCTAATATTAATTTAACCACAGCATGCAATTGCAGCTCTGTATACACTTACATTTATATAAAACAATATGGTCACATTTTCTAAGAGCCATATTAACCGTAAAGAGTGTAAGCTTTACAGAATATTTTGCTCCCAGATAATCAAAACCTTAGATAGCTTACCTATGTATGTTAGTCATTAGTATTTAGAATAGACAAATCATCTGAAATTATGTATATAAATGCAATATTCTGTGCTCAAGAGATAAAACTTGCTATTGTTGATGGATTTTAATTGTAGCTATTTTAACATTTTATTCTTATTTTTATTGTAAGCCATCACTTTACTATGAGATGGATAGCTATATAAATGTGATAAATAAAATAAAAATAAAACAAATGTTTAGACCTGACAATAGAATAGATTCTTCATTTAATTAAATGTGTATTGTCAGATGGTATTTGATTGTTCTAATTTTTATGATCTGGTCTTGGATTGTAATAAAATATTTATTCTTTATATCAACAATTGCCATTTTAAAATGGCTTAATTAGAAAACTCTTTTTATATATTATTGAAAAGTTAATAATAAACAAATGCTAAAGATCAAATTCATTTTAATCTACTTTAGACCCTAAGAAATTAATAGATTTTGGTAATGAGTTTTGGTACATGAGTGAAATGCAGCATCAGCATTTTCATTAGTTGTAATTATATGAACATAAAATGATCCCTTTTTCCCAACAGCTTGCATTAAGTGAAGTACAATTTGTAAAATTATATTCATATCACTTTCTAGCTTTCATTTTTATATGACTTTTGTATGCATATGTCATATTAATGGTTCCATGTGCTTGTAGTTTTGATTGTTTGTGTGACCCTCTTTAATTAGTCATTTCTTTTCTTAAAGACATTTTCTTAACACAACGTCTCTCTTTAGGACCACAAAGGGGCTGAAGTCTGTTCCTCCAAGTGGTGGCCCTAAACACCTAAACAAAAATATATGGTGACTGAACACAGACAAACAAGATGGAAGGTGAGCAGAATATCCTAACATGGCCCGTTTGAGTGAAAAGATTCATATGGATTCGTATGGATTCATTGCAATAAGATATTATAACAGGAGTGTGTGCATTAACAGATTGAAAATTGAAATGAATATTTGATACAGTCTAGTGCTTTAAATCTTGAATTAAGTTCTGTGGCCTTGGTCTGTGGCCACAAAAGATGTTTAAAGGAGGTCTGTGGTGAAGAAAAGTTTGAGAACCACTGCTATAGGAAATAAGTTATAACAGAATAAAAGAATGGAATAACAGTATTGGAAGGGACCTTGGAAGACTTCTAGTCCAACCCCTGCTCAAGCAGGAAACCCTATACCATTTCAGACAAATGATTGTCTAATATCTTCTTAAAAACCTTCAATGTTGGAGCACCCACAAATTCTGAAACACTGATTAATTGTTCTACAGGTAACTGTCAGGAAATTTGTCCTTAGTTCTAGGTTGGTTCTCTCCTTGATTAGTTTTCACCCATGGCTTATTGTCTTACTTTAGGACAATTGCTTTGGAGAATAGGTTGAGTCTTTCTTCTTAGTGGCAGCCCTTAGATGCAATATTCAGGTTCCTGAAAAAAAATGATAACCTATAAACTAAATGTTACATGTATAAATAATCACTTTCCTCTTAAAAGGCAATATGAGATTTGGAAGAAAAGAAAGTCTGTGAAAAGTTTACAGTCCATTTGATTTGTGTTTATAGGGATTGAATACGTAATTGGGTTTTAATGAATACTTTAGTTCTTATTCAAGCTTCTATCCTTTATGTTTAGCCCTGATATTTAATTTCAGCCAATAGTTGCTGTTAATTTTTATTGCTTTGTTGCAGTAGATATGTGTTGTTTTTTTCATTTAATTTTAATTGTACTCTATTTCTCAATTTGTTATATTTTTTTTCAAGAATTACATGAAAATGAATTCTAGCAAGGATTTTAGATCCCCTATTTTGTTCTTAGCTGCTATATAATTTGTGTACCTACTGTGTTGTCTTATCTTATTTATTTTTATGGCTTGATCCTTCTTACTACCCAGGAGTTTAAACGCAGCAATAGGAACTAAACAAATCATGCCATCATTTTTCAGAAAAGAAGAGGGAGGCAATCATTTTAGTTGCATGATGCTATAATAAATAATGAGATTCATTCTTTTAAATCTTTCCTTATACCCTGCAGAGTAAAATGGATTTTTTTTAATGGCATGGTATAAAAAGGGCAATTTTGTTCGCAGAATGATGATTTGATTATCACATATTTCCCATATGATCTATGTGCTGAAACAACTTAGAAACCAATTTCCATGACCATCAACTACTAAAAATGTTTGAACAAAAAGTTTTCATTTGGATTGATGGATACAGAGGAGAAAATAATGCATATATGAATGGCTTTTCCTTAAAATGAGAGAAGAATTAAAACAAGGGCAAAATAAAAAAATGTGTAGTCCTTTTAACATCTATCTCTTACGATGAATACATTGATGTGAAAATTATTCAGACAGAGCTATTTGCTCTCAAGTTCTATACAACAGATCTCTCTCTCTCTCTCTCTCTCTCTCCCCCCCCCACACACACACACAATTGGAAGCAGGGCAGTAGGAATGATCCTTGCTTCCTGCTTCTTTACTTATGTGTAGGTAAAAAAAACAGTGGCTGTACTGAACCACAACTTTCAGGATTTTTAATAACCAGCCAATTGTCTTTCCATGGGCTTTCCAATGGGATTGTAAGTGCTTTGGAATAGAGAATGAAAAGATTGTATATGCTGCTCTGAACATTAAATGAATGAACCCAATCCTCAATATTTGGTCCATTCAGCTAGACAAGTTGCTCATCCTGCACTGTTGTGTATTTTTAAACAATTAGCTGCCCCCAAAACAAAAACACACATTGATAACATAATTGATTCAGAAGTATTCTTTGAATTCAATAAACTGTTGAACTGAAACCACTATGCTCTTGTTTAGAAGAGAATTAAGACATAGAAATATGTGGGTTCCTTGATGTTTTGGAGCTTGGTTCTTTTCTTGCAAACATTTCATTACCCAAACTATGATAATGCTAGCATTGTTAATGTTACCTAATTTGGGTAATGAAACCTCTGCAAAAAAACCAACCAAGATCAGAAAGCAACAAAGATCCCTCATTTCAATCCCAAGCTACAAATATTTTCCTTTGTTGGTACAGAAATATGTTTGCAATCTATTAGTGACAATGACAAGAGCCAAAAATTGGGCTTGAATACAAAATTTCATACAGTTATCAATAAATATATCCTTTTCATTAACATTATTTTCCCATTAAGGAATTGTTTAAGAATAATAATGTTAAGATATTTAAAATATAGCTGGAGTAGGGAAGGATTGGACGATGACTAAGAACACACAATTATAGCTAATTGGTTGAAAAGAATTGTCCACTGCATGAGGGAATCTGAGCTGCGATTGGTTGCTATGAGTGAAAAGGGGGAGTTTCATTGTTTCCCACCTTTTTTCCTCTGTGTGCTATGTGTGCTCTCTGTGATTTACCTCATGATGTTTCTGTTGTATTGATTTATCTGACGATGCTCCTGTTTGCCTATCTTATTTCCTGTAAATATATTTATTTATATAAAACTGCTTTGCCGTTGTGTCTCTGACTCCATTTGGACACTTGCTGCACAATTTCCTGACAAATAGTATTGATTTATTTACTGGGGCTTCTATCTACCAGGACTCTGAGGATAAAGAACCAATATCTATCAAAATCTCATTCAAGTAGAATTCCTAGGATTTTCATAATTATTCAATTGTAATACTAGACTTTTGAATAGACTTGCTCAGTATCAGAGATAATGGGTCTTTTAGGCACCTGTCTAATATGGAAATAAATATGGTGGTCATGCTTATCATTAAATATTTGCCTTATCTGTTCTGGGAAAATATTCTTCTTATTTACACTGTGCTACATACAGTGCATAATCATATGCTTGGCTTCTAATATATGCCCTCTAATATTTGGCAAATCACAAGACTTATTGTTGTATTGTGGAATCTAAGATTCAGTAATGTTGTCCCAAAAACCCATTGAAAACTCTCTTCAAAAAAAGTAACTTTGCATCAGTGTAGTGATTCTCAAAGTCATGTTGCCATTTGTAGTCCATAACATTGCAAGCTTTAAAGTCAGGGATTCCCAATGCAGCACTTCCAACTTAAAAAAAAAAAAAAGATTTTGAACTTCAATCCGTCATAAAAATCAAAATCCCTAAGGGACAAGAAGCCATTATGGCAATGGCTGGCAAACTTTATTTATTTATTCCTTCAATTTATATCTCATTTTTACGTGACTCTAGGTGGCTTTAAGAGAGGCTCAAAGCTCAGGGAAGGATAATTGGTATCCTATTTAAACTCTATTGTTTAAACCTGCATTTAGTAGCACAAAGCTTTTTTATTTTTCATTTAAAACCAATTCTAATCTTATAGACTCCTGTCTTCCATTTCATACTTGGATTTGGATCCATATAATTTTTACTTTTAAGGAAGAAAGATATCCAGTCCAAAGTGCAATGAATATACTGAAAGAGAGGATAACTTTGAAATTGGTTAAGTTTGTCCAGTTTTAATTTTCAGCTTCCCTTATCTAAATTTGAAAATTTCCATTAAGGAGTAGCAGGCTGCTCTATGACAGCTTCATTCTCCTTTTCACTGTTGATATATTTAGTGATAGTGAAGCTAAGATTCACAAGGGAGAAGTCAACAAAAGTGAAAAATATAAATATGGGAGAATCATGAGTTTTAAGTGCATTTGAAAGTTCGGGTTCATAGGAAACAATCTAGAGGTCTTAGCTATCATTATTTTTTCCCTTATTTTCACTTCTGCAGAGTTCAATCATTCTGTCCACTAATTCAGACACTGAGTAGCTCTTTGTAGATAGAGAGTAAACTCTGCTATTTAGCTAACTCCTAGGAATTCAGAGGATTATTTTGTTTGTTACTGTGTCAGTTATACCTCCATCCCCTCTTTCTCCCAGAAATGAATGCCTTCTTATAAACCTCAAACACACTGGATATTTTTCCAAGGCTAAGCTTTCAAATTGTATTTATTTTTCATGTATAATTCTTTATCTCTTTTCTTCCTCCTTTCTTATTTTTCTTTCACCAAAAATAAACAAAACTAAATGTCCAGACTGTCTTATAGGACATCCAATGCAAGAAAGGGGAGATGGAGAAGAAATTGAAATAACATTTTGCTTTAAAGCAAATTTTGTTTATTTCTTCCAAGGGAGGAAATTAAAGAATGAACCATATCTAGCTGGCTTGTCTTCTCACATCCCCTTGACTCTACCAAAGATCAGGAGTGATTCAACCATCAACCTTGACTCCACAGTTTCCCCCCCCCCCAAGGGATTCCAGTTACCAAGTGTCACCTTAAAAAAAATAAGGAGGGGGGGAACAAAAAAAATTAATAGTACAAAAGAATATTGTTGGAAATTGGTCTCGGAAAACATCAACAACGCTTTTCAGAACACTAACAATAGGTTCTAAATTGGCCTAGTTACAGGACTCTTATGATTGTCTAGTTACAATAATTTAAGAACTGAAGTTAGCCTCCTGGCATAGATCAAAATACTAGTAATACCAATAATGAATAGGCACCAGGATTCTTGGAAAAAAGATGTTTTCCTTGCAATCTTGCCTGGGTTTTGAGATTTTAAGGAGACATCCTTTTTTAAAAGCCATGGAATTTGTTTGGTGGGAAAATAAACAATGTCCTTAGGAGCATTCATAGGTACTGGGACTCCTTGGTAAGACAGAGAAGGCTAAATTCATTTTTACTGACACAAAGAGAAGCAGTGATATATTATTCAAGCGTATATTGTGTTTAAGTTGCTTTTTTGTGGCATTGTTCTTTATTTAGTTTGCTTTTAATTAAGAAAATTATTAATGTATTCTTTGTTAGTCACCCAAATTTAAATAAAAATTAATAATAAATTACTCAATTTATATGTGCCTGATTCCCTGTGACTCTAAGCAGTTTAACATTGGTAGCCAGATAAATTTTCAAAATTGATTTAAAAAAAAAAAGTTGCTTTGTGGCCATCCATTGCTTCTCTGCCTAATCTATCCCACAGGAATTGTTCATGGGAGCATGAGAGTAGGAAGCACCTACTCTCTATGCTATTTTGGAGGAAGATCAGAAAATAAATATAACGAATATTTAAGTAAACACAATATAATTGTACCTTTAGTTATCTTTATGCCAATACTAGCTGTTTTGGACACTATTTTGATACTAAGATGGGAAATAAAATCAATTAATGAATACCTTTTTAATTCTGACATTCTTGAAACAGTTCAAAAATCAAATAATATATTTTTTAGATTATTGGATCAATCTTTTCGCCTGAAGATTATCAATGTGCAGTATCATATGTGTACATAAATAAAATATGTACATAATATATGTACATAAATAAAATATCATATGTGTACATAAATAAAATATGTAATCATATGTTTGAACATATCAAGATTGTCTTTTTGGGGATGTTGTCCTTCGGCATGCATTTTCAGTGTTGTTTGTTTTATGCATTTGATTCATTCTTGACACCTAGTGATTGCTTGGGCAAGTCCATGCTGTTTTCTAGTCATTTATAGATTGGTTTGTCATTGCTGTCTTCCTAGAGCTGAGAGAAAGTGATTGGCCATATGTCATCCAGCTGGTTTTATACCTAAGGGAAGCCTAGAATTCATGGTTTCTCAGTTTCTAAGCCCAGTGACTTTAACCACTACAACAAACTGGAAAAAGATGTTTATGAACTAAAGAAATGAAAAGCTGCAACACTCAGCACTTGTTCCAAGTCCAGAATTAAATTAGTTCTTTCTATTAAATCAGGAATGTAATAAAGTACCAACAGAAGAGAATATCTGTAACTCAGGTTTAGCTGTGGAGTTCTCAATGCTCTCTGATCTTGGTTGTTTTTTAAATTCAATGTGAGTAAGTGTGGTGTCTGCTTGCAGTGATGATGTTACCCAATTGGATAATGACATGTCTGTAAGCAAACAACCAAGCTCAGAAAGCACCAAAGGTCAGAGTATTCAGGAGTAAAAAGGAATGACATGTTTGCTATAATGCACTAAAACGGGTAATTTAAGATGCTGTCCTCCTAATCTTAATTGGAATGAGACATCTAAAGAAGGGTAATTGAAGATGACCTTAGACAGATACATATAGTATTTGTCAAGTCTCACTGAAAAATGTTTGATTAGAGTTGACTGATGTGGATGGAGGAAAATTTATGAATACTTTTTGGCAGTTTTTGGAAATATTGTGAAAGGGCATCATAAAGTTCACGAGGAACAATGGGGAGAAAATCAAAACTTTCTAATTATAGAGATGGTGGAAACTCTCTTCTCCTGTCCAGCAATTCATGGAGCAGAATACAGATGGACCATAACAAATATCACAAGGAAATGTAGAATGTGAATACAGTAGATGAATTCTGTTGGATACTGATTCAAATGTAAACATCATTTTTCAGCACTACAGTAAGTTGAATGCACATTTGGATGAGCATGTGCCCTTGTATATTAAATATTACATAATTATGATTACTGTAATTTTGTACAAATAGTTCTTTTGCATTGATATTTTCTCTAAAGAGGTCAATTGTAAATTAGAAGTGTTCCATTTACATTATATTCCTGAATTTGTTCATAGAACAGGGACAAATGTTATCTGTAACAAATGCTGTAACCAGAATACCCCAGTTGTAATGAAATTCATCCATATGCAGCTGTTTTAGTTTAAATACTAAAAAGGCAGAACAGTTCTTTAATAAGTGGCTTTCTTTAATTCTAGACTTCAGATGAGTTTGAGATTGGTTCTAGTCAACTGTGGCTGTCATTTCAGTGCTTATATTTAAAATTACTACTCAGCTGTTGGAGGGTGCTTGCAGTCATTGTCAGCTGTGTCAAAAGGATTAGAATTCATCCAGCTTTCTTAAGTCTATTATAGTGGAAATACCTCAGGAATGTCTATATGAAGTCAGGAAGCAGGTGGGAAGAATACTCCTACAGCAGGATACAGAAGACATCCAACTGGTAAAGGCAGCAGATAGAAGTAATCTGAAAGGAGAAGAGAAGATCTTATTTCTGCTTATTGAATAAATAAATTATTGAGGATATTTCTTGGACATAAATGTGATAAGAGTCTAACTTTCTGCTCAATGGGTAATAGAGCTGGAAAAGAACTAATTGGGTAAAGTGATATTTATTCTAAAGAAAGTTCCATATTAGTTTACTATTAATTTTGTAGCTTGTTTTGTAGTTTGTTAAAATTTTATGCAATATTCCTGAATTTGTACTGAGTTCTAAAGGATCAGTTCTGAGGGAACATTGTACTGTATCCAAGCATTTCATATTAATGTAATTTTTGAAAAAGACTCAGGATATAACCAGTGAATTAAAATCTCATAAATATTAAATATAATAATTAAAAATCAGATTAACTATTTTCTCTCAATACAGTCTGCACTTATTTTAATTGAATTTGTTCTACTATTAGGCAAAGCGATGGGACAACCTAAGGCAGACATGTCAAACTCGCGATGTCACATGACATTGCACAATGTATTGGGACAGTTTTGCCATTGCTGGCAATGGAGTGGGCGTGGCTTCCGGATGATGCGTACGGCCCATGGGCCGGCAGTTTGACACCCCTGACCTAAGGCATCTGGTTTATGAAAACAGCAGTTTGCCTGTACTTTATCGTATTTACAGGCTGCCCACCTAGAACAACTCTTGTAGTATTCAGATTAAAAACATAAAACCTCAATACGTTAATTAAAATCATGAAAAAGGGAAAGATAGCCAAATAGGAAAACAGCAGACACAATGATAACAAATCACCCTTCCATGATCCATACCAAACCTTAGCCTGGGGAATGAATCAGATCTCTAAGGCTTGTCTTAAAAACAGCAGAGGTCAGACTGAGGTCTGAAAGGCTGCCGTTCAAGAGGTCAAGTGCTATTATATAGAAAGCATCTTCCTGAGTCCCATCATATAATATTGTTTTAATAAGATGGTTGGGACCTTGCTTCACAGAGGATAACTGTGTCAAATATTACAGGATAGGCAGACAGAAAGACAGTCTTTCAAGAAAGAAGGTCTAAATGTCATGTAGGTGACAATCAGCATCTTGCACTGTATCCTGAAGCCCAGCAGTAACCAGTTCATCTTGACAGCAGAGATATTACATGTAGATATTGTTATGTCCCGAGCCTTTGCAAACGGCTCGGGCGTTTGCAGGCAGTCCCGGGCAGGTGCAAAGCTGCCCGGGACCAGACAGGCTGTCGCCAGTGCCGTGTGCATGCGCGGGTGCTGGCGCGGGAAAAGTAACCCATTTACCCGGGAGTTGCCTATATAAGAGGCTGCGAGGCGTTTGGGCCGAAGCGGTCTGAAGCCATCTTCCTGAAGCTGAACGATGAATAAATGAAAACTGAGAACGCCAGCTGCTTCTCGTGTTGTTTCCCGCCAAGGACTCACACACTGGCGACGAGGATGGATGCCTTTGCACTACCGGACAGGAAAGAGAAAAGAAAGTGTAAGCTACCCCAAAGGAGGCGCTGCGTAGCGGCGGAAGAGGAACGGCGTCGACTCGGCAGCTGCCCGCCAATCCGGTGCGCATTCGGGGGTAGGCTGGATGATAGACCCGTCTCCTGAAGATCCGAAGATGGCGAAAATCGGAAGGCTTTCGGAATTCGACGTCTCACATCCAGAGCGGTGGGAGTCCTACGTATACAGAATGGAGAACTACTTCAAGGCAAACCAAGTGAGGGAAGATAGCTTGAAGGCTGCCACCCTGCTTTGCGCTTGCGGCCAAGACGCCTTCGAAATCGCAGAAAACCTTGCAGCACCTGTTCCAGTAGAGTCTGTAAGCTACGCAGACCTGAAGAAGCTGCTGAAGGAGCACTTCCACCCCAAGGTGTCCGTTATCTCATGGCACCACACCTTCGAACAGAGGGATCAACGGTCCGGTGAGTCAGCCAAGGAATACATCGCCGCGTTACGGAAGGCTGCCAAGCCCTGCGAGTTCAAGGACCTCGAGGAACGACTGAGGGACCGATTCTTGTGCGGGTTAAGGCATCGAGAGCTACAACAGAGACTTTTCGCTAAGGAAGAATTATCCTTCCAAGACGCCTTAAGGGAAGTCACCGCAGAATAAGCAGCAGGCGGCGCCGTCAAGAACATGCGGCCGATCAGAAGCAGTGCAGAGGGTGCGTCCGTGCACCAGGAAGACGTCCAATGAAACTCCGAGGAGGATCCGGATGAGGAAGTCGACCGTCTACACCCCGCGAAGGAAGAAAACCAGAAGGGAAGCTCTTCGGCTCCACTCAAGTGCATCGGCTGTGGAGGTCGCCACAGGAGAACCGACTGCAAGTTCCGCTCCGCTACCTGCCGGGCATGCGGCAAACAAGGGCACATTGCAGCTGTGTGTCTGGGCCGACGAAAGGCACAACCCCAAGAAGAACGCCTGAAGGGTACCAGACTCCCCAGCCAGAATAGGTTAGGTTTTTGCGCTTCGCGAAGAAGCATCTGTAGGACAGGCACACACAAGCCCATGAAGAAAAAGCTGTCACTCAACGTGAAGCTACAAGGGGTTCCATTATCTATGGAACTAGACACAGGGTCTGCCCTTTCCATCATTTCTTTGCATACATTTAGGAAGATTTGTTCCAGTAGTGGGACTAAGGCCAAGTTAAGGCCTTCTGATATTGTATTAACATAGATTTCAGAACTCAAAGTGTGTTGTTAAGGGGAGGTCCACCCTTAACGTGCAATACAAGAGCTTTGAAGGTCCACTAGACTTGTTAGTAGTAGGGGGTGAAAGAACGAGTCTCATAGGACTCGATTGGTTTGAGGCCCTGTGGATACACGTCACAGGACTCAACAGCTTACAAACACTCGACCTACAGGAAGTCTGCAAGGAATTTGCAGATGTTTTCAGCCCCCAGCTGGGCACATTCAAAGGACCACCTGTGTCCTTAAAGCTAGACCCCACTGTCACTCCCATTAGGATTAAAGCCAGAAGGGTCCCTTTTGCTTTAAAAATAAGTTTGACGCTGAATTAGACAACTAATCCAACAGGGGAATCCCTAGACCTGTTTGATTCCATCAGTGGGAGACCCCCATTGTCACGCCTCTAAAGGCAAATGGGGACATTCGCATTTGTGCTGATTACAAATGCACACTCAATAAGGCATTGCAGCAACATGCCTATCCTGTTCCTGTGGTCAGTCACATCCTGGCCTCTCTCAGGGGGGGGCGTGTTTTTGCAAAGCTTGACCTAGCTCAAGCATATCAACAGCTGCCTGTTGATGATGATGCTGCTATAGCTCAGACCATTGTGACCCACAGGGGAGCCTTTAAGGTAAAAAGGCTACAGTTTGGAGTGAATGTCGCTCCTTGGATTTTCCAAAGCGTAATGGAAAACACACTACGGGGCATACCGGGGGTTTGCCCCTACTTTGATGATGTCTTAATTGCAGGAGACTCCACACACATTCTAGCTGAAAGGCTAAGGGCTGTTCTGTTAAGATTCAGGAAAACAGGCCTCAAGCTCAAAAAAGACAACTGCAAGATTGGGGTGCCTTCTACTGAATTTCTGGGGTTCAAAATTGACGCTGCTGGAATTCACCCTGCTGAATCCAAACTAACTGCTATTTTAGAAGCACCTAGGCCAAAGTCTAAGGCCGAACTTCAGGCCCTCCTGGGCCTCCTGAATTTTTACAATTCCTTCCTTCCACATAATCTATGTAGCTGAGCCTCTTCACAGGCTACTAGACAAACAAGCTGGGTGGCTGTGGTCACAAGCACATGAGGCTTGCTTTAAAGAAGTCAAGGCCTTGCTCACTTCTAACAGTGTTCTTGCACATTTCAACGAGTCTCTCCCTGTGTGCATCGCTTGTGATGCGTCCCCCTACGGGGTTTGAGCTGTCCTGAGTCACCTCAGGTCTGATGGAACTCAGGTTCCTATTGCATACTCTCCCGACACTGTCTTCTGCCGAGCGCAACTACGCTCAGATAGACAGGGAGGCTCTGGCTGTTGTTGCTGGAATTAAAAAATTCCACGATTTTCTATATGGCAGGCATTTCACGGTCTTCACTGACCATAAGCCTCTGCTTGGACTGTTTACCACACGTAAGCAGACTCCCCACATCATTTCCCCTAGAATGCTTAGGTGGTCTATTTTCTTGTCTGCATATGATTTTTCATTACTCCACAAGCCTGGGAAAGAAATGGGCCATGCTGATGGCCTCAGTAGGTTGCCTCTGCCAGTAGTAGAAGCTGACCCCGCGCCAGCTGTCAACATTCTATCAATCCAAGCCTTGCCCGAGCTTCCTCTTAGTGCCAGGGCTGTTACCGCTGAAACAGGTACAGATCACACACTTTCACGTGTCCGCTCCTGGGTCCTGTCCGGGTGGCCTGAGCACTGCCCTAGTCCTGAGTTTCAGAGTTTCTGGTCCAAAGGGAAGAACTGTCCCTTTCTCAGGGTTGTCTGCTTTGGTAAACAGAGTTGTCTTCGCACTCAATGAGGACTAGGGTCTTAGAATCCCTCCACGAGGGTCATCCTGGCATTGTTCTTATGAAGGCTCTTGCACGAAGCCACTTGTGGTGGCCTGGTTTAGATAAAGATATTGAAGCTAAGGTACACGCATGCCACCTGTGCCAACGATCTCGCCCAGAGATGACCCAAGCTCCTGTGCATAGATGGGAGGAAACACAGTCCCCATGGTCTAGGGTGCACATTGACTACGCTGGGCCCTTTCAGGGCCAGTTCTTCTTGGTCCTTGTTGACAGCCATTCAAAATGGCTTGAGGTTGTGCCTGTCTCATGCACCACCACTGCAAAGACTATTCAGGTACTGAGGGGGATTTTTGCTGCACACGGGCTGCCAGATGTCATTGTGTCCGACAACGGCCCTCAATTCACCTCCTCCGAATTCCAAGCTTTCTTACAGGCAAACCTGATTCGTCATGCAACGTCTGCGCCTTTTCACCCGTCCACCAACGGTATGGCTGAACGCATGGTGCGCATCGCAAAGGACGCCTTGAAGAGAATCACCTACGGGGACTGGCATCACAGGTTGGCTGACTTTCTCCTTTCTTATCGCACCACACCGTCCACTTCTACAGGGAGAAGTCCAGCTGAACTTCGTTGGGGGCGCCAACTGACTACTAGACTTGACCGGTTGCATCCGGACAGACTGCCTTCATCTACCTCACATCCTAGGGCACCTAGACAACGACTTGTGGGTGCCCCGGTTTGGGCTCGCACTTACGGGCCTGGTCATACATGGGTCCCCGCTTCTGTGTCCAGGATCACAGGTCCTCTCTCCTACGAGTTCCCTGACAACGGTCCGTGTCCTGCGTCGCACATCGACCACTTCACGCTCTAATACTAGGCGAGACTTTTCTGATGGACTCCTGGGTCATTTTCCAGGGGGGGAGGGGACCCCTTTGGAGCAAGGGGAGAGGGCAAGAGTCTAGCTGCCCACTCCACTGAGGTAGCCACCAACGTCCCATCCCCAAGATTCCGCAATTGGCTCCGCAAAGGAAGTCATAGAGCTTACCCACACAACAGGCACTCACGCCTACTCCAGCCAGGGAGTCACCCCGGGGGCATACTCACTTTCCACACACATCACACAGCACTCCAGCAACGGAGGAGACCCGGGGGCATCCCAACAAATCATTCCCCGCAAGAGAGCTGGCACACAATCCCCAAGGTTGGCCTGACCTTACCCCAAATCCTACAGGGGGTCAAACATACACAGAGCTAGTCGAGGATCCAAGTCCCGACTACAACACCCCTAGCACAAATCAGGGAACACCTGAGTTTTGGGAAAGTACAGAAACCCACACGAGCCCGAGCACAGAATGGGGTTCAGGGAATGGAAAGCCTCCTGACAGGTCTTGGACTGACCTAGGAGGTTCTACAGAGACGCCCAGCAGTGGCTATCACTTCAAGGGGCCTGAGGGTCTACAGCTAGGTAGGACAAACAGGTCACAAAGCAACAGAAGCCCTGGCCTGACGAGCCCGGTGGGCAAGCAAGCAGGCCAGGCATCGGGGCACAGTCCTTGGAAGACACCAGGGCACAATAGAGAGAACAGGCTCACGCCTCCCTCCAGTCAGGGGACTTATGCCAGTAACCCAGAGCTAAGAAGGTCACAGAGAGCAAAGAAATCTCCTAAGTACCTAGAAGATTACATAACATTGCTGGCAAGGCAAAAGCCAGTAAACAGTGGGAGCACGGGGGAGCAAATTGTCGTATAAAATAAATGTTGTATGTTGGTAGTAGTTTTAGCCCGGGGGAAAGGGGTGTTATGTCCCGAGCCTTGCAAACGGCTCGGGCGTTTGCAGGCAGTCCCGGGCAGGTGCAAAGCTGCCCGGGACCAGACAGGCTGTCGCCAGCGCCGTGCGCATGCGCGGGTGCTGGCGCGGGAAAAGTAACCCATTTACCCGGGAGTTGCCTATATAAGAGGCTGCGAGGCGTTTGGGCGAGGCTGAAGCCATCTTCCTATAAGCTGAACGCTGAATAAAAGAAACTGAGAACTCCAGCTGCTTCTCGTGTCTGTTTTCCCGCCACGGACTCAACACTAAGTGTCCCCCTTCTTCATGTATTCTTCCAAAGGGGTCTGACATCAGTTGACCCAACCAATGGGAAAAGCAGTGAAAGGAAGGCAACCTCCCCACATTTTACCCTGATTGGTCCAAGGCCAGGAATTCTTGAAAATTAACAGCTCTTCTAACAGGTTCTTTTGACAGGTTCTTCATAGTGTACTGACAAAGAATATTCAAAGTCCTTAAAATGTATCATCTGGGACACAAACCTGGCAAGAAAGATGATGACTGGTGTATTTCACGTGACAAACTATCCTTAGGCTTTGCGGAAGTCCACCTCACATAAATGACTGAGGTGAACTCGGAAGTAGGAACTCACCAAACTTGGCTGCTAGTCACCATACTCCGTCACCTGCATGCTATCCCATAATACCTTACTTTAACATCTACAATTCCGTGTTTTTAGAAGACTGCACAAGATTGGTATGAATGATGTCACTGGGAAAAAATAATTTGCCTGGGTGATGTATATATGTTATAAATATAAATGGAATGATTACTATTAGAATTTGTCTCTTTTGAAGATTGTACCTTTTTGATTACTGCTTTCCAAACCAAAAATTCCCTAGAATAAAGAAGAGATTCTATCTTCCTTCCAGGTATGATGAAATTACAATTCCATAATTTCTAAATTTTGACTGAAAGATGTGTTGAATAAAAATTCTGGGAGTTGTAGTCCCAACATATCTGAAAGACATCAGATATGGATCAGGTCAAGATTTAAGATAATATTTCTCTTTCTCTTTTAATCTGTCTTTAAAACAGATTATTATTAAAATCTTTTAATAAGATTTTGACTTAGCCAGCAAATCCTCCTTCTTACAAACCAGAAATACGTACAATATTAACAATTTGCTCACAGTCTTTCTTTGTTTGTTTGAATTCTTTTCCTGTCTGTTGCTATTTCCTTTATAGCTGAAATTGATACTTTGAGCCTCTGGGCGTGAATATGGATTTTTGCTAGCATTTATGTCCTGAGGCACTCGCAGACATGAATTTTAATATGAAAAATGCAAGGGGGGGGGGGAATGGAAAGGCTAATATGAAGTTCATGGGGACAGATCAATGAAAGAACTGATCATCAGAGGCAAGCAAATGCTAAATCAGATTTCTGGCACTTTGTAATGATCAGCAAAGATTTTGTAATCTAAATACAACAATAATAGTATAAAAAAAGCTGCTGTACTCTGCATGGCAATGTTTAATTCCATGTGCAAGTTCCTCTAGTTTGTGTTTCCCATCTATCATATGGAAATTTAGATTGACACAATTTAAAATACTTAAAAGGTCATTAACACAACTGACCTTAGGCAAAATCTTTCCATCTTCAAGTTGTATTTTTAGATGAGGGAGGAAATGAGAATTTAGTATAGGAATCAAGTTATGATGTCTGCTCACGTGACAAGCATCTATGAGTATCTAATTGCCTTCCCAATTGATTCTAGACTCTAGCTTTTGTTTAATTAAAATTCCCAACATTGTTCAACACCGGTGCTTCTGGGAATTGCAGTTTAATATCTAGAAGACCAGAGGTGTAGTTTAGCCCATATGTACATACTGTAATGGATTCTAGACACCACCTTGCATCAGTCAGTTTCTACTCTTTGAGCCACAATTTTACATTTGTGCTCAACACTTTGGGATTCTATAAAACAAAGGAAGGGCTCCTACATAACAGAAATCATGTAAATTCTTTCTCAGGAACGTTCCTTCCTAAATCCTTATGTTTGAGCATGAGCAAAATATAGTCTAAATAAATCAAAGTATATGAAGTCAAATAACTGTTTTGTGCTGCTGTGACAATTCCTGTTAACACAGAGAAGTATGATGTATGAATTTCCCCTAAATCATATCTTCCCCTAAATCATATTCAGATTCACATTAATGCCCACTCCTTTATCTGATTTCTAGGACTACCATTGATCCAGCAGGTTAGAAATTACAATGCAGGTGGTCCTTACTTAATGACTAATTCTTAGCAGTTATTCAAACTTACAACAAATTTCCCAAAAGGTACTTATGACCCAGTTCTGGAATTCTGATGGCAGCATCCCTCCCTCCCAGTCACCTGGCCATATTTCCAGCACTTGGCAACTGGCTCACCATTACAGCCGGTTGCAGCATTTGGGGGTCATGTGATGCAATTTATGACATTTTTGCCAGAATCTGGACTTTGCGGTCAGTTTCCAGCAAAAAGCATCCCTAGGAATGCATTGATTCATTGAACAACTATGGCAGTTATTTAATCACAGCTGCAAAAATGATTGAAAAATCAGGCCGGTCACATGGGTGCTTCAACTTACAACCATCATAACTTGTGATGGAAATTCCAGGTTCTGTTATGCTTGCAAGTCGAGGACTCTTGTACCTCTTCTGAAGTAAATCTCTTTCTTGAACCTGTGAGATATTTATTTT